>NW_009259043.1:1731817-1741650 GCF_000687185.1 Egretta garzetta | reverse complement strand
AAGAATAGGTTTTTTTCTCCCTAATTCTTTTCTCTAGTGTTAATCATCACAGTCTGTTATTAAGTAGTAATGGAACTCTTTAATTTGTGTGCAAATCTATGAAGAAAATTCAGCTGGTGAAATCCCACCTTTTTATAGGAAGCATTTCTGGAGTTTTCAAATGAAGCAGATGGTGCCCTGAGATTTTTCTTGTTTATAAAGTAATACCCCTGAGCATAGTTGTACATTTTTTTTCTTATTCTGTTTCTCTTAAAAACACTGAAAATTCACAGGACCGTTGAAAACCAAAATCTTTCAGGAGCTTGTTCACATCAACAAGGCACAGCAAACACCAGTGTCCTGTGCTTCTCTCTAAGAAGTGGGAATCTGTCTCCATTCATAGCATGTAAATTCTTTGCTCTACTGAATGGGACAGAAATGAGGTCTCTCACAGCAAAAGGAATGCAATGGCCGTAACACAGAAACAGAAGAAATGTGCTTGTTTCAGTAAATGTTAGGGAGTGGTTCTGTGTGTGAAATGAAAAGAGGAATTGGTTTCTTTTGGAGGACTTTATGAAAATATTATACTTTTTATATTGCAAGAAAGGTCCAGCTACACTGTTTTAATTGCAACTTGTTAGGGAAGTTTCGAATAGCTCTGTCTGTGGCAGACACAACTTATCCAAATACTTTTTTTTTTTTTTTTACACTGTGGGTTTGAACTGCTTCATTCCTTCAACAATGGTATATAAATACTCTACCATATAACTTACCGAGAGCCTTTGATGTGCTTATGGATGTATTCTGCATGAGCTTGTGGAACCAAGCAGTCTTTCTCGCCATGAATTATAAATGTGGGACATTTAATATCTGGCAGCAACTCTTGGCAGATATTACCTAGGGAGAAGAAGAAATGAAGGTCACACTTCATTTTAAAATGGTGTGAAAGACTTAAATCGCTTCTGTAAAGGACTGAACTCCACTGGGTTCTAGCTATTGCCTCTCCTTGTGGATAGCACGCAACTAATCTACAGAACTATGTAATCAGGACTTTAATTAACATTTCTTTCTCCAGAATGTTACTTCACAGAAATTTGTTTCATTAATGGATACTAGCACAAACGGATAGAGCAAATGAAGTTCTTCTGTCCCATGTGTCCCCCAGGCTCTCTTTGACTGTTCAAAGCAAACACATGCATCTCTTTCCCAGCTTTGTTCTTTTCAACCTGAGAGTCTTATCTCCTTCAGGTTTGTGCTACATTTTGTTACATCAGTTGTCAGGTTACAAGATTTGCTACCTTTGTCAACAAGTTAACTTTGGTTGTACTCATGCCTGTTCCACCTTCTTGACCCTTTGCTCTCTGCGATGAATAACCATTTAATACAAATTGTACTAGCACTATTCAAAGGTTATTCTCCCTGCCCATTCATCTTGCAGAACCTCAAGAATAATTTTATGCTTACTCGTCTTCAATCTCACTAGAAGTAATTTTAATGCTTTTCCTTAAAGACTCTTCTATTTGTTCCCCCCGCCCCCTTTTTTTCCCCTCATCCGTTATTAACCCAGTTTCCATACTCTCTGCCTAACTTCCCATGCTCCCGCAAGAGAGTCTGTGGGCAAAACATACTTGATGAGTTTTATGCTCCATTTATCTTTGAGCTAACTTCGTCCTATTTGTAGTTGTCTCCTTGCTGCCACCACCAACAGCTGTGCAGTTAAGGCTCATACCTTAGCTCTGAAGTCATACACTGCTTCACAGAGCTCTTTCCAACTGCTTGGTTATTTATGTAGTCTTAGTTCGCAGTTCTACCAGTTAAATATTTTCATTTAGAACATTTCACCCGTGGTCCTCAAACACCCACACAAATGCTGACTGTTTTTCAGAACAAGTAACAACTAAATTTAAGTTATTTACCTAAGGGCATAGTTGTCAGTCAAACTATTATTTCCTAGTTTTCAGGTCCTAAACCTGTTTTGTACTATAACCGCTGGACTGTATTTACTCCAATAACACAGAACAGCAAGAAGAATCTTGACTTCTGCAGCTTTATGCAGCTTATTCAATTTCATTAATTGTTGGCACCTTCTAAAAATTAATTTCTTATAGCTTTTCACATAAAAGCTGTCTCATTTAGGACAAATAATCTTATTTCTTAAAAAGAGCTTGAGTTGGTTTTGACCAACAGAGGTTTTGTTGGCCTCCTTTTATCTCTGATGGGTTTTATCAACCCCTTTTCTTGTATTTGCCATTAATAACATTTTGTGCAGTGTGTTTAATTCAAAGGAGGCCTCTTTGTGTTCAAAAAAATTGCAGTCTGAGGGTTGCTCATCTTTTTTAGCAAATGTTAGGCTTCTCCCAATATCTGACCCAATTACAGCGTCTGGGTAATTCGGCTCCTTTGTTACATGTCTCCAGGTGGCTGCTTTTTCACAGTCACTCCACCTCATAGTGTTTGAGGCGTGCGCATGCAGTAAAATGATGTCACAGCCAGAGTTTTACCAGCCTGGGCTTTGGACTTAAGAATAAATTAGTTTTTAAGGAGATGCATTCTAGAAAAGGTAAAATAAAATCGGCTCATAATTTGTTATATCTCCCTACTGCGAGAAATTCTAGTACCATGTTGCTGATCTGCAAAACTGTATGGAAAAAATACAAAATGAAGGAATATCATCCTTGCAGTACCTGCTGCCTGTTAATGTATGCCACCTCCTGTCTTTCGTTATGAGAGCTACAGGAGAATGTATAGAAGAGAATTACAGATTCCTTGTTTTAGGTACTATGTATTTCTGCTTTAGGCAAATTAAAAGCAATTTTCCTCTGAACTAAAACAGAACAGTGGGTTATTATTTGTTCTATCCTTGGTTGCAAAAGTCTATGTAGAGTAATTGCAGAAATCTTCAGAGATAAACACTTAATAATTATTATATTGTCTAGTTTAACTATTCTATTTTGGATTTTAAACACCTAAGCTGTGTCAATAGTGTTTTTAAAATGTGTTTTGTTAATTCTGAGTTCCTGAAATCTGAACTTCCTTCTTTTTTAACTCATTATATGCTACTAGTTTTGAAATAATGCTTCAGCTCCTGTTCACAGAAACTAGAATGAACAAACTTCATTTTGGGGATATCTTAACAATGTCACAAAGAGGTAATCCTTCAACACTGAGAGAGGAGAGGTGAGAAGAAAAAAGCCTGAGCAGAATCCCTCCTGTTCAGTCTGCATAAAAGCAATGATTTAATAATGTAGTTTTGTGGCAGAACAAGAGGAGGGACTCATCAGCTAAAGCCTCCCATAAATGTGTTTTCCTCCTGTACCTTGCTGGTTCTGTGAACCATCTACAAAATAATGGCTTTATTCATGAGCGTGAGTCAGACCCTGCTTTTAATGCCATACGCAGAGTCCTTCCTTTACTGGCTGCTAGGAGTACTGTTAGATTTTTTTTTTTTATTCAGAACTGTCTGCTACTATAATTACTCCAGTTTAACATTGTAAAAGCCTTACCATCTGATTTTTCAGCAAAGAGAGATATTCCATCTACCCAAGCCTCACAGGTTTTTGCAAAGTACTTATGTCCATACAGCTCTTCCAGTGGTTTCTTGACCTTTTCACTCCACTTTGAAACATCTCGGATGCCTACATAAAATAACATTGAAATATGTTAAGTCCTTTCCAGCAACAAGATGTAACCCAGTGCTGCCAACACCTAATATGAGTGAGTTTTCAAACCAGACCTCAGATATGTATTTCAAACTTGAAACTGCACTGAATGGTTTGAAATAATTCATAGCATGGAAAGGATATAAAAAAGGTATTTTTATGATCTCTGCTGAGGTCCTTCTGAGTTGCAGAAGACCATCTTGTTGTTATGGTCACAAGGAACAGCAGAAAAAAAAATAATAATCAAAGGACCCAGTCCTAAAATTTCTGATGCTTCTTTCTGGAGGGCTCGCAGAATAGGAACTCAAGGAGGCTCTTCGTGTATAAAAAGGGGCCTGTTTTATAACACTGTGCCAGAGCTGGCAGGTTTTTTTATATATCCTTCAGCCTTTTGCTTTGGCTCATGGATGGAAGTTCTTCCATGGCTCCTACCAGTATTCAGAGGAAGGAAGCTCTTACTAAGGCATTCCAGCAGGCTGACATCATGGTACGTTTGCCACAGTCTTACAGAAAAACAAGCAACTCTACTTACTAGAGCCCCGCAGCTCATGGCAGGCTTGCTAAAGCTGTACAAATAATCTGACATTTTAGTTATTTATCAGATTTACCTAGTTTTTCCCCTAAAATTTTCAGTACTGCTCACAAACCAGATATCCACAAGAGTGACTTTCACTAAACTATATTTCAGCTGTACAGCTTTGTATTGATAAAGCCTAGAGCAATGTTAGTACAGCAGAGAAGCTGAAAAGTACTGAATCATCAAACAGCAATATATGCCACTAGAAAAACTTTTAATTGGTTTCAAATGGGAATTAAGGGAAGGAGTGAGGTGTTAATTAACAGGCAGAACCTGCCCAGTCAAATGAGCAAGGCAGTAGTGACTGAAAGTGCTTTGTAACAACATCTGATTGGAAATGAGTTTGCTCACCCCAGGCTAGCTGTCACTGAACAGCTGTTTCCCTTATAGAATCTACTCTTTTATCCTTCTGGGTGGCCTTAATTTAAGAAAGTGTGTGTGTGTAAAAACCAATGTTGAAAGGACACAGATACCAAATAAACACCTTTTCTCTCCTACCAACCCTTCCACTGCAGCTGAGATGCACTGATGGGCCAGTTTGTAGAAGGCTTGTGCTGCTACTCCCTGAGCTCTATCACCCAGAGAGAGATGTTGAAAGCACCAGTCCATGAAGAGGCCAAAAGTCAGCATTGCTGTGGGCGTTCTGTGTAAAGCAAGACTCCTTTTTTTTTTATTATTATTCTTTTTTTTTCCTGCATTTTAGCCTGTTGGCTGATACTAACTGATGTGCATTTTCATAATTATATAATAAAAACTTCATAAATTTAAAAGCATGTAAAGAAATAAAGCAGCACTTTTACAGAGCTAAAAAGCATTTTGCTTACTGAACTAAAAAATATACTACTACTACTACCATCAATGAAAGTGCTTTAGTATAGGTGAGGTAAGTACACATGTGCAATACATACACTTGTAATTTAGCTGAAGCCAATCAGTCAGACTCCACAGTTGGTATAAATCAAACTCCAGTCACTAACATGAAACTATACTGGGTTATGTTTGTTGAGAGCCTGCGTGGTTAACTCTTTTAATTCCTAATTTCAAAAGGAAATACAGTCCCTTTCTGAGTTCACTAGTAGTTTTTGCTATTTTCCTTTAGAGCAACAAATGAGCAGATTCTATTTCATATGAGTGGAACAAGGATCAGAAATCCTATGTTTCTTTACTTTGCAAAGGTTTTGTAACCACGGTAATTATCTTTAAAGGAATGCAAATGACAAAGGCATCCTGGGACACTTACTTGAATGATTCATTTGCTTCCTGAACTCAAATGGTAAGTTACGAGCTTGCCTTCTTACTGTCTGTTGTATAGGCCCTAGAAGCAAAAGCTGTTATGTGCTAGCCCAGTGATTTTTTCTGTGGACCTTGTTGAAAGGTTGTGTAAGATGTGAGAAAAGATGTCAAGCCTGGGGTCAATAGTACTATTTGGAATTTCTTTTCAGGTATTTGTTACAACAACAAAAAATTGACTTTCTGAAAACTACTGATAAGCTATTATAACTTATGCTTTTCAGCAGCATAAGTTGGTAAGGACTTGTTAAAAATTCTATTATATTACCCCTAGAGTAATTGTTAGGGACTTTCTCACTACGACTTTAACCACTTCTGAAGTCACTTAATGACTTTTGTACTTAGCAACTTGGTGAATTTTGTGTCCTGTTCCTTTAGATTTGTTGAGTCCTCAACTCTGTCTCCACTTAGCTATTACATGACTAAGATTCTTAGGTCAAGAAGAAATGAAAGTAATTCTTTTAGGATATGATATTCAGTTTGTACATACCATTATAAATTCTCACATCCTCTTGAGTAACGCTGGCATTTGCTCCCCAGACAACCAACTTGTGGATAAGGGTTGGATACTTTGCAGCTGCAATGAGTGCTGTAATTCCACCATCACTCCACCCCAGCAAAGAGAACTTCTTAAATTTCAGTGCCTTGATTTGTCCGAGAAAGTTGTATGCAAATCATCAGCTGAGCTTACAAGCAAATACCATTTCTTTCTTGAAAATTAACTGTACAGATTTAGACACAACACTATACAGTTGAACTTTAGTTAGCTTTCATAGTTAGAAAATATGATTTTCCTGCTATACATAAAAATACTTAAGGTCAAATATTTAGAAAACAAGAAATTATACCTGCCCTCCCAATTTTCTACAACTATTTAATGAAACGGGCAGTAGCCATATTAGATTCTTGCTGCATTTAAAAAAGCCCTCTTGAAAATAAGAAATGTTTCTTTACAGTGGAGAGTAAAGACCTTTTCAGAGAGCCTGATGGCATCAAGGATCTGTGAATTCTCTTGGTATAAAGTTGGCAGAGATTATCACAGTGTGGGATGGCAGGTAATCCAAGACCAAGATGAATTTAAGAAAAAAAAGTTTAAGGCTTGAAAAATGGAACCCAGTGATCTAGTTTACTGATGCTAGCTGGTGTAAAAAAAAATAATCTGCTCTGTAACAACCAAAAAATGCTTAAAGGATTTGCTACAGGATTGTGTCAAATTTTAGTCTCTAATTCACATTTTCTGAAACTTTTAAGTGTACATTTTAAACATTACTTCATGATGAATTTTAATTCAAAATATTAATAATGAAATTCTTTCTTCTCGAAAAGGAAGGCCCAGGGCAAAAAATATGACAGCCAAGACCTTAATTCATTCTGACTTGTACAATGCTTTCCACCAGAACTTGAAACTCTTGTTTCCTCATGTACCGCAGTCTGTGGCAGGGGGTACTGGCAGACAAGGAGAGAGGATTTTGTGAGTGCGCTGTTCAGTGGGCAAAGGCTGGAAAGGTAAAGGCATTCAGGAGCAAATGCATCTGAAGCTTGTACAGGGATGATATTCAACGGTTAAGCAGTATTTGCAGTTTTGAATATAGAAGCCTTATTTTGTGAATTCTTTCGCAAACAAACGTAAAGGTTTGTTTGGTTTTTTTTTTTCCCCAGGAAATTACAGCCTTTTAGATGTGATTAAGGAAGATACTGTACTTTTGGAGGAAAAAGAGCCAGTTAGTTGAATGAGTTGTTTTGGTGCTTGGTGTTTTGTTATTGGAAGTCCAGGCCTGCTTTCTTTGGACAGAAGAAAGCAAAAATGCAGGCAATGAGAGAAACAACTACAGAGAGAGAGAAAGCAGTTTCTACGTCTGCTTGTAAACTCGATGCTCAACGGAGGCATAACTTTATCAGTCAACTTGATACCTAGCAAACTTTTATCACTATTGGGCTTTTCTGGTTTTGTATTCTTCCTTGGTATTAGGCTCACTGTAGTGTTACTCAATATTAGATGTCACTCTGCTAAGCTGTAATTACTAACCAGAAAAGAAATAAGGTAGGGGAAAGAAAAGGATGTGTAAAGTAAGAGCTGACAGCGAGAAAAGAGAACCTTGAACTTTAGCAGCCGATCACAAGCTGGCCCTGGCCTGATGAAAAGTCATTATCTGTGACCAACTTCCGGTGTCGTGCTGCTGGAGGGTTACTGGTGTCTCAGCAAGTTGCAGGAGTTGGCAGCATGGCTTGTAAAGCTTAAGTTTTTGCTGTTGCTGCTCTCCTATTGCCACTAGGTTGGCTGGTGGGTGGAATAGCTGATTAAAATTTTTATCCTTCATGCCAGGTTATTTGCCAATGCTGCAACTGAGATCTATTTGCCTCCAGTGTTTCTCTTGTTTACTAGCCGTTATCTTGATGCATTCTTTGGCTCATCTCAGGATGCCTTCGCAGCAGGAGGAATTTATTCTTTGTGGCCTTCCAAAACCCAATGTAATGTAACAGATGTGTTGGGTATGATAGGTGTGTGTGCTTGCTTTAATCTTGAACTACTTGCTGTACAGGCCTCTACCTAACGTTGGCAACAACCTGAGAGTGGTTGCACCTCCTCAGTTCTGTGGGTGATTTTGTGTTGGCCTTACCCCATAGCGAACAACATCTCTTTTGAAATCGTCCCCTCCATCCAGGCTTTTGTGAAATGCAATCAGATGGTCATGTATGCTGTGACAGAAGTTCCTTACAACAGTGAGCTGCAATAGAACAGTACTCTGTACTGTATGCTTTCATTGGATCACAGGGAGCACACCACAAGTAAGGGTTGTAGTTGCAGATCTACAAAAACGTGGAGAAGCTCAAGCCCCATCCTTTCACTAGCACAGTAGCTCTCTTAAATATCAACACCAATTGTTCCTATAATTGTTTTAATGCTACTGGCCTTTGCTATTAGACATTGGGATGGAGTGCAGCAAAGTGGACGTATTTGCATTATACTCCTTTTATATCAAGCAAACTCCTCCACAGAACACATGCAGCGATACAGAGTGGTGCCATCTGCATCAAGGTGCTAAATGCTCTGCAGAGTTTCATCTTTTGTTATTTGACAGGAACCCTGCAGCACTCGCAGCTCCAGCAGAGACACCAGAATCTGAAGGAGCCTAGAACAGAGGGGTTCACCGGCTGAGCTTAGGCAAACCGTATATGTTATAAAGCCCTCTGCAGGAGTTATGACTCTGTTCTGTACTGGAAAACCTAGTTGGGATGATCCTTTGGGATTGTGCTAACCTTTATATGTTATGCTAAAATAGAAGCAAGTTACCATGCTTGGGAAGATTTTAATTATTTGTTATTATATGCTTATATGAGTGAACATCTACAAAAAACCAGGATGCTAAGTCTCATTTGTTTGGCAGCTTTAGATATTGGTAGGCTGCTGCCCTGTTTGACTGGATGCTAGGTGGTTACATTCTCTTTGGAGACAGCTCTGTTTTCTATTTTGCATTTATTAGTATATGGACAGAGGCAGGAAAGGGGGTTACAACCACTTAGACTGAAAGTTTGTCACCTATCCATGGCAGCAACTCTATTTTCTTTGTTAGTGTAGCAGAAGAAATTGGTGATTTACGGTGCAGAGATTGCCTCTATGGTTGGAGGGCAAAACTGTGTCTTAATCCCAATTCTGCTGTCAGGTTTACTCTGTTTCACTGTGCAGAAGGCTCCAGGAAGGCTGCATTTCCAGTTTCAGATAGGTTTCTGCAAGGTTACTGCTTATTACAGAAATACAGTTGGATTGACTGTCTGAATCTTGTCTCATATTTTTGGAATTTTAATGCTCTGCCAACTTTCTTAACATGGCCAAAGAGACTGTATAGCTTAACATAACAAAGCCAAACTATTAGTTAAAACTAAACCAGAAAATAGCGCTAGCACTTACAGAATGGAATAAAAGAGGAACACAGAAACACAGATTTGAAATAAAAAATTCTGCAAGATGGAGAAGCAGTAACAGCTTTAGGTCATATTCTTTATAAACACAATAGCTGTATCAGTTATTAGGATCTGGTATGATCACAGGAACCCTTTCATTTCCCACCAAGTATTTCAGTAATATGCTGTAAAATGCAAAGTGTCAAGTTGATTTTTTTAAAATGGGCTGCTCAAGGCAAAATGCCAAGATTCTACTGGCTAGAAAATTTTCTAAGAGCCTTTCACTACAGTAATCCCTTCAGTTAAACCACTTAGCATAGACTTTTGTTTTTATATACACTTTACCTTAACTTACATGGTTCTTGGCTGCAAACCTCTTAGGGCGGGGTCTTGGGATAAAAGTGTATTGCTTTATAATTAATTCCCAC
>NW_009259043.1:1725723-1731807 GCF_000687185.1 Egretta garzetta | reverse complement strand
ATTTATTTTGCAGAAGAGATGGAAGAAGAAAATATTTTCCAGAATAGCGTGCATTTGCCCAGCTTTAAGCCTTCATTTGTACACTCTTTTGCATAGCTTGCTGTCTGCTGGAAACAGCCTGCTTAACAGCATTCTTCCTCCTTCTCAAAATTTAAGGAAGACATCTTTTAAATATACATATATACATAAAAAAAATTAAAATCTCAGAATAGATTTACCTGCATAAGATCCACAGCATCTTTTGCATCCCTCTCAAAGAAATCTGGAGGAAAGTCTCGAGATGGAGGAATGGACTGTCCATATCCCCGAGGATCCCAAGCAACAATTGTGAAAAGTTGCTTATTCATAGACTTAAGCTGTGGTCCAAAATCGGTTTGACCACTCCCTGAAACATCATCATTTTTCAATTAAATATAATTTAATAATTATATACATAATACATAGTATACATACGCTAAATGGAAACTGAGGAAACTTATATCTTAATTCTAAAAAAGAGGTTAGCCATCAACTGAAGTATGCTTTATCTCTAATTGTAACTAACCATTGCAATTCTCAGATAGGAAGTACCACAATAAAAATCTTTAGAAGTATCTGCAATACACTCAGAACAAACCATTTCTGGCAGGTATATAAGCTTATCAAAAACTGTGCTCTACACAATGCTTTACTACAGAATCCTAAACTGAGTTACCTGGGTGGGGATTTATCTTTAACAGATTTAAAGCACTAGTACGGTCATTGCTGTTCATCTGGACAGCACAGATGAAACTGAAAGGGGAGGAATATACTGACCCTAGCTACAAATTTGTAGGTGAAAAGCACTGTGCAAGACAGTTGTTCTTATTTGATAAAACTATGACAATATTGATGTTTAAAGCTGAGCTTTAAATACTTTGTTACCTGAAGAGACAGTAGTGACACAAAAGCACAAAACTGTAACTTTTGATTTTTCTTAACGTGTATGTTACCAAAATAAGTCAAATACAGCCATTTTTCTGATGCAGAACAGTTTTTTATTGATGGCTCAGATCTTCGAGGGATTAAAAAATTAATTACTCCCATCTGTTGCACTCAGCTATTGATGAACACTAGCACAAAGTAAGACTGCAGTTTACTTCTTATTTGTTTTATGGTCATGTGGTAACAGTATCACAGACTACTTGATTAAAACCTGTTCAGGTCTAATATATTCAAATGATGCAAATCAAATATCAAATTAGCTGTCCATCATTATATTGCACAGGCTGTTCAAGGGCATTTAAGATGTTTTTTTGTTTACTTGGAGAAATAAGTCCTCAATACTTCCTTTGATACCACCAACTGGTCTAAACAATAAAAGAGGCTGTATACAGCATGCTAGGATGAGCTGACTACAGTCTGGCATGCTGTCTTGCAACACCAATTAATGGCTAGTCAGAAGCAAAATATCAGGTGGTTTGAAAAATACCAACGCAACCCAGTGAATGTTAAGCATGTATTCTCACATAGGCTTTGTACGAACCTCTGTGCTACCATGCACATGCTCATTATGCTGTACCTTTTGTAACTTAAAAAATACACGAGGCTGAGAGCATATCTGAATGCTGTGTTTTCTTGGTCTTAGTATTTTTCTAGTTAGAAAGAGAAGCATCACTTTTGTTTTAATGTAGTTTACAAATAGTCTAGAGACTAATTAATTTTATTGACCTAAAAGCACTTACTTTCTTGCCACAACGCACTTATTAGTCTGTTAATACTGTAAGTAGTATACAATAATGTTGAAAACTTAGCATAAAGGGAAGAAGCACGTGACAGTCAGAATGTAAAGCTCACCCTCACGAGTTGCCCCAAAATATTGAACTGTAAACTTAATAATGGTAAAGATAGTAACCCTGTTACTGTTTGTAATAATGTTAATTGAACAATAGCAATGTACACCTAGTAATAATAATGTTACTCACAACTGAAGAAATACATTATTTCTATTTAAAGAGTTAGCATTGGCTACAGGATTACTAGTTTAAAAAGCTGTTTAGAATGAATAGGTTAAAACATATGAATACAAAAGCACCCCTAGCATTAACTTTTTCCCACACTCCCCTTGAGATTTCTGTGAAAGAAAGAACTACTTCACGAAGACTTGAAAACGTTGCTGCCAACAACAAATGTTTCCTGCTCTTCAGTTCTTGACATTCTATCACCTTGATCCAGCAATTCAGTTAAGCATAAGCCCAGCTCTGAGCACATCCTATTGACAGCCTGCCATGAACTGCTAGTAAGTCTGACTGGTTCTTTAGAACTGCAAGAACCCAGAAAAAAAAGCCCGTGTTAATTTTAAAAGGTTGTTATCAAAAGCAGTGCTCTTGATGGGCAGATACCACTTAGCTAGCAAAACCTGTTGTTCGTCTCAAAAAGCCACTGAGAATCTTAATGATGTTGCCCTGAATAACCAAAACAGGAAAATACATTTTTAAGCAAAAAGTAAGTCTCAGCTGTGCCTTTTTCACTATGATAATAAATGGCAAGTGCTGCATTATGTGTACTAATTCAATTGGAATGCACCTAGTTTCTACAAAGGAATGCATAATTCAGTCTGTGTAACAAATATAGCTGACCTGATTTCCCCCCCACTGTTATTTTGCACCTTGTGTAGCTATTTGCCACCTGTGCTGGACACCCCCTTTCCGCAGTTAAACCCAAAAGTGCGAGTGATGACTGCACGAGTCAAGACATAGTACAAAAGGTGCCTGGTGAGATAAATGAAATCTTTAAAAACTGTTGGCTGATCACAATAACTGCCTTTTCCTATCTGTTGTACATGTAGCAACTTTTTTAATGACAATGCTCTGTAATCAGGTGCTGAACATACTACAAAATAGTTTTGTGCATTCTAGCTTGAGACCGGGTGGTGTAAGAAGTGGTTGCTCTATAAAGATAAGACAAAATCTCCAGACCTAGCATTCCGGGAAGCAGAAGAACCGCATGGCTTCCTTCTCCTGTCTGCTGATAATGCAGGTGGACTCCGTTCACTTGGATTTTGGCAGATGTTATTGAAGTGCTAGGGATGGGGGAAGGGGCGAGAAATAGGAAAACGTTCAGACAGTGAATTCTCATTACTACATGGTCATTCAAGGAATACAGAATAACTACTTTTTCTAGATATTAATGACAATGCCGTGAGATTTAAATGGGTCACTTTCCTTTTGCGGGTGCACAGAAGACTAAATAAAAAACTTGTCAGAGAGAAGTATTCAGTTGTGACCACTATGTAACATCAGTACTTAGGTTACACGAATGTAGTTAAATGACTTAAGCTAAAGGGTAGGGGGGAAAAAAAAGTCTGGACTGTGCAACAAGGGGAATATAAAAGCAGCTTTACATGGCTACAGAAATGCGTTGAGAGAAATATATTAGAGAGGAGAAACCTCATTCTGTCACAGCATAACTTCTGAAATGGCTGGTATTCACCTTGTAATTACTAAACTGAGCCTCTCCATCTGCCAAAGAAACCACAATCTATTGTTAGGGTTCCTCAGGAACCAGAGGGTCTACACTGAGAACTACCTTGCACCGAGATGAGGGCAGAGAAGAAGAATGTGATAATAATATACCTGTCAGTGTAATCTCAGCAGGAGATAATGCTTAATTGGAAAATACCACATGACTGAAAAAGCCCACCCACAGAAGAAGTACCACAGAAACTGACCACATAGGCCACCTCCCAGCCCTGACCCTTAAACCCCTACTTGAACCTTCAGTACGAAGCAAGACAGATGTGTAAATGCAAATAGGTAACCTGAGATACCATGTCTAGATACAAATACGTAGCGAGAAAGCAGAAGTAGCGTAGATTGAAGGTGGTGTCTTAACAGCATAAACCATCGCATCTGTTCTCCCAAGCAAATTTGTGCCCTAATGGTTGCAACACATCTTTTCACCAACCTAACTAATTTTATTTGAAGGTAGTAATATGATAAAAATTTTGCCATTTGGTTGCCTAATGGTTAACCTTTATTCCCTGCACTTCTCAGTTTAGCTAGATTAAATATTCTTGCCCTGTGAATTCAATCAGCATGAATTTCACATGCATACAGAAATGCTGTTTTCCAGTCTTATATGTAACAATAATCTCTATTCCATGATATGTACCGTGCAACGCATTAAAAATTCCTTTTTAACACATAAATTCTAAACTAATTACAGCACAAAAGCATAGTCCCACCTGTACAGAGTTTAAAATGATGGAGTAAAAAATGCCATAAAATTAAACCTTTCTTATAAGGAAAATGAACAACAGCTTGTGAGCTCAGGTTCCTGGTATATAAGTGGCAGCTCAACCACAGAACCTGCTCAACACAAAGCCAGCTGAATTTTATGTAAAATCTTTGTTGACAGAACACAACAAGTTGTGCCACATGCCTAAATATAAGCCATGGCTTTGCAGAATAGGATCAGCTTTCTACCTGTGCAGATGCAATCTGAGAACTGGAGTACGGATGCAGATCTGTGGCAAGAATACAGCTCAAAGGAACTTGTTGTGTCATTATAACTTCAGTGAGTTTTGCTGAATTTTTATGCAAACGTGATTCAAGTGATTAGTTTGACTGTAACGTTAAACCTCCTTTAAGTTTGTATATCACACCTGATGTGGGTATATACTTCACAACTTGATATCTGAGCGTAGCATTCAGATGGCCTCCCTACCCCCTTTTTGAATATGACTTTTGCTTTTTCTATTTATAAAAGAAAATGTTTTGTTATTTTGTCTTGATACACCATCTTTTGGTTTATCATTCATTTCAACATTTCAACTATTTCAATTTTACCATAGTTCTTACCACAGCAAATGAGCATCTTGCTCTACTAATTTTTATAGAAATGTGTGATTTTCTTTTTTTGCTTCTGAATAGTAATTGCCAAAACCATTTCCAGTTCTGAACAAAACTGAAATAATCACCATCCTGTTACCTTTTTTTAAAAAAGGTTGCTAACGTAGTAGGCAAGAACATGCATTCCTCGTAGACAAAGGATGTATATTCCGCTTTCCTGATTCAGATGCTAGATTTTTTTTTTTTTTACACACAGTTCTACATATTTTTAGGATTAATTATTAACATCAGGGGCTTGAGAATTTTGCTGAGTTTGTGGTGCTTTTCTGTTCTTGGACTGTGCCACATGTAAAGTCCAATGAAATGCAGGACTTTCACAACGAGAGTACTTTCAATACTTTCCGGACTAAGAACAAGTTGGGGTTTTTCATGTGCTGAGAAACTGTACTGGAACTGGCTACACCTAAGACAGATTTGGTCCCACACCAAGTGTCTGTGAATCCGAATCACTTCGGTATGCTTGCCAACACGACGACTTCGCTTCTGTCAAGTTTTCATAAAGACTGCATTTTCCATTGGTTGGCATAAGCAGAAACCATGTTTAAACAAACAAACAAAAAAAACCCAAAAAAACCAAAAACACAAACCACTATTTTGTAACTGAATTAGTAGTGTTAAGGTTTATAGCTCTTTGAGAAGCGTGGGATGCACACTGGCAATGTTTTGTTTACCACCACAGCACAGATGCAGGGTAGGCAGGTCTTGTACTGTGCCTTGTTGGAGGCCACGCTTCACCCCATGCTCTGTAGGAGCAAGCTGAACCTGGGCACTGCCTTTCTGTTCCAGCTGTGCTACGGTACAATCTAGTCTTTATCTGTGCAGTGGGGGGAGAAAAAAAATACGGTATGATGTCTGTTTTCCTTCATGGGATGTGCAGAACGAGCAGTCTTATACGGGTTACATGTATGTGTGCTCTTTGCCACCTCCAGGGAACACCTTACCGGCGAGAGAAAGAAGAAGAAGGGCGGGTGAGCAGCAGGTCCTGCCTTGCAGGGGGAAAATGGAGTCGCAGGAGGGAGGATGGCGGACGCTGACGAGAAAGGCTTGCGGAGCCTTGCAGCAGCGGGAAGGGGCTCTTTCCTCCCCAGCGAGGCGAACCCCCCCGCCTAAGTGCAGAAGCAAGCACCTCAGGGTACTACCAGAAGCCCCACTTTGTCACCCCCTCCCCCTCAAAAGAAATTTAGCATACACCCGCTCTGCTAAAACACCCCCC
>NW_009259043.1:1725084-1725386 GCF_000687185.1 Egretta garzetta | reverse complement strand
TGTCTCCTCCCAAGTCAGATCCCTGAGCCCACCCTGCGACCCCCAGAAGGGAAAGGGCTGCCCCGCCAAGCTGCGTCAGGGAGTCGGGCACCCCGAGCTCCTCCATCTTCTGCCTGAGGTGTCTGGACGGAGGGAAGATCCCTGGCCCTGGGAGATACAAGGTCTGCCTGCGTGAGGAGAAGCTCCATGAGAAAATAGAAGGCGGTGCACTTTGGTCACAACAACCCCATGCAGCGCTACAGGCTTGGGGAAGAGTGGCTGGAAAGCTGCCTGGCAGAAAAAGACCTGGGGGTGCTGGTTGA
>NW_009259043.1:1714711-1725041 GCF_000687185.1 Egretta garzetta | reverse complement strand
AGTGGCTGAGGGAACTGGGGTTGTTCAGCCTGGAGAAGAGGAGGCTGAGGGGAGACCTTATCCCCCTCTACAACTGCTTGACAGGAGGCTGTAGCCAGGTGGGGGTCGGCCTCTTCTCCCTGGTAACGGACGACAGGATGAGGGGGAAAGGTCTGAAGTTGCACCAGGACAGGTTTAGGTTGGACATTAGGAAAAATTTCTTCACAGAAAGGGTTGTCAGGCTCTGGAATGGGCTGCCCAGGGAAGTGGTCAAGTCCCCAAGTCCCCACCCCTGGAGGTATTTAAAAGATGGGTAGATGAGGTGCTTAGGGACATGGTTTAGTGGTGGGATGGCAGGGTTAGGTTAATGGTTGGACTTGATGATCTTAAAGGTCTTCTATGATTCTATGATCTGTGACTCCAGGCCTGCCTGGAGAAAAGCTCCCTGTGCAGCTGGGGCAGGTTGGGACTAGAGAGGGCACCTCTGGGGACTGCAGCTCCCCTAAAGCAATGCCTTCAGCAAGCTGACCCCAGGCCCTCAGCGGGAATTATTAACTCTGCCTCACCAATGCTTTTTGTAGGGAGAGCACTATGCTTCTATAATTCTATGATCCCCTGGTCAACGGCTTTGGGCTGGCAAGTGCCTGTACTACTCGGGGGCCAGCCACCACTGGAACGGCCTGACTGCCTTTGTCCACCAAAGGCTTCCTTTCCTCACAGGTTGCTCATAAAGCACCAAGGAGACCAGTCGCTTTCCCCGGTGCCTGCTTTCCAAGGTTGGAGGAAAATGACCAGCTCGAGTTATGGC
Source organism: Egretta garzetta (assembly GCF_000687185.1). Lineage (NCBI taxonomy): Eukaryota > Metazoa > Chordata > Aves > Pelecaniformes > Ardeidae > Egretta > Egretta garzetta. Next base: position 1,724,254 of record NW_009259043.1, on the reverse strand, counting down.
CTGCCCGGGGCGATGATGTAGAGGGCCCTGACAGTAGCAAGGAAAACCGCAGAAAGCTGTAAAGCTGGTACCAGGCTTGGAACAGACCCGGGAAACAAGGTCTCCTGTCTTATACCTGGATGAGAGGGATTTCCTCGAGACAGGTCAGTGCTAGATATTCACTCCAGCCCAGTGGGAGCTCAGTGACTGCCCTGAGAGTGAATAGTTGTCAGCCTTCCCACTCCATTGCCATTTGTTTGTATTGGGAGTAATGAGTCTTAGAGGTGAATGACAGTCCCAGCATGTAAAGAGAGTAACTCAGTTGTGTGAGCATACTGGTTCAGTTTATCCTCTGAGCAGATCAAACCATTTAAGATTAAGGTCTTTAGTATGGCTAATTACAAGCAATTCATCATCAGGACAAGCTGCCTTCACCCTTGCCCATTACCATCTGTAAGCCCCTACAGTTTCCTTGGCTCTTAGGCCACTTTCAGAGCTTCATCTTTGTTGCGAACGTCCCTGTCTACAGTTCTTTCTGATGGAAAATGACTGGAGGTGACAGCTGGCTATTCTGCATTTTGGGAAGTAGAGGCAGTTTGGGCTTCTGCAACACAAACCGATTTTTTTTTTTTTTTCTGAATTCTGCAATTACCACAAATCAAAAGGAGCTCTTATTTTGTGTTTTACTATGAGCTTCAGAGAGAAAGGCCTCAAGCTTTTTGTATCCCATTTCACTCCTGTTAATATGCCTTTCAGTCTGATCTTCCTATATGTCCTCTACCTACTCTGGCTGAAGGAGATGTAACAACTTCTCACAACCTGTGCTGCAGAACTGAGGGATAAGGTAGAAAGTGTTCATCGTACAATGTAGGGGGAGAAAAGAGGTAATTAGAAAGGTAAAATCAGAAGCCTTCACCAGGTGAGAGAACAGGGAGATGAGGAGGTGTGTGCACCACTTAAGAAAAGGATGGGGTAGTTCCAGATGGGTTAACCCCACTGTCAGTGTGACAGCAGAAAAGACAGTCACAGTTGAGGTGCTGCACAACGTGTCATCTCCAGGCCTGCATAGGAGGCCTGTAAAGTGGACATTCCTCTCCCAAGTGCTTGGACCCAAGTGCAACCCCTCTCACAGGCAGCATCCTGCCTTTTCTGGCCTGGGGAGAGAGAGAGAACTAACATGGCAGTTGGGGCAGAAATGGCACTGGCAAGACCCCCTTTTCTTTGTGTGTGTGGAAAATGATCGGCTCCATGAGGGGTGACAGGAGAGAGCCGTTCTCAAGGAGAGAGTTGCTGTCTGGGCGCACAAGTCAATGGCCCCAGATGCAACTGTGGAAGCAGGACCTTGCTAAGGCTGGATGCAGGTGGTGGATGATCTAGGGACAAAAAGAGTGTAAACTCACAGGTTCAAATTGTGCTCACCCTATTCAGTTCACCAGAACATCCAGTCATGTTAGTAAAGCAGATTTGGACATAACGATGGGCAGCTGGGAGAATTAAGTATTTCAGCTCAATCAATTTCTCAAAAATGTTCTCCTCATAAATTAATGGTGGAAAGGAGAGAAAATGCTTTGAGCAAGCCAGACACAGGCTCACTCTTATGTGGCCTGTGGAAAGAGCTGAGAACAACCAGGGCACTAGTTCTCCTGTCTGCTCCCATAAAATGTTTTTATTTGTTTAGCTACTGCTGATGGTTCAGGTTCTGGGAACTAACTGTTTCTGGCCATTGCATGGAAAAGAAAAGAAAAAAAAAGTTTGAAAGAGGTAGCACTGCTCTGCTGGTGATGTAACCCTGAATGCAGACTTCCCTTTCCCTCTTAACTACCCTGTCATTTTTTTTGGCCCCCTTGGTGTTGCCCTGTCTCCCCAGTATGGTCATCCCTACAGAGAGAAACTTGCGCTTAATGGCATCTTCTGGCTGCTGCTGCTGGCGGGATTTCTCTCTGAGATCCACCTCCGGATGCTCTGGAGGGCATCACTGCTGCACAGTGGGACTTTGTCACCTGTGATCAAACCTCACAGTCTCTGCAGCTGAGCTGTACTGTTGGTGCTGCATGGATTTGTTCCTCATAGAACTGAACAGCAGTGAAAAGGGTGATTCAGATGCCATTTCCCAGCCCACAGGTGTTTTCCCAAAATTCTCGTGAGGGACAGAACTGCAGAACAGCGAGATCTTTCAATATGCTTATTAAATTGCAAAGACAGAGTATTCTTCTGACTCCTGGCTGGGTAGAAAATACATATCAAGACTTTTTGTACTCCTTCAGGTTGTAGAAAATCTAGAAGAGACCTAGTCAGTTATTGACATAGTGGGTCCCTTGAGACATGCTGGAACATCAGGCAGAAAGATTAATTCCAGGTCTCCAGAGGTATTCATTTCACCCACAAGTGGGCTTCTCATATCAGGAGCAGTGGTCCCACACAAGACACCAGAATCATTACCATCAGTGGGGCTTTAACTCTGGAGCTTTCAATGAGGAACTCATTTGTCAGGGCCCTCAGGACACTAATAGCCTTTAATGGCCATGGTCAGCCTCAGCTGGGGTCTCCTCCCACACCCTCTGCTGGTGGGCCCAGCAGCCTCATTTCAGCTCAGTGCAGGGCTGTCAGTCTCTGCCCTAGCTCCTGCTGTTTTACAGCCATATCTGTGTCTGGTTGGGGTCCCCACTGATCCAGATACTGCTGTAGACTTTGCTTCTTGCTGTAGACTTGCTTCCCAAGTCTGTGTACGTGTTGACTGATCAGTCTTTCATTTTAGTGAAATACCCTGCTGTTTTCATGCCTGTTTTGATACTTGGGCTCTTGTGCCTCTTGGATGTTGAGCGTTAGAGCAGCCAACGTTTTCATCTTAGGACAAAACCTCATTCTTCCAGCTCCACAAAGAGGTAAGGTTTGGATAGTGGTGAATTGCCAAATTCAGAGCAAAGATGTGAAAATGCTGATGTTTCTAGGATTTGGTATTGACCATCCAAACAGAAAAGACTGAGCGGGCATGGAATGACTTTTGAAGCTGTGAAGTGTGCAGAGTAGCAGCATGTGTTTCTGTAGCAGGAGGCCTGTTTAGCTAGAATATCAGCCAAGTTGATAACAATCAGACTTATATCGCAAAGAAATGGATGCTTTGTTATAAGCAGAACAGCCAGTAGGAAAAGATCCTGGATACGTTGCCTCAAGGAACATTTCAGACTGATGAAGAAATTAAGGTGCAGACATGCATTTAAGAATTGTTTTCTTCATGTTTGAATTTTTCTTACGTGAGCAAAGGATAGTTGTCTGTCAGCTTAAGTAGTGTCTGCGTACCTTTCATATGGTCATGAATCACTGTGTTATAAATCCAAAGTGCCCGTGTGTCAATATGAGGCAGTCTGATAATTTCAAAGTTGAATATGGTTTGCATCCTGTAAATCTAAGCAGAGCCTTGGTATAATTTTTGTTCAGATTCAGAAACCTGAAATGGCTCCAGATACTCTGGTACAAAAGCAGAAAGAACTTCTCCCTTGGGGAGGGCAAGAGTGACATTCAGAAGATGGTTCTTGCTGTGTTTATGGAAGGGGTTGTATGAATCTGTTTGTGAACTCTGTGACCCAGATGTCCCTGCCAGTGTTGCACTTAGGTCTCTTGACTTGAGGTGTGTGTGGAGCACACAGGAATTGCAGTCATTCAAAATCCAAGCAGTATTACTGGTTTGTTAAGGTGATTAGCATGGAATTTTGTCTTAAACAGCTCTCATCAAGTGTCTCCCTGAGCTCTGTAAGCTTTAATGCTTATTGTCTGATCACATCTTGGCTCTGGCAGAAGTTAGTGTTTGTACCAAAGAGATGAGGAAACTGTGCTAAAGAGAAAGGAAGTGACCTACTTAGAGTCGTAGAGGAGGAGTGGGAGAGAAGAGGGAAACGTGGTGTAAGTCAGGAGTCTGGTCTCCTTTGTCTCACTCATAGGCAATACTTTCTCCAGCACAAAGATGGCTTCTAGGCTCTGCGCCCTGGACCCTGTTCTGATCCGAACTTCCCCTTTCCCTTCTCTCCAGGGGCTGTAGTAAGGATATGGAGTGTGAGAGCTGCACTTTCCCTAGCGGCCGTTTTGCAGTGAGGAATAAATGAGCATCAGTCGGCTGACTGCTGATGCTCATTTGTATGCAAGGAGAGAACTCGGGCATGCTGCAAGGAGCACTTGCTGTAGTCTGTAGAGGCTGGGATGAAGAAGGGGTGGAAAAAAATGCCTAGAGGGCACTAGGATCCAGGGAAGAAAGCTCTCCCAAGTGCTAGTTAGCTCTTATGTGGCCCTGCTTGTACTGGATGATCCTTCCTACTTTGTTTCCCTGTAGCTCCTTCTCACCATGTACAAGGCTGGGTATGTTTCAGAGACTCAGAGATTCTTACTCTATTTTCCATGTGCCTCCAAGGCTGAAAGAAGGCTTTTGTTTGCTGTGGTATAATGATGAAAAATCTATCGGAGAAAAGTGACATAGTTTATTTAAAGCTGCTTGATCAGTCAGAGGCGAAGTTCTCCACTATTGCCTCTTCTTGGAAACTGGCCTATAGGGAAGAGCAGCTGTATGTTGCCAGCTCAATTCAAAGTTCATGTATCAAGTACTTGCAACAGTGTCCTCTCTGAGGCTTTCGTTCAGTGTTACTAATTGGTATTATTTAGTCGCTACACTATTTTGGAAGCAGTAAAAATTCCCTAAAATTCTTAGCTGCTTGTACACTGTTAGTAGGGACATAGTAGAAAAATTAACCAGATAAATTGCTCTGAATTACATGGGCTCTAATCCTCTCTGCATTTAAGAATTTCAGCACAGATTGGCTGCCGTGTAACAATGCCAATAGCTACTGGGTGGAGGCTGTGCTTGAATAGTATTTGATCATTTGCTGTTACTGTGTCTCACAGAAAAAGCTCCTGGACTTGTTGCCTAGAGTAAAGGAGAAAGCAAAAGCAAGTGATTCCAAGGAACACAAGAATTCTAAGTAGGGAACTCTCTAATGTCTTAAACTAGTGCTTTCTGTGAGCAGAACTCAACTAGCAATAAAACAATGATCTAAAGTCTCAAAGCTCTTGCTCTCTTAAAATGGGAAAACATAATGTACTTGTGCATAAGTGGATGAGTTCACCTGCTGTGTAAGTTTTTCAAGGAAAGACCGTGAGAAGGAAGTCTGCTGCTGCAACCCATGGCCTTTTTCTCCCTGGCTCGCACCTCACCTATCTTATGAAAAATCTCTGTAAGGCTGCTGCATTGCTGCCACCTCTGTCCTTGAGGCTGAGAGCTTGCCAGTTTGATGTGAAATTACTGTTCTGTCCTTTCTCTTTTTTCATTCTGCCACAAAGGGTATATGATCTGCACCATAATCTATCTCTCTCCCCTCCTTGCCCCTATTATTTTACTGCATTTTTGATCTGTTTTGGTAGGTTGCTTTTCAAAAATCAACTCCATCCTTGATGTAGATGAAGATGAAACGACCAACCCAGTAAGTTAATATTAGCTCATGTCTCTCTGCCATACTTAACATTTCTGTAAATTTTTAGGCTGGGGAGAGCACTAGGTCTTTTCTTTGGACCTCTTGTACACCGTTATCTTTTACATTTCTCCTAGTTCACCTTGTATTCAGAATTACAGCTTTATTTTTGACTATATACATCTTGAGGAACAAGACCAGTCTTAATTAAAAGGTATCAAGAGGATCCACAGACTCCCTAGGTAGTTTATTCCAGTAGTTAATCATCCTTATTACTAAATATGTATTCTAATTTTGGCATGCCTGGCTGCAGCTTCTAGACGTTGGATCCTATTATGTGGTTTTTTACAATATGCTAAAGAGTTTGCAGTACTTTATATCTTCTGCCCAGGAAGCTGAATCATCTTCTCTGTGATTGAGTCCTGCAAACGTTGTTCTGAAAGAGACTGTCTCTAGCTTTTGGTTTTGTGGCTGGTTTTTATACCATCTACAATGTCACCTGAACTATGAGCACTAGTCTAGAATTGGACTTAAAAGCATCAAAGCTAAAATGACCTTCACCTCCTGTGTCCCACTTTAAAGATCTAGGACTGCCCTATGCCTAAATCTTGTTCTGAGATGCTTCACGTTTGTGCTTATGTCTTTGCTGTTGTTTCAAAACATAAGGTCCAGGCTTGCTTTCTTTAATAAAGAGAAAATGAAGCATTTAGTGTATGCCCATTAAATGATCACAATTCATTCTGTGTACCAAGTAAGACAAGGGTCTTAGGAGAGAAAAATAGCATGTTGTATAAAGACTGCAGGTATGTGAGCCTTAAAAGCAAATTGGGGGTAGGGAATTGATGTAGCAATACAGTGAAACCAACATTACTGGAACATAAATGGACTTTGCAAGATCTGTTCAGGAATCTGTTTCATGAATTAGCGTAGTAACTGGTGGTTCTAACTCTTCTGTGGACTAATGCAGAGGAGAAGACACTCCTCCAACCCCAATGTATTTCCCCATCTGCTTCAAGAAGAGTAAATTATTATTTCTGGAAAATGTATGCTCATTATACTAGAGAATGTCGTCTTGTATCTGTCTACCATACTCAACAGTTTATAGAAAATTTAGCATGTTGCTAAGTCAAAACGGTAAGGCAATGCAATAAATTCTGAGGAATTAAAAATATAAATATTCCTCTGCTATATACTGATACATCTCAAGCTAGCCTCAATGGAAAGGAAAGTATGGGGTTTAGTATATATTAACAATAAATATATAAATGCTACTGCATATCTGGGTGGATGATACACTCTTTGTACTGATTTCTGCTAAACTCTCTATTTTCGGGGCCATTTGCACTACTGCCTTGTGCTAGGTAGGTTTAAAGATGACAAATATGTTGGTGTTTGCTATGATTCCAGTTTCATTTTGCTTCTAGTAAAATGGTGGCTGCTGTATCAAAGAGCAGAAATCCATTCTAGCTACACTTTTATTAAATTGTTAGCCTTTTTGACAATAACCGGAAGCTGATGAACACTTACACTTTTTCTACAGCATAAAGAATGACCTGGTCCAAAACACCTGCCGGAAATATTTGTAGTAGGTATCACCCTTCATAGGAAGAGTTTGGCATAAAAATTTACAGCTCAGTAATTCTTCTTTCATAGATCTTGCACACTGAGTTGTGTCATTGCTAATAAGTTAGAGTGGCAATGAACATTCCCAGGCACTGGGATACCATCACCTATGCTAAAGAGCTGTTCCAGTACTCCCTGACACAATCTCAGAGCTGTGAAATGACTCTTGCACAGTATTTCAGAGGTTTAAAGAATTTGCTATCCTGGCAGCCGGCTGTGGCATGCCAGTTAACCTTGGCACCCAGGAACATTCCCAGGCACATCTAATTTACTAGTATAAATGCAGCCTAAGAGATTCAGGAACTAGTAATGCTCTGAATCCCCAGAGTGTGTAGGGGAATGGGTCTTCTGTCATGTGGTAATAAGGCACTTTCCACTTCCCAAAGCTCTCACATTGACAAGTTTTTACTTTGGATTGCATAATGAGTGGATTTCTTTTTTCACTGTTTCATACAGCAGATGAGAAATATATCATACAAAATCTTTTATACCAGGCAATGTAAAAATCAAATGCAACGTTAACCTGTGAGGCTATTTCATCAATTGTATAGTTTTAAAGCCAAAAATAATTTTTGCTTTTATTCACACTTCTACATAATTCCAGACATCTGTATTTAATAAACATTATAAAAAGATTTTAAAAATATTACCTTATTGACAGAACAATCTGGGATAGTACTGTTTTAAGCATTGGCACTTCTGGCAAAATTTAAAAGTTGACTTTGTTTCCTGTCCAAGTTTTTCAAGGAGTGAGTTGGTCTTTCGCATATTATTACTGATATATTAGTTTTGCTGAAATGACACACTTTTTTTCAGAACGGAACAAGGGTACCAACATGTTTCAGGATAGAATCTAGAAATGTTGTATAACACATTCTCCTTGAATCGATAATACTTCTTCTTGTTAACTTCCAACAATCATTTCATTCAGAAGGAACACGCTTATTTTCTTTTATTCTCTGGAAGACAGATTATCTTGACATAAACTTGTTGATTTACTGGAGGTATTCACTGAAAACTCCTTGGCAGAAAAAATGTGTTCCAAAAAGTCTGTACAAAAAGGAGAGCTCCAGAAAGTCTGTTCAGAATTACTACTTGTTATTGGAAGCTCTTCTGGAAAGAATACCCTGATTTTCCTCCAGTTCTCAGTCAACTTATTCCTCATTGATTTGCATCAAACTAGTAAGGAGATCCAGTCTTTGGCAGCCAAAGAGGGCTTTGGCAAGCTTTCCAACTGTAGCACCTTTGGAGCCTTCCCTCATTACCCACTTGAGCAGCATTTGGTAAACTTTTTCTTTTAGTCCATCTCGTTCATAGTCATGATCAATTTCATCAATCTCAGGATCACAGAAGCCCAGTTTACGAGCACAGTGCTTCCACTGTTTAGCCAACTTCTCTCTCACTAGATTCAGATGTTTCTCGGTCAGGACAGTAGTATTATCTGCAAAAAGAGAGAGAGTGTAAGAAAATGGTATTGTTTAACACTTCTGCTCCTTTAACTGTCTCACCTGTCCTCCCCCAACTATTTACTGGTAGTATCTGGAGAGAGAATTTTAGTCATACAATCAGAAGTGAGTCTCATGGAGGCACTAATTAATCAATGATGCCAGGAAAGAAACTCCCAGTCAGAACACATGTATTCGCAGGTCAGCTGCTGGACTTGCTTTTTGATCTGAGGCTATCATAGTTTGTCACTTAAACCTGCAAAATTGGGAAGCTCCTTCCTAGAGTTTTTATACAGCTGACTGTATGATATGTTTTATATTCTGGGACACTATTAATTTGTTTACTTAGCAATACACAGGGATAGTTTAATTCAGTATTGAGCAACGAAAATTAATTAAATTTCAAAAATCTTCCAATTTCTACCTGGAGTGGTTGGGGCCACAGGCCTGTCACTGTTCAAGGAGTGTTTGGACAGTGCTCTTGGATACATGGTTTAACTTCTAGGTTTCTCTGTGTGGTGTCAGGCGCTGGACTCTATGATCTTCATGCATCCCTTCCAACTCTGGATATTCTATGATTTAAGCTATGTCAGGTGAGGACCACCAATCCTAACCTTGCTTCTACCATTTTGAGTGTTGTTATTCCTCTTGTTCTTAATGCATAAACATCTATACTTACATCTGATGTCTCATAAGAGGTCATGAAACTACAGGACAAATGAGGTACACGGTATTACAGAACAGTATTAGCACAAACCCTTACTCATTTTATACACTCTTAAGTATGTAGTAGAAAAGGTCCCAGTTATTTCTCAAGTATCAGAGGGAGAACGCTGTATCAGATAAATATATGGGGAGAATACATCAAAACTAGGGAGGTATTTCTCTTACCAAATATACCCATTGCTTCATACTGCATATATGTTGCTTCTGTGGCAGCAGAAGTGCTGATGTGTTGATTGTGCTCTTCAATCTTCATGTGATTGTAGGATCCAATCTGAATTCCAGAACTGTTACTTATGTTGTACGTGATTGAATCTTCTGTA
>NW_009259043.1:1702516-1714507 GCF_000687185.1 Egretta garzetta | reverse complement strand
CTTTACTTGAAAGCGCTTTTCGTTTAAATCCTAAAGTCCCTTCTTCCTCTCTGTTTTACTTTTCATAGACCTAAGTTCAGGTTCACAGTTATGACTTCAAAGCTCTGTGAGGCTACAGAAAATAATTTCTAGTTGCTTATAACGTTTCTATACTCCATGTTATACTATACCATGCTGTCCTGATGGCACCTCTCTGTTTCACAAGGTGTTTCATCCCTGCTATCTAGGAGTATATTCTTCAGTTGTGCACTGTGATTCACTATGAAAATAGATACTACTTGCCCAGTGTTAATTTCAACATGATTTCTCTATTTTTTTTTTAATTTTTTCCCCTATTCTGTACCTTTGGTTCTAAGGCAAGACTAGAATGTTTTCTGAGATACCTTACCAAAACCCCCTACTCCTTTATATCACTATGAAAATAGATACTACTTGCCCAGTGTTGATTTCAACATGATTTCTCTATTTATTTTTTTTTAATTTTTTCCCCTGTTCTGTACTTTTGGTTCTAAGGAGAGACTAGAATGTTTTCTGAGATACCTTACCAAACCCCCTACTCCTTTATTTTAAGGCCTGAATCTTCAGGAATAAAAGTAGTTGTGTATATGCACTGATTGCACAGTTAAATTGTGTGAACCTCTGGCAGCTTGCATCTGTGGCTTACTGTATGTGAGTAGTTAAACACCTCATTTGGTGTCTTTTGCTTACAGTTGTCTGATTTCCACACTTAACATGAAACTAAGTAACTATTCTAGTCATGTTAGGTGACGTCAATTTTTTTATTCTCAACAATAATTTCTGAACTACATTTGGATAATCATAGAATTGTTTAGGTTGGAAAAGACCTTTAAGATCATCAAGTCCAACCATTAACCTAACCCTGCCATCCCACCACTAAACCATGTCCCTAAGCACCTCATCTATCCTTCTTTTAAATACCTCCAGGGGTGGGGACTCGACCACTTCCCTGGGCAGCCCATTCCAGAGCCTGACAACCCTTTCTGTGAAGAAATTTTTCCTAATGTCCAACCTAAACCTAAACTGGTGCAACTTCAGACCATTTCCCCTCGTCCTACTGTCCGTTACCAGGGAGAAGAGGCCGACCCCCACCTGGCTACAGCCTCCTGTCAGGCAGCTGTAGAGGGGGATAAGGTCTCCCCTGAGCCTCCTCTTCTCCAGACTAAACAACCCCAGTTCCCTCAGCCGCTCCTTGTAAGACTTGTGCTCCAGACCCCTCACCAGCTTGGTTGCTCTCCTCTGGACATGTTCCAGCAATGCAACATCTTTCCTGTAGTGAGGGCCCCCAAACTGAACACAGTATTTGACAATCATCCATTAATGTTCTAACTCTAGTTCAAATTGTGAATATCCCAACCTGGGTCTAAAATTGAAGTACAGATACTTAAAATGATAGACCAAGCTTGGTATTCAGTCACCCAAAATGATGGTTAGATGCACAAACATCCTTGTTACACGCTCAATTGCAATGTGAAGTGTGGAAATCTACAGTCATGTATGAAAATCTGACTAAATGCATTTAATATTTGTTAACCTGAAACTGCTAGTCAGAAATGCTTATATGTATGCATTATTAGTTTCTAGAAGTTCCACAAAAGGAATGCATTTTATCATGTCTCAAAATATTATGATTTCTGTATCCTTTCCTTTCCTTTTGAGGTGAAGGACCCAGGAAATACATAATGTATCTTATGTTTGCTGTTTTCTTATCTGGTAACAAAATGAGTGTAGCACAAGATATGAGAACATGTACAAATGCTTTGTCAATATTAACAGTAAATGTTACTGTGCTTATAAATCTCCTTTCCCAAGCCTCTATGCTTTGCTTGCTTGTCACATTTGGGTCATCAGCTAAAGACTCTAGGGCTTACAGAAACCTGCTCTTTCAAGTTTTCTTTATAAGTGTAAACCACTTACAAACTGGACAAGCCTTGGAAGGGTTAATTAAAGAGTTCAGGGTGCCTCAAGCAACACAACTTGAATACAGCATATATTAACAACTCCTGAAGGACAAGACAGAATTTCAGGGCTTTAAGACAGTTGAACTGTAGAGACCTGTGCCCCAAGGAAGGCTGATCAGCACGAAGGCTGCAGCTAGAAATTTGTATTAAAACTCCAGAGCAAGAAAGGACAGGCGTCCCAAATGCATGTGTGGTTCAGGAGTTGGGTGCAGTCACAGCAACTTAACCTTCAGTCTAAGAAAGTGACGGGTGTAGGTGTACAGGAGAGCTTACAATGCCTTTATGCTTTTAAAAGTTCTTTTACGTAAAAGATGAAGTTGTCCTTGATCTATCAAATACACGTTTAACGGCATGTACAGCTCCTGCTAGAGAGAGGAATTAGTTTTGCACACTGGTACTGATGACTTCAGCTATGGTTAGAGGTATTAAGCAGAAACATAAATTATTTCAAGATCCTGAAGTGTTTTGCTTTACTAATCAGGATGCAATGCGTGGCCCGCTGACTACCAGGACAGATGAAGGCTATGGCACTTACCTGTGCTTACTCTGGATTCAGGAGGACAATAGTTAAAAGTTCCCCTTGTGAAAGAAGTGGAATCCTTGTTACCTAAACAAAGAAGGAAAACAAAAAAAAAAAGTCAAAAGTACTATGTAAATAAAAAAGCAAATGTACTTAAAAACGACTGCCATATTTGTAACAGGATGAGTACATAGTTTGTGCTCTTAAATACAAAGACATGAGAAGCTTTCTAATTAACAGGATTGTATCTCCTCAAATTGCTTTAACTAGCACTGTGACCTTATAGTAGTTTTGCTCAGTGACTAATAGCCTTAACCATCCTTGGATCCCAGTGAGGGCAATGGGCTTCCACGTGGGTGTATGGATACCTGGCAGTGTGGGATCACAGCACACCACAGTTATGGACTGAGCTGCATCGTATCAAGGATTCAAACTGGAAAATTCTAAACTCCCAAAAGTGTTCCTACTGCTTACTGCAGAGACTGACTGCAGTTTGTATTAGCAGGCTGCCTGTGACCAGCTCAAGCAACGGCATGGGACAGCACTGCATCTTCTGCCAGCGGCAGTAATGTCCCGCAGAGATGTAACTTCCTCCCCAGGGCAGCAACCAATTTGGATCCCCACAGATGAGCTCTGCAACTCATGATGAGGCAGTGAGTGACTGGGTTATGGTCACCCGACAAGTCAGTTGGAAAAGCTGCAATGCAGCTCTTCTGCATCTCAGTGTGATATCTGCCACACTATTGCATGCAGCCTCCCTATAATAACTGTTTTCTTTTCTTCTTTCAAATGGAAGACTTGACTTTATTAGTGATGTCCCTGCCTTCTGACATGACAGCTCTCAGATTCATTTCAGTAAATAAACTCACATAAACAACTAATCACAGCCTACGCATAAATAATTTAACAGAATAACACCTTTGTGGCATTCTGCCTGTAAACACCTAGACAACCTTGATTTTCTTGTGAGATGCCTAGAAAAGAATGCCACACTAAAAATATCCAGTATTTAGTAGGATCAGGCTAACGTATGCTACCTGCAGTGCCTAAAAGTTACATCTTACAGGCCTCTAGTTACCATTTATTTATACTTTTTGCCAATGCTCAGTGTTCTCTTCCTTCTTTGTCTCCATACCTTTCTACTCCACAGCTCACCAGCAAATACCGACAGAAGGTCCCCGTCAGCACCAGGCAGAGCTCTCTGGAGAAACCAGTTATGAGCCTTAGTTCCTTGTTGGCTCCTTGAGCTCAGGAGTCTCTTATCTTGCTGCAAATCAAGCCAAAAATACCCATCTACTTTCTGAAATGCTACAAATGTTGTTTATGCACAAGCAGAACTTGTGGTACGAATGTTACATTTTTTGAAAGTCAAAAGTTTTCCTTTGCTTGCCTAGCATGACTGGTAGCAGCTCTTGGTTTTGGTAGCTGCTGCAGCAGCATCTGCTGTCTGCTATTACTTGGCTGGTAGCTGAAGCGTTAGGCATTGGGTCAGATGCTCCTCTATTACACTGAGGCTTTAGCAACGATTCACTTGAAGTTAATAGCCTGAAATCAGTGAAAGCAGCATAATGAAGTCAAAGCTACAGTGTTTTAGTGACCTGAATTAACTTCAAGTAAACAAAGAAAACTTCATGAAATAAATTCACCCTTGCTATATTGTAGATCAGCTGTTAGCAATCAGCAGGTTGTTGTTACATCAACTACAAGACACCCCTCCCCACTTAATTCTTAGAGAACAAGTGTGTCTTTAGAAACACAGGGGTTGGGGGAGGAGGATTCTCACCCGTACTTGTGTCTGCATTCTTTGGATACCAGTTTACGTTGGTCTGTGGCTGCAGGTTTGGGCCAGATTCAGGCACAGGAGGCTTACTTAGGCTAAAGGTACTGGCTGAACACAATCCATAGAGACCCTCCGTGTTTCCTGTTAGAATGCTGTTAGGGTGTGGCCCATAACAAATATCTACAATTCCCCGGTTTGGTGTGGTTGCAGCCGGCTGTGGCCAAAAATATAGATTAGTGTTTGATCCTGTTTTTTCAGCTCTTGGATACAGTTCACTCCACTGAGGAGTAGGAGGTGACTTTGCAAATGGATCATAGGAAACTCTTCGTCTCCTTTCTTCCTCTCTCATTTCAGGGGTGTATACTACAGGTGGAACTGCTTTATCCATCCGGTTCCCGAACGCATGGTAGTTGTATTCACACTGAAGTTTTCTTTCTAGATTATCAGGGGATGTAAATGAGGTCTCGCAGCTCTCAACAGGCTGGTTCTCGTGGGAGGCAACAAACAGGGCTTCATTAACCTGACTGGTCATGGGACCTTGAGAGCTGTGTAGAGAATTAGGCTGATCTGAAAGGGAGGAAAATAAATACTTGAAATGCATCCAAGTGCAAGTATATAACTTGTTGTGATGACACTAGCATCTATTAATTTACCTTTAGTATTACAGTAATATATAAAAGGTGAAAATATAACATTACTTCCAGCATAATCTGTGCTTTATTTTATAGAATGCTTTTATTGAGAAGTATTACAGATTTTTATCTAGGAAGTACAGGGTTGTTTAAGCTATCAGTGTCAGAATCTCACTTACTCAAGTGGTATCAGAATTCACTGCATACTCTACTTCTATTGACATCAAGTTCTCAACCACTGAAACAAACAGTTCCTGGAGGCATTTGTAGGGTCTGATTTAATAGTGTGTCTCCACTGGCATTAACTGGTGTTTAATCAGTACAAAACTGGAGTGTAACAGGATGGAAAATAACACTGCTGTAATAGGTGTTACTTCAACAGCGCAAATGATTTGTCATTAAAGTCATGTTTGCAAATGATTATGTAAAATATCGTGTCTGGGTATTTTCTGATGAATCCTTTTTGTCTAGTTTATACTTCATAGTCCCAAAGAATAAATTTTTACAACTAACGTCTACCAGATAAAATAGTCTGTGTCATCTACATCTTTCAAGGGAATTCTTGGTATCAAAGGAAGATCTACTTCAGTCTTGAACTAGATTGAGTTATCATCTGGATCATGCTGCAGCACTCCAAGACTAAACAAGAATGTGAAAATCTGCTTGTTACTACTTGTTTTCTAGGGGTAGGACTAGAGATGCTTTTTTAAAAAGTTCTGAAAGCTTCACAGTTGTCTAGAAAACCCTGTACATTGCCTAAAGCAAGAGAGTTTTACAGACCACTGTAAAATTGGAATTAAGTGCATGTACGTGCTTCTATTTAGCTTAGATAATGCCAGTGAACTGGTGGGTTTTAAGTATATAACTTGTTGTGATGACACTAGCATCTATTAATTTACCTTTAGTATTACAGTAATATATAAAAGGTGAAAATATAACATTACTTCCAGCATAATCTGTGCTTTATTTTATAGAATGCTTTTATTGAGAAGTATTACAGATTTTTATCTAGGAAGTACAGGGTTGTTTAAGCTATCAGTGTCAGAATCTCACTTACTCAAGTGGTATCAGAATTCACTGCATACTCTACTTCTATTGACATCAAGTTCTCAACCACTGAAACAAACAGTTCCTGGAGGCATTTGTAGGGTCTGATTTAATAGTGTGTCTCCACTGGCATTAACTGGTGTTTAATCAGTACAAAACTGGAGTGTAACAGGATGGAAAATAACACTGCTGTAATAGGTGTTACTTCAACAGCGCAAATGATTTGTCATTAAAGTCATGTTTGCAAATGATTATGTAAAATATCGTGTCTGGGTATTTTCTGATGAATCCTTTTTGTCTAGTTTATACTTCATAGTCCCAAAGAATAAATTTTTACAACTAACGCCTACCAGATAAAATAGTCTGTGTCATCTACATCTTTCAAGGGAATTCTTGGTATCAAAGGAAGATCTACTTCAGTCTTGAACTAGATTGAGTTATCATCTGGATCATGCTGCAGCACTCCAAGACTAAACAAGAATGTGAAAATCTGCTTGTTACTACTTGTTTTCTAGGGGTAGGACTAGAGATGCTTTTTTAAAAAGTTCTGAAAGCTTCACAGTTGTCTAGAAAACCCTGTACATTGCCTAAAGCAAGAGAGTTTTACAGACCACTGTAAAATTGGAATTAAGTGCATGTACGTGCTTCTATTTAGCTTAGATAATGCCAGTGAACTGGTGGGGTGTTTTTTTTTTTTTTTCCTTTTTTCCAAATTGCATTAATTCAGTTGGTTTTAGGCAGGTCCAAAAGTAGTTCCTTTTGATGGCTGTATACTAGTACGCCTTCAGTCTGACTTGCTCTGCTTCTTTTGTTACTGCTGCTAGAGAGGGAGTGGGAGGAATAAGCTAACACAGAAACAACCTCATCAAAAGTGAAAACTATTAGCAATTCAATATTAGCATAAACTATATGGCATACATTCCCTAGGGCAAGCTTGAGATGTATGAACAGATCCTGTGGGTTATCTTTCACTACCAGTGTCTGAGTAATGCCCATTGACTGGAGAAAAAAAATCCTGACTTTGACAGGCTGTCAAGATAGTATCTTTCTGCAGTGTAGGTTCACAATAAAGCCTTTTGTGTTTAAAACACAAGAGCATCGGTAATATGCTGCAGTCATACACGATTATTTCTGCTAGGAAAATGTAATTATACTAATTTAAAAATATAGCAGTGGGCTGCCCTACTAAGTCCATCAGTTCTACCGAAGAACAGTTATGGCAAACCTAGCTTTGGGCAAGATTTGTTAGTTGCACCTTGCAGCTTAACATTATTCATTTAATAATGTCTTTCAAATGGTGTGCGCAAACTTAGCAGGATTTTGTTGTTACTGAATTTGCTATTGTTGCTTGTAAATCAGTGTTGCAAATATGATCCTATATCATTTGCCATTAAGAAACTTTGGTAAAAGAATTCCAGATACGCTATTACACTGTAACGCTATTACAACTGTAACTGTATCATCACATATTAGTGAGATAGCTCTATGAAACCATGAAACATGCAAATCATCCAAGATTGGATAGAAAAGATGAGAGAAAGGAGACTAAATTCATCTATTAGTGCTCCTCAGCTAGATTCCATAGAAAGCAAGACTATAAACCAAGGAATATGTTATAATTATGCGTCCTGGTTGCGTTCAGAGCATTCATAAGAAAGGCTGGAGTGGGAAACAGGAAAGTCTTCATGAAATTAAAATCTACAGACCAAGCAGTTGGCATGACTAAAAGGATGGAAAGAAAGATCAAGTATGAAAAGTGATTATCAGAGCGGCCGTTGAAAAGTATACTGTTAAACAAAATTTTCGGCATGGGAGAGGAAAGCAGAAGAATGTAAAATTAAATGGGTTCCAACTGTAGATTGTGAAAAACTCGAAAAAGTGTGACTTTTCAGAGCCTGGGATCAAACTTAATCTTTTTCAATGATTACAATTCTCTCTGAAGCACTGAACAATTGAGTCTCTTCATAACCCCTTAACGGTAAGATTCCTCACTTTGTACATGTACACAACTTTATCTTGGGCAGAATACACAGAATGATGGTGTGCTAGTAAGTGACTTACCTACTTGACCATTACTGGCATCTTCTGCTACAGCATCTATTTGAAGGGATTGCATCCTGTTCAGCAGTTCGTTTGACTCGGGCCACATTTCCTGCACATAAGAAAGAACAAAGGATCAAGTCGTAAGCAAAATCTCAACCAAAGGGAGTACCTGTAGAATAGGAAACAGCACAGCTTCACAGTGAAGTGACCCAAATGAACAGGTTCTGTGAACCTGTGGGAAGAGATCCCATACTCTTACAGAGAGCACAGCCTGACAGAAAATACCCATTGCTTTGCTACAGACAGGCAAAGTCTTTTCTTCAATGAAGGGAGGAAGGACTGCAATGCAACTGCAGTATGCAATACTCTGAGTTGGCCAAACAGTACCCTTGCCTACATGAGTATGAGCTTAATCCAGACAGTGGTTTTAGGTTATCTGTCTTGTACTTGATAGCTAGACTTTGCAGGAAATCTTGGTGAGAGGATGCTGCTGAGATAAAGGTAGCAAACATGCATCCTGTTTTGTGGATCTATATTTAGTAAGTATATTCATCACCAGGGAAGAGGTGAGGAAGAAGATTTACATTCAGGTACGGCCACATTGACTTTTATGAAGAGTATTAGGAAAAAGGAGTTCAGAGCAAGTCTTCAGAAAGACGCAGTACCACTTCTTTTCTGCAAACCCTCATCCTCACTTCACTAGAGTGAAGACAAAATCCATTCCTGTTCTATTATTCTGATGTTCCTATTATTGAGATCTCACTGGAGTTAACTTTTTTTTTTTTTACCTGGAGAAATTTTTTCTGAATTTCCCCCAGTGCTTCTTACTTGTAAAATAATTTCTAAAAGTGGGGGTTTTTTGTTAGTTTTTTATTTTTTTTCATTAAACCCAAGAAGTACTTTCACAGATTAAAAATCAACAACTATTATTTTTTCCCCAAAAAATCTGCTTCCCTTCCAAAAGCAAAAGATGACATTCTGAAGCACGTTACAACCTTAGGTCCTTAGATTTCACTTGAGTAACTGAACTGCTTGAGCAGGGTAGGGGGAGGGGATTGGACTAGATGACCCCCAGAGGTCCCCTCCAACCTCAACCATTCTGCGATTCTGTGGTCCTTTTAGTCAGGAGGCTCTGAGCTCTGCTTCCACGATTGCTAGTAGTGGAAAAAAAACCCAAACACAAAGGCAATGCCCAAACTCTCTAACTCAAGACGCTACTGAAGCTGTACTAGTAGTTCAGCACATTGACTTGCCCTGTATGCTGTATTAACATTCTGTGTCCTGGTCAGATGGATGCTTTCCTTCCTGAGAAAGTAATAGACTCATGGCCCATTTTCTAAATAGTCCTTTGGTCCCTATGATTGGAGATGTATGTTTGCAGAGAGCTAATGCAGCTAGTATAATTGGCCGTGATCCTGATTTGGGGCTGCTATCGTAAATTAGACGTATATACTTCACATTGTGAGTTAGTTTGGTCAAATCAGTCCATGAAATTTGTTTCATCAGTTTCATTTTGCAAAACTCCTATTGCTTTTTTGAACAGTCACTGGTGCTTCATAAACATCACATGTTCTCTGAACCAGAAACTTTCACTTCCACAATTGCAGACTTGGTGACAGAGGGAAGGACTTTAAAGAAAACTGCAAATGAATGGTTTCACAAAGGAAGTTGTTTTTCTTTTCTTAGTTAAAGTAACTGGTTATGTACTCTTCTGAGCCTCACTTTACTGCAAAGATTAAACCCCTAATGGCAAGAGTTCTCACTGATAGCTGTCAGTACTAGTGAAGTGAGTAAATTGATAAAACCTGTGATAAAAATGTTCCATAATCAGCCCAATTGTTCGAGAAGTTTTCATCCTCTTACTTTCAGTCAGGAAATCATTCTTTGTATTATAATTTATAAACTTACAGCCAGAAAAGTAAGAGAAACCAGTGTGGACACTCAGGAAAAACATCTGATTTCAAATTTTCCCTGTTGATATTACTGGGGTATAGCTTCCTTGTCTCAAGCAGGCTGAGACTCATTAGCCACTGCCTGAAGGCAGGACAAAAATTACCAAGAATTTACAGAGGTTCTTTATACTTACTCTAAATTGGATTCTGCCACTTCTGAATCTCTATGAATAACATTTTATTTCATGAGTGAGACTTACTGTGTATATGAGGAGCTCTTGTGAAGTATTATCATAGAATCAGAGTGTCACTGACAAGTTGCATCAGGGGAGGTTTAGATTAGATATTAGGAAAAAATTTTTCACTGAAAGAGTGGTCAAACATTGGAACAGGCTGCCCAGAGAGGTGGTGGAGTCACTACCCTCAGAGGTGTTCAAAAACCATGTAGACATGGCACTTGGGGACGTGGTTTAGTAGGCATTGTGGTGTTGGGTTGACAGCTGGACTTGATGATCTTGGAGGTCTTTTCCAACCTTAATGATTCTATGACGTACCCTTTTGACCGTATTGACTGGTCCTCCTAGTTTGGTGTCACCTGCACACCTTACAAGAGTACACTCCATCACTTCCCTGAGGTCACTGATAAAGGCGTAAACCAGGGAAGGTCCCAGTACAGTAGACCCCTGCACTACTGCAGTGGTTACTGGTCTCCAGGTGAAGCAGGACCATTAACCGCTCTGAGACTCACAATCCAACTTGTTTTCATTTGCCACTCCCAGCAGTAACATCTGAACTTGGTTACAAGAGTATTTTGGGAGACAGTGTTGAAAATCTTCCTAAAGTTGAGGTAAATGACATGTGCTGCTCTCCCCTCATTCACAAATCCAGACATTTTATCACAGAAGGAAATCAGGTCGGTCAAGCATGATCAGTCTCAAAGTGGCAGAACCTGACCATAACTGGGGTTGGGGAGAGGGGATGTGGGGAACTGACCCTTTAGAATGCTTAGAAAGTTACTCACTTTTAACTTCTTCAGATCATCTTCAATATTTTTTCCTAGATTTTGACAGTAAAATGGCTTGTATCTTTGATAGATTTCTGCAAAAAGAAAAGAACTAAGTGGTTTTCAATGGAAAATAAGTGATTTATACTGTTAACAATATTGACGGACAAGGATTGAATAAAGACTCGTGTGAAGTCAGAAAAAGGAAAAATTATAAATACATTTGGAATCTGTTCACATGGCTCATTTAACCTTGATGTAGTAACAAAACCAAGATGATTTCTACGGGTTTTTTTGCTGTTGTATTGCTTTTTAGGGTGAAAGCTCTCTGTCAGTGACCTGTCACTGACATCTCCTTGACTTGACTGGCCAAAAGATTGGTTGCCACATTTTAAGAAATAAGATACATTCAGTTCCGTTCAGCTATTTGATAAACAACTAGCCTGTCTGCTAAAGATGGAATTACTGAAATAATCTGCTAACATGGTAAATATCAGTATTTTGCATATGGGAAAATTAGAAGCTAAGACCCAGTGCAAGCATAAACTGAATCCATTAGCAGTAGATAATGCAGGTTAAATGTGCAAATAGTAGATGGGTTCCTCTTGGTATACAAATGTCCTCTGGGTATTTACGTACATGCCTGTTGTGTATGAAGCTCTTGGTGCCCCTGTCTAAATCCAAATCTCTGTTTCCTGATATGCGTAGGGGTTTTTTTGTGGTGTTTGGTTTGTTTTTTTTTTTTTTCTTTTTGTTGTACCTCCATTTCCTGATAATGTGTAGGGTTTTTTTGTGGTGTTTGGTTTTTGGATTTTTTGCTTGTTGTTGTTTTGGGGTTTTTTGGGGGTTGTGTGTTCGGGTTTTTTTGGCACTACATACTGAAGCAGAAAGAAGAGACAGGAGGAGATAAAGAATTTTGACTTATTTGCTGAATGCTTTTAGTCTCTTTCCCAGACCGTTCAGTCAAGAGTGTTTTGGGATCTGACCAGACAAAAGGATGATTAGCTAGCTAAAGGCTGTTTGCATTGCTCATGGAAGGCTAAACAGGGAAAGCTTTTGAAGCTAATCTCAATAGGGTATTTTCTCGGTCATACC
>NW_009259043.1:1692106-1702493 GCF_000687185.1 Egretta garzetta | reverse complement strand
AAATTATCAGCATGTATAAAGTGTCTCAGCTCCATCCAATCACTAGTATTTCTCAAATCTGTAAATGTTGGACCAGATCACATTTTTAGTCAGGGTACAGTGAGCGTGCTTTACTGGGCATGTGAATTGATATTTCTATTTTCAAAGCAAAAATGTATATTTTAAGAGGAAAACACTCAAGTTTGTTTTGCTGCATTACAAACTACTGACAGACACATAACAAAAAGAATGCCAAAGCAATGCCTTACCTGCAAAGGTTGGCCGTTTCTCTGACTCTTGCTCCCAGCATTGTTTCATTAAGTCAATAATTTCCACTGGACATTTATCAGTGATCTCCTTTATGTCTGGTCTGTTTCCATTCATAATGCCAAAGCAAATCTGGGCTTCATTTATACCATCTGAAAAATAAAATTTCCTATTAGCTCCTGATCACGGGTTTTCCTACATTTCTGTAGGTAAAAGATACAGTGAAGAAGCTCCCTGTGTGCTTGTGGATATGTAAAATAAGATTTCAAAGAAAGATGTTTGATTTACAGCTACAGATCTCTCACATTAGTGAATCTGAAACCACTGCCCTAACTTCCACAGATTAGAGGTTTATTTTAAGATTAACAAATTTACTTTTATAAGTAAGGCATGCCCAGCGTGAGTAAGGGCTACAGATCTAGCTCTCTAGAATCTGAATCTCAGTTATGCTCTGCACTGGGTACGAACACAAAGATGGCCACACGGACAATGTTTAGCCACTTAGTTTGCAAAAAATCCATTCAAAATAATAAGCATGTTACTCTGGAATTCCACAGTCTGCTCCTATGGCTCTACATGAGCACGTTACTGCACGTTGGAAAACTAGCACCACACAGCTGAGAAGCAGTAACTGGCTGTGTGACCATTCCTGTTAAAAGAAAAACCACAGGTAACTAGCCCACCTTAGGGAACAGCGTACATCAATGTTTCCATCCTGGCCTGCCCAAGGTTTGTCTGACTTCTGCCACTGAATGCAGGTTTATGCCCACACCATGTGGATGTGAATAGATTGGGCTCATGCTTGCGCTTCAATTCAGATGTTCTTGTCCACGCTTAGAAGTCAGGAACGATGCAACTAATGCCTCTTACTGGCCATGAGGTGCCTAACAGGCGCTATTCTTGGGCCTAGGCGATTTCATCTACTAATCTTAATTTTGTTACTTTCAATGCTTAACATTTGTAACTTAATTTTGTGATAGACTCCTTTTGGAAGTAACTTACGTTCATATGGCTCTTTGTTAGCAAAAATTGCCCAGATCACTATGCTGAAGCTGTAAACATCTGACTTCTCCACAGGTTTTACATTAAGATGGCGTAAATGCTCTGGGGCCATATAGAAAAGGGTCCCAGCATTGTTCTGGCAAGTGCTCTTGATTTGCTTCTGTCGGACAGTCTCTTCTTTGGTCAGCCGACTCCAGTTCTTAAAGGAGGCAACACCAAGATCTGCAATCTGAAAAACGAGATGCGTCAGAGCTAGTGCTGTGATGAAGAGGAGATAAACAAGTATTTCATGCAGTGCTCAATTTTATTATGAGTAGCTAATAATTAGTAACTTCCCTAAAACCGAAACACTGCAAAAAATGCAACTACAAGAAAGGAAAACAAACTATTTGCTGTTTTATGGGGGTTTTTTGCCTAAATAAAGTATCACTGCCAGCTGGGAACCATTAGGCTGAATCTTCACTATTAACTTAACCCCACTTGGAACAATCACACAATCTAAGGAAAAAAAGAAGTTTGGTTTTGCTCATATTGACAATCACGTTCAAGATGTGCTTGCAGTTCTTGTGGCAAAACAGAAGATTCATATGAGAAGCAGCTAAGATTCAAATCCAGAAGCAATCTATGAGATGGGCAGATATCCCGCCTCCTCACTGCCCTTTCCATTTAG
The DNA here is from genome assembly GCF_000687185.1 of Egretta garzetta. NCBI lineage: Eukaryota > Metazoa > Chordata > Aves > Pelecaniformes > Ardeidae > Egretta > Egretta garzetta. The sequence goes on along the minus strand of NW_009259043.1, from coordinate 1,700,575 downwards.
ATTCCATTCAACTCAACTTCCTTGGATTTTCCTGCAGAAAGAGGGAGGAAGAGGTCTTAAAATGATGTGATGTGCATGGCAAAGAGACGTGGAAAAGGATAGCAGGGGATAAGTTAAAGCAGGCATACCTGGGTACCGTGTGCTTGACAACGTGATGTTACTGAAAGCTTAGGGTGCAGTTTTACAACTAGACTAACGGCTGACGGTGAAAGAAGTCATCCTTCCCTCCTTTTCCCCCAGCCTCCTCTTATGTGCTCTCTCTCCTCCTCCTTTTCCAGCACTGACACTTGCCTGACACTGGGAAGACCTAGTGCAAGGCACTCAAATGGCTCACTGAATCAAGTGCTCCCCAACAGAAGGGTAGCGCTGCCAACAAGGCAAATCTGCTGATTTGGCTTCCGAAATCAGGGCAGGGTGGTCAGATTAGCATCAGTTCTAACATGAGGGAACAGGAGGTCAACAGAAGAGGAACAATGAAAGAAAATGGGACTGCCTCTCTTGGCCACAGGCAGCTGTCAAACTGAGTTGTGTAACCCAATCACTTCAGAGAAAACTGAGGTGACACTTTGCCTCACTTCTAACTTGCTCTTCTTTTCTCTCTTGTCGCCTCTATCTAGCTTATTGTTCCTCTTTTGTTTCTGAAGGTTTGGCCTCAATTTTGAGGTGATGTATTCAGAGGAAGAGGCAAATGTGACATCCTGCTGAGGAAGCAGGAGTCCAGATTCATGTCTACAAGTGAGAGGAGGTGTAATGTGATAGAGGAAGATAAAATATAAATCTTCCTATATCTGCAGTTTCCTAGAACAGTTATTTCCCTTTATAAATATTGGCAATGTTAGATGTGTTCAAGCAGATAAAACATATTGCTGCCTTAAATGATACTTTTGATCAAGCTGCTTAAGAAGTCTGATCTCATTCTGAATTTGATCCTGGGCTCCAGTTCAGTTTGTCATGCAGTGTGATGATAGCCTAGTTTGGTACTGTCCCATACAAGGATGCTGAAATCCCCCAAACCCATCCAATTTACAGTTAAAGAAGATAATGATGGGGGTTTTTTTAGTTTTGGCAAAAAAATACATAGTTTATAACTCTTAACTGCAAGCTGCTCATACTGCACTAGGACTTGCTACTATACCTTGTCAAACCACGTCTCACTAATCTATGTGTGAGAAATATCAAATGACAGAGCTCTTCACCAGAACTTATTCCATAGTTTCATACTGTAATGGGGTGATTATTTCAGCAACTCACCTTGACCAGAGAGAGGACATTTTGAGGAGGACTGCTGCAAATTCTATTCAGGTTTGTTCAGCAGTAGGCTCTGTACCTATGAGTCTTGATCCAAAAGCCCACTGAGGTTAATAGAAGGGCTTTGGAACAGGCTCGCAAATCATTCTTTGAAGTAACGTCCTGCTGCTTTTTTTGTAGCTGCTGGCTGTCATTTAAAAATGATGACTAAGGGGAAAAAAAAGAGGGAGACAAAAGAGGAAAAGATAGTAGGCGAAAGAAAGGAATAAAAAGGAAGAGGTAAAGGCAGGAGAAGTTACAGCAATAAAGGGCAAAGGACCAGATCCATAAGACATTTCATGCTGTTTCAATCTCTGCATGTTAAGGTGTGTTTTCTCTTTCTAGCTGTTTTGTTATTTGTAGTTCATTAATTCTCCACAGTATTATTCTTTTTTTTAATGCCCTTAGTGAATTTTTTCCCACATATGGGGGGAAGATTATACAAACCTGAGGCTCAGCGGTTTTACAGGCCACTATACTTCAGTGACCCACTGCTAACACTCTCTTAGCCATAGCTCACCAGACCACAAAGGAGTTCATCTACCCATCAGGAACACTAACCAGTGCAGCTGAAGGGGTTCTTCAACCCAAATCATCAGCTTTCTCCATTTACATTCTAACAAGTACCTTAATGTGGAAGTCTGTGTCCACAAGGATGTTTTCTGGTTTTAGGTCTTTGTGTACGAAGCCTTGCTCATGCAGATAAAGCATTCCTTCTGTGATCTCCAGCACAAAACGCCCTTTCACTGACAAAGGCAGTGAGAGCTAAAATAAAGAACAGAAGAACCATCTATTAAAAAAATGCTACTACAACCATCAAATTAAAAAACAGCCTTTAAAAACGTTTCTTTCTCAGTCCCAGGAGTACCTCTGCTCAAGCCAGGGTACAAAGGAATCAAGGTTCTTCTTGGATCTAAATTTTCACGTTAAAGTAATTCTAGAGTCACTCCATATTTACAAAAGCGTTCTTCTTTAACAATTCTCCACACGTCTCTACAAACACTCCTATAACTCTGAACCTATAACTGCAGTCTGCTCCTCTGTGATGTGCAGGAAAGCCATAGCTGTCCTCTGCTGTCTCTAGAGAAGGTGGGACTGTCACCAACTCTTTAATACAGGAAGGAGAATGAGAAAATAAAGATTCTGTCCTTTGGAGGCATCAGCAACATCCTGTCCCTTTCAAGCATCTTATCAACCCTAAGGCGCGGCAAGGGATGAAGCAATTCACTGCTCACTTTCTGTAGCACTTTCATCATGTTCCCCCGGTCCACATACTCCATCACAAGTGAGTAGTTTCCGTCTTCCAAAATTATACCTAATAGTTTTACCACACGGTCATGCTGCAGTCTGCGCATAATCTTGCCTTCTTCGAGGAGGGAAGCATTGTATCTGTAAAAGAGGAATCACTCTGAACTTAGGCACCAGGCTAGAAAGAACACAGGGATGAAAATGCTGTTGATTCATAATGAAAATAATGGCCAAAAATGTCAACATCCCCAGAGCCACTGTAAGATGAACTGTACCTTCAGCTGGTTTTGAATTGATACAGCTTTGCTCATGCCAGGTTATATTTTCTAAGTCTCAAGTGCCTTGCCCTGGGACTGTCTATTCAGCCTGATTTTGAAGGCCTGCTTTTCAGAAAGTGCATAAGCATTCTTTTTGTAGGTGTACCGCTGGCTGTGTACGTCCAAGTCCCTGAACTGGGGTGGGATCGGGGCAGGGCTGGAAAAGCCTTTGGACAAGGAGGATTGAGACACACTCCATTACCTCTTGTACAGGAAGCTATACAGGTCTCTTTCCCAAAGGGCTGGTATTCACGTTCATGTTCAAAATTAATTTATTAAAGGGGATCCACCCACATACCGGATGGTGATCATATTTACTAACAATTACAGGTTTAGGATGAATTCAAAGCCTATCTCTCTGCCTGGGCCTCAGTACAACCCATCAATAGTCACAGGTACACAGCTGGGAGCTCATTAAGGATGTTAAAGCAGGATGGTACCCATTATATTAAATAGTCTTCTTTTTACTATTGTTCCTGTTCTAGTCATCGGGCAAAAGGATGTAAGGAAATCTGGAGAATATGTTGCTTGCTAATGCTTTCCTACCCTGTGACTTGAAAGAAAACTGCTTTCTCCCTCTGTGTTCCTCTAGTACTAGAGAAGCAAGTGGCTGTTTTGTTTGCATTAGGCTCAGTTGTAAATTTGCTTACGGCTTTTGGTTCAAGACTTTAAGGAATAAAAAACTGATGAGCTTGTGTAGTGAGAAAATAAAAACACAAACGCCAAAATAAACCAGGCAGGCTTGTCCATTTTAACTGTGTTCACCCCAGACTGTCAGTGCAGTTTGCAAACTACCAGAATCTCTTAGTTCATTTTACACTGGCAAAAGAAAACCTCAGTTAATTTATTGATTATAACCCAAACTAGAAGAACGTGGGATTTTGTCTCTAATGGATGACTCGGGGGGAGAGTTTTAGGATTGTTATGGCTCTGAGGTAGTAGAGCTGCAATGTGACCTGAATCCACTGAAATCAACAGCTAATTCAATCATTGGATTAAATCAGTGGGCTTGGCTCGCTCTGCTTTTTCGCAGGGGAGAGAGGGCTACATGCTTGGTATTATACATGTGGAGTTGAAGTCCTGCTGATAGCTCATGTGTGTTTAGTTCCTAGTGGACATCTATGGTTGGACAATTGTCTTGAAAATCGACCTGCAAGCTTGAAAATACCACGTGCCCTCTGAGTTCCTGCATTTCCTAAGAATGCAAGAGTCCCCTTGATTCTTAACAATTCACAGTAGTGCTCACCTTGCAATAGAAAACTGGAACAATGAGTTAAAACTAAGAAAGTTGGCTTGAGGGGGAAAAAAGTAACATTTGTAGGACAGCTGCTAGTATTGTCTTACAGTATTTTCCCCATATACAGTATCTCCAGAATCCAAAGACCTGAAATTATTACACTGTTTTTAGATTTATCTCCATTGAGTTTAGAGGATTCCTTAGATTAACTGAAAGGTAAAAATCAGAACTAAGATCTGTAACTTACTCAGTGCGCTGGGGTCCTGTATACACTTTTTTTAATACCACATATCCATGTTTCTTGTGAAAGCATAAAGAAATTGTTCCAAATCCTCCAGCATCTAGTTGTTTTTTTTCAAACAAATCCTGGGAGTTCATGTGGATGTCTTCCAGAGACATGTTTGCAGTCTTCCTGGCTCAGCAATTAAATGGAAATTAAGTACCCCAGTGTTTCTGGGCCTGTAGCATGAAGGAGGAAAAAGAAGTGTCATTATCAAGCATTTAGCTGTTCCACTAAATCGGCATCTATGTAAGGAGTGGGACACAAGCATATACTCCCGTGACCCTTATGAACGAAGGGCCTCAGTTTGAAACCGAAGATGCTGTGGTTCTCACAGGATTGGACCTAAAGATCACAACGATTTATCCTGTCAACCTATTACAGTTATATTAAATCGATGTAAAACCATTTCTTCACCTGAGGATCTCAAAGTGCTGTTAATAAATAGGTTTTATCCATATAATATGCAGTAGATCGGTACTGTCCCTACACTCCACATGTACCAAACCTGAAACCCAGAAAAATCAAGGGCCACGGTCCCAAAGGCAGGTAGCACCTGATGATTCTGATAGGCATCTCGTTCTCTAAATTGCCTGAACATGGGCTTGTCAGGTGCCCAGACACTTGTATAACTCTTAAGCTGCATTTTAGGCATCTTTGCAAATCCAGCTCTAAAGGGTTTGCTTGGAGCTTCAAACAAACAAACAGAAGGTTTCTCTGGAGGGTGAAACAAAGAACTCGGATTCTGTGGGAAACTTACTTTCACATCTGTCTGAACCTAAGGAGACGAGTGCTAGGGAAGGACTATGGTGGGGATGTAAGGCAGAAGAGGAACAAAGAAATTGTGAAGGCTTGTAGTAACTTCTAAGCACACCAAGAGAAAAAGAGAGCGGGGGGGAGAGGGGGGATGAAGTGGGTAGATAAATAAATCCCAGTGGATGCCAGAATAATTTTAAGCCTTTGGTAAAGCTGTGGTGCCCTCTTGCCTAACATGTCTCTTGGCTAGACAGCTGGTACCAGTGGCACACGCCACCAAGCTGCGTTGCTAGCACATGTGCAAAGCCACAAGCTCTGTTTTTTTCCTCACTGAACTTTTATCTTAAGCATCTTACATCAGGTAAGGAAAGAGTTTGCTTGAGAAAAGACAAAGTCCAAAGGACCCGCAGGGCTTTCAGTTTCCATTCCTCTTGGGTGACTACAACGACGACTTATGGAGCTGGGAGAAAGTGGCCATTTCAGAGTGCTGCTAACTGGCAACAGTAGATTGGCTCATTTGGGTAATTAAGAGCTCTAAATAGTGCAGCAAAGGGATTCCCAAGTTTTTCAGACCAACAAGTGACTGCTAACTCCTGTAAACTACTGTGCATCAGTTATCATCAAATCTCTAATTGAAAAGATTGCTTACTGCTGTTATGAACATCAGCTGCAGCCTAACTACCCCAGCCGCTTTCTGGAGCCTGGGAACTGAGGAGGTAGCGAAAGTGTCGGTAGAAAGTAGGTGTCTGAGGGAAGAGAGATGTTTATGTGCAGATTTGGAAATTGTCATTTCATCCTGACAAGCCAAAATAGGGAAAAGTAAACGTAATTTGAAGAAAAAAAAAAAGGGTTACGCCTGCAAAAGAGAAAAAGCACGCGTTTCCTGTTCCAAGTGTATATATCTGCTTTTATGGGCTGTTGTATAGACAGGGAACATCCTCTCTCCATTCTGAGAAGTGTGCTTTCTTCAGAGTTTTCTTCTTTGGCTTTCCTGGATTTGCAAGGATGCGGATTTTGTTTTGCTGGAGCACTAGCCTGCATTATGAGCACAGGACTGAGGACACGGCTGCATTTGTGTACTAAGAAGGTAAGCTCTGCTACGCCTAGTAATTACTAGGGAAGAGGAGATTGTTGTTGTGTTTTGTTTGCTGCTTTTTTTCAAATACTTTTGCAGTTACTCAAATTGCTGAGTAACAAATGATTTGTAGCAGTGCTAAGAATACTCACTGCTGCTCTCCTAGGTGAGCTTCCATCTCCCTGGAAGTTTCTGGGAATGGTTCTCTGGCTTTCTCGGGGTGGTGCTGCTGACTGCTGTGCAGATGGGGTGGGTGTCACTCACAGGTACAAAGGCCTGAATTCAGTTGTGAGACTTGAACGTGGCATAAACTAACATCTTGCTTCTTTATCTGGGGTCTTCCTTTGAAGAATTGGTTCAAAGCCCCACGTATCTATGGTGATTTTTCCACGCTAACAGTAATTATGCATCTAGGTGGTAGTTATTCTTGTAAAAACTGCACGTGCTCTTCTTGTGAATGCAAATTAGATGCGTATTTTTGAATGCTGAATCTCTAAAGTGGCATTAACGCTACTGATAGCTTGGGGCTGCCACTCAGTACCATATAACCTGACGAAGAACAGCCCTGCCTGAAACTGGAACAATATAGGACCTTGTTCCTATTTACACTGCTAATACCTGTTCCTGCCAAGCAGAATGTAATCACCGTAGCCAGAAGGCTTGGAAATTCGGAAGAATTCTGAGTAACTCCTGAAATCATAAGGTATCTGCTGAAATGGGCTGGATAACGTTCAACAGAGGGAATTTTCCCACAAGATGGGAGGGAACCCTCCTCCTTGGGCATGCTCTGCTGTTAGGATGCAACTACTTTGTTGTTGTTGTTAAGTAGTGAGGTACTCTGAGTAAAAGCTCTTTGATCTTAAAACTTATTTCAATCCCAAAGTTTTTTGTAGGATGGATATCGCAGGAAAGCAATCTCTAGCCAGGGTTTTAAGCAAAGACTATTTATTTTGGTATAATATTTAACATGAGGTATTGGCTGATGTTACCTGGAAATGGCAGATGATAAAGAAATCAAGGGGGGAAGCTCAAAGGCTCAAGTTCATTCCAAGCTTACTGCTTTTTATTGAGATACATGGTAATTCAAACGTGTCCTCAATATTTAGGATATGCCAGCGCACACATTACGTGTCTGTGGTTAAGAGAACACAAATTTTGTAGTTTCATTTAGCCTAATCTTACAGAAGCTATGCGTGCTTCCAGGGGCTGTGTTCTATGAGGTAGCCCTCAGCTGCATACTTGATTGATTATAAAACCATTTTTTTTTTAATATAGTATTCTGAACATCTGTATTGGTGTGGGTCCGTATTTAACAAGTGCCAACAGGTATTATGAAAACTTTGAACCCTGGTTGCTAGAAGAGAGGGATTTTTGCTCACTAATATGCTGCGGTTTTCTTTAGAGAGGGATAGAAGTGCAGTAAGGGGGTTTGTGGCATTTTTCTTTTTAACACCATGGTTTTGTTCTCCTCTCTAACCCCCAAAGGGCACACAAACTCCCAAGAATCACGACCCGGTCATTAGGTTGTATCGGGCCGGATCACTGCTTAAAAAGCCGTTTGCTCTGTTCTAATGACTTGTTGCTGACCTGACGTCGATCTTGCGTGGCCTGCACGGTTGAGGAGGATTGCTGAGCGCATTAGCAGGGTAACGTGAAAAAAGGTCGCGCAGTAATTGGTAGCCCTTTCGGTCTAACGATACCCACGGCGCACAAGTTCTTGAGAAGTGTCATAAGGTATAATTGGAGAAAGTGAACAGGTCTACATGTACCAAAAATTTCTGGCTGCTTAGTTCTATCAGTCAGGAACGGTAGGGAATAACAAACGGGAGCCAAAGCCGGTATCACCGGTATGGGTAACGGGAGATAGGTGCAAGGGTCCCCAGCAGCTGAAGACAAAAATACAGCATGTGTGGAAGATGTTTCAAAAGCTGTCAGCGCATTTCAACTCTATTGCTGTAACTCTCGTAACCCACTCCATCTAAACCTCTCCCTTCTGCTAGGGTTTTTCAGCTGCTGCGTTTTTTCTCCGAGGAATGTTTTGGGTTTTTATTTCTCTTTTGGCAATAGCAAAGAAAATAGCGGTGTCGGATCGGTGGCAGGCTACAGAAGGGATCCCGTAGGAGTGCGAGGAGGACCCACGAGAAGGGAAGTGAAGGTGTTGATGAAACACCCAGTTTTCACAGGACCGGAGCGGAGGGCGGGTGGAAGGGGGAGCGGAGGGGGTGTCTGCGCCGCGGCTTGCAGCCGGACAAAGGGGGCGCCGGCGGGC
>NW_009259043.1:1675503-1691062 GCF_000687185.1 Egretta garzetta | reverse complement strand
AGGCGTTTCTGTCTGCTCAACAGAGTACCTGTCACAGGCAACAGTCCTGGGGACCGCTGCAGGAATAGGTCACCTAAAAGGACCGCTGTAAATCCTATAGTCCTCCATCCTCTTGCCGAGGCCGGGTGCATCTAGGGCATCTCTGACAGACTTTACGTAGTTTGTCATCGTCCTAACAGCAAAGAAGATTCCATAGCTAACATATTCTATTATTTTTATTAGGAAAAGAGTTCTAATGTAGAAATAACGTCTCTAATACAGCTTCTTTACATAAGACTGATCCTGTCGCCTTTCTTCCAGTGAAGCGGTAGCGATGATGAGCGACTACCCTCTTGGCCATGGCCTTTCCCATGCTGGGGAACTGTTGCATTTCCCACGATGCTTGGTGGATGCCGTGGAGTGCACGGCTCGGTACTACCAGGCACTACCGGAATGGCAGCAGATCCACGTGGGAGGGCACCAGCAGCCCACAACTAGTGTTTAAGGGAGGGAGCCTTTCTGAAGCTGGAAGGTGAGCCTGACAGTGACGAGAGAGAAAAAGTGGTCCAGGAGCCTGGCCCTGCTTCCTGGTAGAAACTGAGCCCCCCGACTGCCACATCTGGAAGAAGCACAGTGGCCACAGAAGGTTTGATTTACCTCTGTGCTTGGCCCCATGGTGGATTTCGTCGATAGGGTTCCTCAGCTGTGGAGGACTTCCGAGGCTATGTTTGTACCTGTCCTATTCCTGCCACATGCAAACAAAAGAACCCCATTCAGTCTTACGAGATTTATTACGAGCCTTTGGGATTTACATGTGTGCGCTTCTGTGTAACGCTGACATATCCTGGGCCTCTGGCCCTCTCTGAGTACAGAGCTCATCTTTTATTTCTCCCTGTGATGGTCAGCAATGTAGTATCTGAATTCCTAAACCACCCGTGTACCCTTATCTGCCCTTCTAGGGGAAGACACAGTCTGATTTGTGCCTTCTGCTGGCCAGCGCATTCATCTGCGAGGGGCAGGTGGCTCCTAACTGCCAGCTTCCTGAAGGGTGCCTCTTTGGAAAGACAGATGGGAAACACTAGTACGCGGGCGGCTGCAGTTTTGCAGAGGTAGAACAGCCCCGGTGATCACTTTCAAGCTGAAGTTTTCTGAGTCTTGAGACAGTTTTCTGCACCTTGTTGAACAACCCAAACAGAATCACAGAATGGCAAGGGTTGGAAGGGACCTCGGGAGATCATCTAGTCCAACCCCCCTGCTAAAGCAGGTTCTCCTAGAGCATGTTACACAGGACTTCATCCAGGAGGGCTTTGAATATCTCCAGAGAAGGAGACTCCACAACCCCCCTGGGCAGCCTGTTCCAGTGCTCCGTCACCCTCAGAGTAAAGAAGTTTTTCCTCATATTCAACTGAAACCTCTTATGTCTCAGTTTGTGCCCATTGCCCCTTGTCCGGTCGCTGGGCACCACTGCAAAGAGTCTGGCTCTGTCCTCATCACTTCCATCCTTAAGATATTTGTATGTGTTGATGAGGTCCCCTCTCAGTCTACTTCAGGCTGAACAAGCCCAGCTCTCAGCCTTTCCTCACAGGGGAGATGCTCCAGTCCCTTTATCATCCTAGTTGCTCTCCTCTGGACTCTTTCTAGGAGTTCCTCATCTTTCTTGAACTGGGGAGCCCAGAGCTGGACACAGTACTCCAGGTGGGGTCTCACCAGGGCAGAGTAGAGGGGGAGGATAACCTCCCTTGACCTGCTGGCCACACTCCTCTTAACGCACCCCAGGATACCATTGGCCTTCTTGGCAACAGGGGCACACTGCTGGCTCATGGTCAGCTTGTCATCCACCAGGACTCCCAGGTCCCTCTCGAGTGGCTTCTTTCCAGGAACTCTCCAAAAATGCTGAGTGCAATTGTTTCCACTCAAAAAAAAAAATATGTTGGCAATGGAACTGGCGCGGGCCCAGCGCACCCCTGTTTTCCACTGATTCTGGATCAGCTGGTATTGAGCCAGAACAGGAGTTTAATGCTCTGACAGCTTGAGATGCAAGGGCTGATCACACCTACTGTAATGAGGAGACTCAGGATGACTATGCAGAATTGCCAAACTAAGCTCATCCTAGTTCAAATACAGAAATCTCGTGTCCATCCACATGGCGAGGTATTGTAAGGATGGTGTTATTAAACCTGCAGTCCAGAGAATCTGGGGCATTTGTCAACTAAATAAAGCAAAAGCAAATTCAGACATGGTATCTCTGGTGGGTCGATCATGCAGTTTTGGTCTGCTGTTGCAATCCCAAACATTACAGAAGTCTTTCGATTTTACTTCTGAGGGTTTGTTTTGTTTTGTTTTTTCTGCTTTTGAGCTTTGCGCTGTGTACGTGGCTGAAGACAAAGGCAGGAAGTGAGATAGCTAAATTTGTAAGAACTGTGTGGTTAAAAAGATTTGTCTCATTTGGTGGCGATTTGCCAACAAGCGCTAGGCAAAAAAAAGACAGAAATTAGCATTTATTTGTTGGTGCTTAGAGGTCAGTGCTGCCAGTTATGACATTCCTTCTCAAAACGAATAGGGAAAACAAATTGATCCAAAAATGCAATCTGAATTTATGGAGAAATCTCTTAAATCTGATTGAGAAGGAAGGTTATCCTGGACTGGACAGTAAGGCCTGTAGAGTTTTAATGCTTTTCACAATAATGCATTTATGGGAGCAGAAGTTTTCAGTTTTAATATTAATAAAAATAAGCCCATTAGTTCTCTTTTTAAAGTTCTCATTAAAATTGACAGAAAAAAAATGCAAATACACAGAATTCTAAATGCCTTTTTTTTTTTTTAACATGTAGCTGTTTTTATTGTCAGCAAGATGAAAATTGCCCTATGTGAAATTTGCAGGTTCCATTGCACCACCAGTAGAATTATAGGGGTTGATAAATAAAAAGCATTAAAACCCTAGACCAAGGCTACCTGGCATGATTACCTAAGCCTAAAAACTAACATCAAATCCCAGTAAGCTTGTGCCATAACAGGAAAGTGACTTCGCGCAGGCTATTTTCCTGGTATTAACTTTGAAGGCTGTATTGCAGTAAGCTTTGCCTACAGAGTTTAAATTTTTCCACTCCTTCCTTATCACCTGTAGTTTGCTGCCCGGCATCTCTTTAGAGGCTCTTCCCTCTCCGTGTCTCACATGAGTTGTGAGCTCTGTAGGGACCTGATTGTAACGGTGCCGTGGCTGTCCCTGGCTGAAGGCTCTGCTGGGCCCAGTGGGGATGAGGAGGCTCCCAGCTCTGGAGAGGAGTCAGTGCTGAAATGTTAGTTCTGGGCTCAGCACCCTGCCCAGAACACTGGGGAGGGGGATCATCAGTGGGCAAGACCCTAAGCAAATATTTGTCCAGTACTACTAAGAAACTAATAGTGCCACTTCTTTTCCCTCTCCTTATTAACCACAGGCCGCTCTCTATTGGTTTTCTACATGATAAAATTCTCCCTTGAGTTTTTGAAAGGCATGTGCCAGAACATACATGCGCCCCTGCACAGCGTGCTGTGTAGCAGGCACTGAAAGCGTGTCAGGATGAGGACATTAACTCTTGGCTCAGCACCCACCATCGGTGCACAGTTGACTGGCTCCCAAGCACGCTTCAGCAAAGGCGGTTTAATCTGTTATGTGCCCACAGCCAAGATACATCTCACAGCTCTGATTACCTCTTCTCTGAACAGACATAGGAGACATAGACATGAAATAAAGGAACGTGACAAGAATGATGAAGCACGTGGAATGATTTCTGTATGAGAATAGACTACACAGACGAGGACTGAGATTGACTGCGCAAAGTTACAGTTGAATAGTGGTTCTTGGTTCCCCCTATCGTACACACCCCTTGTACAGTGGCTTTCAAATTGGAATGATATTCCTGAAGAATTTACTTTAGGAGGAGTTAAAGTACGTGGAGAATGGTGATCTGGCTGATATAGCCTACTTGCATTTCCAAGAGGCTTTTGACAAAGCTTTGTATCAATTTTTTTTTAAGGAAACTAAGCAGGTAGGGGATAAGAAAGAGGCATGGAGACGTGTTTAAAAGACAGGACAAAGAGGGCAGCAAACAGTAAATGGTCAGCTCTCAGAGAGAGCTTACAAATGCAGGGATCTGAGCTGTTGACAATTATCTGGAAAAAGATACGAGCAATGAGGTTAAGAAAGTTTGCTGATGATACAGATTACCCAGAGGAGGGGGGACAAGAAAAGCAGATTGTGAAGAGTTTTGGAAAAATGGTTGAGCGACTGGGCAATGAGACAGGAAGTGAAATTCAAGTTATGTAAAGGGTTCACATGAGGGGAAAAAAATTACCCTAAATTGATGTATAAAATAATGGCCCCTGAGCTGACCATTGACAGCCAAGATCTATGGTTACAACAGATGAAAACATTAGCTAAAGCAAATCGTATGTCAGTGATTATTAGGAAAGGAGCAGAGAAAGTCATATAAATACAAGAGTCACGGAGTTGACTCTTCTCGGTAATGGGATATGAGACTGGAGGAGTTCAGAGAAGAGCAACAAGGGTGACCAAACACCAACGCCTTCTCTTGGAAGAACAACGGAGCAAGACAGGACTCTATGGCCTAGGAAGGAGATTATTTAGGAGAGGAGGTGATGCACACCTACAAAACTCTAAGCGCCGTGTAAAAGAACGGATAGGACTGATCACTTACTGTTGACTGGGAGGAATCAAACAAAGCTACTGGGAAGCAGGTGCTTCACCCTCCCCAGAATCCCTCCCCACTCCAATAAAATACCATCTGCTTCAAGTTGGCATGAATTCAAGAGAAGACTGAACAAAACTCATAGCAGAGATCTATTTGGCTTGGTAAGTATAGAGAAAACAGATGATACAGCTCAGGAAATCCCCCAAACTAAATATAGCTGGAGCCCAGGACACTGGCCAGGGGAAGTGCTTGCTCTTCCTGGCCTATAACCACTGTGGAGAAAACACTCGAGGTTGGAGGATCCTTGTTCTGACCTAGCACAGCTACTCTTGTATACTTACCTTACAAATACCCGGTCTAATACAGGCACTTAGTGCTACCATGTGTGTGGGAGCTGGCATGTGTCTGCCAAATAGCCTCGAGAAGTGTGTCTTCATCATATAGATCAGTCTGAGATTCTTCATCTAACAGTTAAACCCACTAAGCTCTGCGATTGATCCAATACAGTAACATTTGGTTTGACAGTTGCAACTTCTGCTTTCATATCCATTTCCTTCTTTCTTGAATAGTCTGGTAACTGAACACAGTGGACACGAGGATGATTCCTCTCCCTATTAAAATACAATTTTACTATTTGCATTTGTCCTTCAATCTCTCTTCAGGTAACCAAGAGCTGTTTTGCTTATTTGTTTTAGGCAAGACGCTGTTTTCCCCACAACTTATGTGTACAACATCATCCATTTTATTCCCTTTCACTTTCTTTTTCCTATCCAGGAGGTACTGAGCCAAAGCAAATTTCTTGCTTGTGTAACCTGAAGACTTTGACTCATATGCGCTGAAAGAGTCCTCTGCGACAGCTTAAGGCAGTGCTGCTTCCAGGGGTCTGTCCCTGCTAGAGGTGGCCCTTCACTTCATGTGGTGACAAACATAGGAACATGTGACTTTCCCTGCGGTAGCAGTTCCCAGTCTGGTGTATCAGCTTACGCTGCCACTCCAAAATCTGGGCTCAGCACGTTTATTACCCAAATAGCCCTTAAAGAAACAGGAGGGTGGGGCATGAGGAGGCTGCTGTAAAGAACGTATTGCAAATGCATGCTCTGTATGCAGAGGCCTAAGTGTCATTTGGCGGTTACTCAGAAGACCGTTTCTTATTCAGGCCACATTCTTTTAACATCAAAGTGCAAAGCCAGCTGTTAGGTAAGCTGATCAAAGCAAGAAATTGTGCAGCTAAGTGAGAAACTCACCCTTTGCCATATGCACAAAAAGGGTTAACAGCTCTCAAGCACAAAAATAAGCCCGCTAAAGTTCAAGGTAAAAATCACGGATGTTAAAAGCCAGACGGACATTTTGCCACACTAGATCCTGGCTCATAGACAGACTGTGCTCCTGCAGGTTTCTGGGTAGGCATCCCGCCTTGCCGACTGCCAGTGCTGGAGATCTCCATCTATGCTGATGCCGGAGGGGATGCACCCAGTCCTCCAGCCCCAAACAGCAATACTGACTGGTGTGAAGGGGCAGTGAGCAGATAAGATTCCTTTTTGTCTCTACTCAGGGTAACAAAAATAGAGAACTCCCTTTGATTTTTAGGAAACTATGTACTTTACAAATGGGAGCTACATTCTATAAAGAAAGGCAATACATGCACATATTGCTATACGATACTTGTTTTTTTTCCTTTTCTGGTATCTGTCATAGAGTTAATATTGCTTTGTAAATATGTGGAAAAGCCTAAGGCTGTCCACAAGGCTTTCCAGCTGTCTAAGTCACCGTGCAACTGTACATCCTTTTGCATTATTCATAGCTTCATAGCTCAAAGGCACCAGTGTAGAGCTCTTATTTAAAAGAACAGGATTGGCCATAACAAGCTTGAGTATGGGCAGCATATTAAATAAATAGAAGTGGCAGCTGGTACAAAAAGTGTTAAAATAACCTTGGCAATGTACTCTACTGTTTCGTAAGCAGCAACGGTATAAACTGCAATTAAATACCGCTTGTGTTATCAACCACTTGTAGGCAGGATGTCACTATTTATACAAGCAAGAATAATTCTTCACAAAGAGTTTTGCACTGTCATTGAAGAGAATCCCTCAGGAATCAATGAAGATAAATGCTATATTGTCAGTTAAGCTGCTAGCTGTAGTACTCAAGATACAATACGTTTGAATTAGGAGACTAACATTCAGATATTGAGATAAAGCACCAAAAAAAATGGAGGAAAAAAAAATCTTCTGCCTGTAGTCTTGTACCTGAACATTACTTGAAATACCACTCAGGAGAGCAGTTTATGGGTTCTTCCTTCCAAAGAGTCTTCAGACGCTGGGCCCAGGCAACCAGCATCTCCTTCCTCTTCTCCTCAGAGACATACTCCGGAGCGAAGCAGATGTGAGGCGCGAGGACTTTGACACCGCAAAAGTGCATGATTCCATGCTGGACTCAGAGCAAAGAAAGAAATGCCTCAGGAAATAATTAAGTCTTTCACTTTCAATTTAAGAATGTGGAAGATTCAAATCTGAAACTGTTTCTCTGACCCAACATAAGGCAGGTTTTCTAAACCTGTGCATTTATCAGGACAAAGGAAATAAATTGCAAAAGTTCATTACCTCTCCTGGCAGTCACTGTTGAAGGCTAGGCATTAAGCAAAATGTCATACAATATGCTGAAAAATAAGGTCAATTTCACTTATTCTGCTCTGTGGAATTTATTTTTAAGTGCTATTAAACCCACAGAACTGTTCTCTTTGGCTGCTGTACGCTGTTGAATCTGCAAGGATCAGAGGCAGCCAAAAGCTCATTGTACTGTTTGAATCTCCACAGATTGTTCCTGAGCTGCAGTGTATTTCTCATCTGCTTCTGAGTATTTTTTTCAACCTTTTGCCTCTGGCTTAGCCAAACGATCCTGAATGAAGGCTAGTGCCTTTCAAATCAGCTCAACTTGCCATTTTCCCTCTGTGTATTCCCGAATTCACAGTTGCGTTTTGCGTTCTTTGTCACGTTGACTTGCAAGCTCTGCAGCTAGGGAGCCTCCCAAGGGCAGACAGCTAGCAATCACAACAGGTAGGAAACCAAAGAATTCAAGCACATCCGTTGTCAAGAAGTAGCTGGCACAATTTGCCTTACCACCTAAATTTCTCAAAGCATGCTTGCTACTTCTGATAAAAGGGTAGCAATAAGAAAAGGCACGCTAACTTCTGTACGCTGATCCATTACTGCCAGGATAACGTGTGACTCCCCTCCTGCCCCGCATCCTGCGGGAATCAGGTAGTTGTGGGGAAAAGAAGTCCTGCGTGCTAGGGCTAAAGGAAATCCTGTAACACCAGAGAAACTGAAAAGGCTGACGGTATAAGCTTTCTCCAGATTCCAGTCTGGAGGAAGGGGCACAAAACAACTTTAAAACTCTGTGGACTTTTAAAGTAGTATCAGGATTTTAGGGCTCAATTTATAACCTGCAGATACTTGGAACTGACAACTTCATTATTTCTTATTACATTTTATATAAAATAAACAATAATACAACTGTTAAAATAATTGGAATAACAAAAATTAAGGCAAACAACAACCAAATAGTCATATATTATACCTGCATGGGCCACAGGAGATAGCGAATATCACCACTGATACCTCCTTTTGCATACATCTCTCTGCTTCCTCCAGTGGTGAAAGAAAATAGGGCTAATTTGTTCTAGAATTAAGAAAGCAGCGCTTGAGTTAGGCATGTTTAAAGAAGAGTGGCTGAATAGTTCAAGAGATATTCAGGGGAACCTGGACAGCATAAATTTCTAGAGGAGGTGGAGCCCTCTTCTTTCCCAGACCTTACGTGTAGTGGCCCCTCTGAGGCAAAGCATGACGACATGCAACGAGACAGTGGGCTGCGTGTCAGGGCTTTGGGCAGAGACAGATCAAGAAGAATTACATGTCTGACATCATTGTATGAAGCAGGGCTGGTCCTTGTTCTCCCCTGTGCAATGTCTGGAAAACTGTGGCTGGAAAGCACTCTGTTACTGAGAGTATCTTTATTCCTGTCCTTCCTGAACGCAGAAATTGAATGCTACAGTCCCCCTTCAAACTTGGGCTTGCTTCTCACTTGCCAAGCAATAATCTGAAAACAAATTATTCCTCAGGTGTTCTAAACCCTCGTGTTTCTTCTGCTTCTGTAACTATGGTATTAGCCATCCATTAGACTGTGGGTCAAAATATTCCAGGGATATTCCCAGTGCCGTGGAGAATTACAGATTTATGAACTGTCATCTAGAGATAGTGATCTTGCCAAATTTATAAGCTAGAGAGAAGAAAAGGTTGAAAGGAGATAGCTGTGACAGGGGCTCATACACTGGATATTTCAGGTTTCTGATTAAGTTTCATAGTTTAATTCCAACCTTTGACATATAATCCCAGAACAGGATCTTGTCACCTATTCTAGCATGTCACGCATTACAGATTTGTGCAGTCCTATGGTGGTGGAAAGAATGACAGGCTATAGTTTTAGGAAATGGATCCATTTAAACTGTTTGCAAGCTCTATGCTATCCCAGTGCACTCTGATACACCTATGAAATTATAAAGCCCATTTTGTAGGCCAACTAAAAATCGCTAGGAGATTGCTTAAATCTTTAGGAACCACTGCATTCTCCTTATTGTACTACTTTTCAGAGAGTTTTAACAAGCCAGAAAGTTACTCAGCATGTTACCAATGCATTATTTCAGGAGAGCATAAAGTGGGAGCTTTAAACAAGTATAATGGAAAAGAAAGAACAATACCCTCAAGAGCATTGTGCAAATTTTGATCTTAATAAAACAATCTCAAAAACATACCTTGAGCAAACCAGAATCATAACAGTTTGGAAATTCGTGAGCAAATCCTTGGACCAAGACTCTGTCCATCCAGCCCTTCATGATTGCTGGCATGCTGAACCAATACAAGGGAAACTAGGCAAAAAGCAAAGTACCTTGTTAGCACGTAGAGTCCGGGCCATCCTTAGGCCTGGTCTACAGGCCAAACCCTATTCTCTTAAATCTGTTCACATCTTGTACATGCCTTCTTCCAGCTCTCTGTCAGGAGAGGCGGTAACTATGTTTGGCAAAAAAACCTGAAGTGCTCCTTATTTGTAGTAGTCTCAGGTACAACATACCTGAGCATCTGTAGCACAGTAACACCATGGTGAATGTGAGGGCTTCCACACAAATTAAAGTTGGAATATGATGAAGCAAGAAGGTGCCATATAATTTCAAACTTTAGACTGTACAGAATTGCATCTCCTGCTGCTGAAACGCAAAAGGAACATATCGTCTAATGGAGAACGTGGCCAAAATGTGCACAGAGCGTCTTATTACCAGGATGACGTGTGGTTATCAGTTCTGATGTGACAATCTGCTGACAAATGCCATGGGAACTTAAGAAAGACTTAATTTCACACTCTGCTGACATGATGATCCCAAATTACTTTACTGAGAAGAAAGCTGCTTCTTTAGCAGTCGGACCCTGTTTCTAGATCACCCAGTTAGCCTGTGGGACCTACAGCCTAAAGCTATCATGCCTTACTTGCATTATCTTGAACACTTAATGGACTCCCAACCTAGGATGCATTGCTATCCCTAAAACTTTGTTTTTTCTTGCAGTACAGAAGAAGAAATTCTGTAAAAGCTTAGCCACGTGTGGCTTAATTCAGGATGGAAACCATGTGGAAACTGGGCAATCACCACTATCTCTAGAAGTGGTGAGCTTAGTCTGTAGTAAATTTTTAATTACTTTATGGTGTCTTTCAGAGGCTTTTCTTCCTTTTTTTTTTTTTTTTTTCTTCTGCAGCAGAACATACTCAAATCTTCATAGCATTCTACAGACAGAAAGCAGAAAGCAATCAGTTCCTTCGGGGGATGTTTTACTATACTCATCTCAGAAGCAATAGTGTAAAAATGATGAAGACTTACAGTGAAATGCTTAATTGAGATATGGTCACATCCTAAATTTCATCTAGAATCGGACAGTGGAATACATATAGGCTATGCCTAAGGCGAACAGCCACACAAAGAACTTTAAGGCTAGTATTGTCTTATACTGTACTTCTGGGACTTGCAGATACCGAGGACAGAGCTGGCACAGTGAGGAACGGAGATGGGGTGTAATCATCTATTAGCAAGTCCAGGCAGTGCTTCTGCAACTCAGCAATAAACGAGCCCCAGTTCCGCGAGCCTGCTGGCTGCTCCCAGCTGCCTGCCCAGAAAATAAGCCTTGCCCTGCTTTCTGCCAGCCTGCCCAGCATCCACGGTCACACACGTCTTAGTTCAGCCAGGTATTCAGTTTGGCCCAGTGTTGGTGAATTACTGGATTTGCAGTCGTTTCAACCTGGATAACTGTGCTACTGAATTATTGGATTTGCTGTTGTAATGGCCCGGATAATTGTGCTACTGATCTGTATTTGTCACTGTACCGTTACTTAGAGATAAAAGTGTTGATTCCTGTAAGGCTGTAGGTCTGGTGTCTGTAACCGTATCCAAAAGCTGCAACTCAGTGGGGCTGCCTTAAGCCCTCACGCATGCTACCGTGTGTAGATATATGCTTGCTTTGTGTGAGCTCCAAGGCAAAGGGATAGCACAGGGCTGCCTGATAACAGCACGGTTCTCATATTGAGAACTATAGTTTTATTCTGCACTCAGTACTTTCTGGTCTGAGTTGCTCAGTGCAACCGGTTTGGAGCGCAGGCGGTGTGAGGACCAGTCTTCACAAAACCTATGCAATCAGACTACTTTTGGATATTAATTTTTAAGTCAAGCACCGCTGTGAATTTTACTCGGGTATTTTAAGGTTCTAATTTCAGATGCCTTCCTACTCCTCAAAAATGCCAGTGTGGAGCCATTATTTGCATGAAAAAATCATACTGTGCTAGCACTAATATCACTTACACATGATCTGGTATTTTTGATATTTTCTAAAATCCACATCCTATCAGAAAAACCTGACACCTTGAAATTGCTGTGCTGGATACAGACTGTTTTGTGTTGATGGCAGAGCTACTACTCCCTTTTACTCTGGATAGATTCAATGTTTCTAATGAAATCTATAACCCTCCACTTACTATCGCTTTTCTTTTGTTCAACCCTGTACATTACAACTGAAGTCTTTTAATACAATTTAAAATAATGACCTGAAAAATCAGTAAGTCTGCTTCCTGCACCTTCTTTTGCTCTTCAATCAGATCGTTGGACAAACCTCCTCTCTTGTAAGCTTCCCATGCCTCCACGCCGTAATTGAACTCTTCTGAGTTGTGCAAGCAACCTGTGGGTTGAAGCGAACAGTCATTGCTTGCCCTGTTTCTAGCACCAGAGCCAGGTAAGAATTAAACACGGGTTAACTGAGTTACTGCTTTCCATTTTTTCCCACTTCCTTTTTTTTTTTTTTCCTGGTGGATATTCAGCATCACCACAGCTGACAGTGATTGGATTTTAAACTGGAGAGGAACGTAGTGTCTTGGAGTACTAAAACTTCTGCCTTTCTGTAGCAACCTATGAAGTGCACTAAGAGGACCTAAGCTTGGCTCAAGACTCTGGTGATGCAGGTGGATGATTTAAGAGAATTTTGCTAATTGCTCTGCCTCTGCATTAGGGATTACTGAAGCCACCACGCGGTCACAAGTGCTGCGTAGCTGCTTTTCAGCCTCTGTGACTGGGAAACTCAGCAGGGGCTGCGGAACCAGTACTGGCCGGCTCTGCCGACTCCACTACGGTTGGGTGAGCAGGTTCAAGTATGTCTGAATCAGACATATACATTCATTCTGCTGATTCAACTAGTAGAACATCAATCGCTAGCAAAAGACAGAGGCAGTAGCCTCATGAACTAAACTCTAGCGAGTCATGGAACGGTATCTGAAGGCATTTCTCACCCACGGGAAACGGACTTCAGGGACTGATTGCGGACACGTGCTAATGCATATTTCCCTCTCTGTAATGTCACTGTGGGAAAAGGTTCATATTCAGGAGTGGACTTTCAGAAATGGTTATGTCTCATCATTAGTAAGTTTATTCTTGTTTTTGCCAGTGCTTGCGCTGGACCTGTGCTATTTCTTTTTGATTCTTGTTTTAAAGAAAGAGTTTCAGATGTCACAGATTATGTTGTGGCTTTGTGTTTCCTAACCTGGAAAAATACTGGGGCTAAATGCTAGTAAGAGCACAGTGAAAATATCACATAAGCCTAACAAGAGCATCACTGTTTCTCTCCAGTCTTAACTGCATCATCTAGTCATTTTTAGTAATCACATGCTACCAAGGTAGTCGGGAGGTGCCAAGACAACGCAAAAGCCCCAGCACTTAAGTGCCTGGAGCTAACTTGCAGAAAGCATTTGTAATCTTGTTCGTTAAGAGAAGGTGGTTCTTAGAATGCCTCTGCAGTCGATTGCAAATGCTGTGACAATAGTATTTTCCCCTCACTCACTTTAGCCTAAAGGCAAAACACTGGTTTTGCAAGTCTGTACTATACAGATATTTCATTTTTTCTGGTTGAGGGGCCATTTCTAGTGATCAGATTTATTTAAAGAAAGATGATACTTGTTGGGCTCCTGCACTGACGTTTCTTAGTCAAAGCTAATAGAAAATAAAAAGCTGGGTCTTGTTAGATGAGGGATGTTTGTACAAAATAACAGCAACTACTTTTCAGAGTGCACCTAACAGCATAGTTCTGGATTGTGAATGCAGCAGGACAGACAAGGTGAAAGTTTGTCTCGTCGTTATTGTTGCAAAAGTGTCTTTTGGCTAGTCTCACCCACGATGTCGTTTCTTGTTGCTCTGGGCTCGAACTGCATCGCATATAAATCAGACACTGTGACACTGCAGCCCTGCTTGCTCAGTTCTTCCACAGCGACCCTCTTCAAAGATCCGTTCAAGGACTTGGGCTCTTGATGCGCATAGACTATCAGGACTTTTCTCCCTGGAGGCAGAAAGAAAACCAAAAGATACCTTCGAGTATAGGAGGCAGATATAAAACAGTTTGTGGAGCACAGGGCCCAGTCCTTCATTTTTCTGGACAAAACTAGTTGAAAACAGAATGACAGTGGTGGCATTTTACTCCTGCTCGGCAGCGATGAGTGACTCGGGCAGAACCGATCAGTGAACGCCCCCAGCCCAGCGATTTTGTGCTACTCTGGGCTTTCCTAGGCGGAACTCAGTGGACAGCGGATGCGTTTCCATAGCAGGTCACGCTGCCCTACATCAGCACAACCCAGTCCCTTCTCTTGAGCCAGCATTTGTGTTTATCCGATTCCACTGCCCCCCTCCTCCCCTTCCCCTGCAATAAACCTCACCCAACAACAGGAACAGGGGGAAAAAAACCAAAACAGCCAAAAAATACCCCAACTGTCTGCTGGTTTAGCTCCCTGGGCTGAGTCAGACAAGCCACAGTGCAAGCGTGGGAGGCAGGCTGGGATCAAAGCAATGCCAGCTTAGGTTCCTTCAGAATGTTGTGGGAACAACTTCTGAGAGCTCAGAGCATCTTCCTACCTACCGCAGCGTGGGATCCCCTCACCTCCCAGTTCGGTGCTGCACAAGTGACAACATCAGGGTAGATGTTCAAGATGCCACTATCCCACTTCAGCATCATCACAGTGACTTCAGTAGAAAGCAACATGGTTTTCTCTTAGATGTGAGAGTAAGCTGTCTAGTGTATCTCCAACTGCTGACAAAGTGGATTTAAGGTAAGCTGAGTGGCAGGATGGATGTGTTGGGATGGAGCTCCTCAAACTGATGTAACAAAGTGTATCAGAGCTTACTCATTCAAAATTTTATTGTACATAGGCCATTTGATTTTAATAATCCTCTAAAAAAAAAAATCATTCATCACTGAACACACAGGAAAGGTGAAATACTTTAATGGGGTAACAGTTGTTTATACATAAACACCGCAGTGAGGGAGATTTCCAGGGCCTATTGGAAATGGCTGGATCTGCAAAACACGCAGCTCTTGGTTCCTACCTGCCAACACAAAAGCTCAGGCATCTCCTGAGTTCAGTTTCTCCAGGGGACACAGAAGCTGGACAGCCCGGAGCACCACCAGGGTGACAGGCAAGTTTAAGGTGTCGGGGATAATTAATGGAATCCGAGCTGAATGCTTGAAGAAACAACACCTCATTTTTAACTTAAATTATACGGGGTGATTATTTCTCCAGCGTGCATAGCGTCCACCATACTGTAGCTTTGCCAAAAGGCTGTTAAAATTTGTGGTCAAATGCTACCATGAGTTTAACACGTGTATAAACTATATAAACCCCTGCTCCGTAACTTACTGTGGAACGTCACGAGCAGGTACCTCTTTGCTGTCCCTACTAACTCTCAGTTCAGCGGCCGGAGGTGACACAAGCCCACGGACGCAGCAGGATTAATTCTGCAAGCTGCCGGTCTGCTTCCATTCCAGCGGGGCCGGGGGCACTGGGACACAGCGTTCAGAGAGACTGGAGCTTTCAAAGGCATCGCTTACCGAGGTAATTTCAGACATTTGAAAAAGTAATACCTTAGTAATCCCAGCTAAACAACGCCGCGTTTGCTTAGGGACGTGGTTTAGTGGTGGGATGGCGGTGCGAGGTTAACGGTTGGACCTGATGAGTACTTAAAGGTCTTTCCCAGCCTAAAGGATTCTATGATTCTACGGTATCACAGAATCTTCAGGCGTGCCCGGGCCCGAAGTGAACCCCATTTTTATTGCCACTCGCTCCTTACCTGCCATCTTCCGCGAGCCACCGGGTAGCTTCTGCCGCGAGACTCCGATCCGGCCTGTGAACTCAAATGGCAAAATCTGCTCACGCGAGGAAACATCGGGAACAGGTACAGGGAAAATCGCCGCCTCGGCAGGAATCGCACCTTCCCGCCTGGCTGTGAGGGGGGCCGCGCGGGCAGGCCGTTGCGCCAGCGCCCCTCTGCG
>NW_009259043.1:1674042-1675015 GCF_000687185.1 Egretta garzetta | reverse complement strand
CCCGGGGCCCCCGGGGGGGAAGCGGGGCGGCTCACCCACGGGTACCCCCGGGTCTCCTGGAAGCCTTGGGTGAGTCCTCGCCCACCTGGCCGGGGCCGAGTGCCGTCAGCCGCGGGCTTTGCGTGCGGAATCCGAGGTGGAAATCAAGTGACTGAAGCCCAGGGCGATGAAGGGCTGAGCCGTGCCCTCTGGCCGTGGGGTGAGCAGGCAAACCTCTGTGCAAACCGTGCACCATTGCGTTTTTCACCCGCTGGCCTCTGTGCTGTCAGGGTCGGGGGGGACACGCACCCCTCGTCTTCCCCGGCTTCCCGGGGAGCAGGTGACGCACACGGTGCTGCGGGCTCCGGGACGGCCCTGTCTGGGAACGGGCAGTGGCAGTGCTGGGAACCGGGGCTGCGGCTGCCGCTCACCGACATATGTTGAGCAATACAACACCAGCCCCGATTCTGCTTGGCTGCACGCTCCAGTTACAGGGGAAGTGGTGTGGTAAAGAACTGGGCAGGGACTCTGGAAACCCAGATTTGAGTTTACTTCCCCTCGGGTGGGATGTCTTTATTTTTGGTATTAGTGTAGCACTAGCAAGTAGGCAAGTAGGATTCACTTCTGTGAAGACTGGGCAAAAAGTAGGAAAGAAGCTGAAATGGACGTAGCCCAAGGACTTTGAGTTTCATTGTTGTTTTATCAGAGTTGTTTTTTATAGCTCATACAAACGACCAAGCCACAAGTATGTGCTTTCCTTCATTTTTCCCCCATGCATAAGGTCTATTTATGGTAAGACGTGGGAAACTAAAGGAAAAATGCTAGTGGTTTATATACTGTACCTACATAATGTTGTCTGGCAGACTATTTAATACAATACCTCGCAGAAACAGTAAAGAGAAAAACCTACACTGTTCCTGCTAACTTTTCTCCATTCAGAACTCGCCGAGTACTAGAGTATTTCCAAGGGGTGTTTTTTTATTACTTTCCCCAT
>NW_009259043.1:1672428-1673922 GCF_000687185.1 Egretta garzetta | reverse complement strand
TCCTTCCTAGCCTTATCTCCTGCTATCCGGAGCCTGGTGAGAGCGAGTGATGGCTCTTGCCTGACCCGCGCGTCCAGGGCTTTCTTTGTGCCTGGGAGGGAGCCAACACATGCTCGGTCTTATCCTGACAAGGAGCGTCAGAAACACTTCTGGATTCCCACCCAGGTTTTGACATAGCTCCCGGACTCGCAATTATCTTGGTCTCTTTTGGAGGTTTAATGTAAAGAGTGAGCATAACGTGTAAAGCAAACGGCTGATTTTTCTCTTGGGGCACAAAATATTCTTGTCCTTCCCAATACGTACTGTTACCGCGTATATTATCAATGTTAACAACATTTGAAAGGTCTACCTGAATATAAAAACAGCATTAAAAAGGGAGTATATTTTGTGGAGGAAGGACTTCAGAGAACGCACTAATGATGCATCACATGGGTAGACACCTATGTTAAAATATTTTACAGGTGTGTAAGGGGGAGGAAGTTTTACTTTACTACTGGTAAAAGGCTTTTAAAACTGGAAAATACTGCCACCCTGTAGGTGTGCATTGTGGTTTTTAGATAAATGAAAGCTGTAGTCTCAGCCTGGAGGAGTTCATGAATTTGAAGAGCATAAAATCATTAAATATTTATCCACGTAACATTGACAGACACTCACCCACCCACCCCATTTCTGAGTAAGGTTGTAAAAGTTTACAGGATTAGTTCCTGTGTTAATTCCTAATATATCCTAAAGTACCTTTCTCTCAAACATTGTTGGAATGATCTCTAAAAATTTTACAAAATTTAAAAAAATCCTTTCATGTTTGTCTTTGGCCAAGGCCCATAATAAGGATTTCGGCAGCCACATTCAGCAATTTCTTAGCAATCTTGTGAGCACCCATTAGTTTTTCAGAGCTCTCCTGAGAGTTCTTTATGAAATTCAAATTTCATAGTTTCAGGAATCCATTTATTTTTGCTGTTTGGGCAACTGCGTGGGACAGAGTAAAGTTTCTTGTAGCCTCCTTCTCCCTCTCCTGCTTCCCCCGCCTCCTTTGAAGTTAATTAGCACTCAGTAAAGTGTTGCCATAGCCCAAACACTCTCTGATACTTTAATTTTGCAGGTTGGGAATGTTTCTTATTATCTGGCCCCCCCCACTGAATTTGATATCCCTCTCTCTGGTCCTCCTTTGCAATAAGAAAGGGTTTTTTTTCCCTCCATTAATCCTTTTTCTGTTTAAGGACTTAGTTGCTAATTAGCAATGAAAAAAAGTAGCTGTGGCTAAACTGGGAGAAAATTCCCCTGTTGCTGTCAGCCATTCATGAGCATTGATGGAATGAGCCATACTCCATAGGTAGTTTGGATATTTCTCTTGCTTTCGATTGACACAAACTGTTTATCTCTCTAACCCAAGACAGAGAACATAAGAAAATTAAAATGATGATAGTGATTCAGACCAAGGCCCCATTCAACCCAGTGCCCTGCCACCGACCCTGCTCACAGGTAGATGCCTAGGGA
>NW_009259043.1:1669938-1672414 GCF_000687185.1 Egretta garzetta | reverse complement strand
ACCCCGCTGCTCCCAGCCTGCAGCTGTCTTCAACTCAGGGCTGGGCATGTTGTCGTTCATTTGTACGGCAACTTTCGGTTTTCCCCTCTGTCAAGTGCTTTTCCCAGTCTCCCTGTGAATCCATGCCAATCCCTTAAACGCGTGGTGTCCCTGGCAAGGACTTCTGCAGGCTCAGTTCCTGCTGTGTGAGGAACAACCAGGTTTTTTTGCTTTGCATCTGGTTCCTATCAGCCTCGTTTGATGCCCCTTAGGTCTTGTACTGGGAGCGACAGTGACGAATCAGTCCCTGCCCGTTCTCCCTGTCTGTTGGTGATTTTGTGGACCCGTGCCTCCTGAATCACCTCTTTTCTGGACTGAAGAGCATTCTTCAGGGGGCCTTTGTTCAGAAACTGTTCTGTACGTTCAGTCCTTCCTAGTGCTCCTCTCTGCCCTTTTCCAGTTCTGCAATTTTGTTTCCTGAAGTGAGGGAACCAGGTCCACAGAGAGTATTCACAGTGTGGGTGCATCTTGGATTTACCCAGTGGTGTAATAATCTTCTGCCCTGTGGTCCCAATAATTCCTACTGTAGGATTTGCTTTTTTTGAGCGCTACCGAGTGTTGAGCTGATGTCTGTGTGGAACTGTATCTTGAAGATGTTACTCCTGTGTGGTGGTAGTCAGCCCGGAGCCCCTTCTTTTAAATGTGAGGCCAATTTGTCTCCCACAAGCATCACTTAAGATTCATGGAGACTAAAAATAGCTTTTGATTGCCTGGCCTCCCAAGCAGTGTCCAGAACACTGTGCTAGTCTAAGTTCCCAGACAGGTTAGAAACAACCCTCGTGCTCTGTGAATGACTCACCTACGGGAGGAATTTGGCACAAGTTGGTAGCTTAAATACTGTTCTTCAGATTTATTCTAGGTACACTTCTCTACTGTTACCTAAAATAATTTTACTCTTGATTTGTAACCCCAAGCCCTCTAGTAAAGATAAATAAATATTTTTTTTCTCTTAAAAACTAATCAAGGAATGTGCTTTTCTGTTGATTTTATTGGGGCAGGGGGTTGGACACAGCTGAGGAGGGCAGTGATACCTCTTTTTTTTTTTTTTTTTTTTTTTAATACAATCGCTGCTGGCTATTCTGGAGTGGGTCATCAGTTCATGTCGAAGGTGTTTCACTGCAGAAAAATATCTTGGGTTTCGGTGAAGGAAAAGAGGCATTGGGATGACCTTGGAACATGAAGGCTCCAGCGCTTGTGTCAAGTATTGCTGAAACCTCTTTAATGTGCAACAGCAGCTGGGTGCATACACAGCCCCTACTACGGTGTAGAAGAAAAGCCCGTGCTCTCTTTACCTCAGGTTAGGCATCAACTGGGTGAAAGTTTTGAAGGTAGCAGGAGCTCATGTTTGCCTGTCATTTATGTGATTTTAAGTCTTTCTTTCTTTTTTTGTTTTTTTTTTTTCTTCCAATTAATTATCTGGCCTAGGAAGAAAATTAGTTGTTTTGTCACAGTTCCTTCTGAAGGAGGGAAGACTCTTTCATTCCTACTACAAGGAAGCACACTTAGCATTACCTGAAGGAAAAGAGAAGATTCTTATAAGTAGGAAACTGTGGTTCATGTCAAGATAAACATTTAAACTGAAACCTAAGAGACTGTACCTGGAAATGTCAAGCAAGTGGCCTTAATTTAGGAATTTTCACTGGATATTAACCTTACCTTTTTCCCTTTCCTTTTAAGATACATTTTAGTTCCTAGGTCAGATAATTCTGTTGCTATGCTTCCACTGGTCTTGTATTTGGATGTCTTCCATAGGCTTGGAGTTTGGTCAGATGAATAACCCTTACGCGACAAAGCAAGACTGAGATATGAAAAATAAGAGAAAACAAAGCACCCAAGAAAATAGAAAGCATTAGTGTGGTGGTTTGACCCTGGGTAGATGCCAGGGGCCCACCAAAGCCGATCTATCACTCCCCTCTAACCGGACAGAGGAGAGAAAAGTAAATCAAAAGGCTCGAGGGTTGAGATAAGGACAGGGAGAAACCATTTTATCAGTTACCACCATGGGCAAAACAGACTCAACTTGAAAAAAATTAATTTATTATCAATCAAAATCAGAGAAGGAGGGGAGAAAAAACTGCTAGATCTTAAAAACCTTCCCCCCACCTCTCCCTTCTTTCTGGGCTCAACTTCACTCCCAGTTTCTCTGCCTGTTCCCCCCAGTGGCGCAGGGGGATGGGAATGGGGGTTGAGGTCAGTTCATCACACGCTCTCTCTGCCGCTTCTTCATCCTAGGGAGAGGACTCTTCACCTGCTAATGCGTGGGGTCCCTCTCACGGGAGACAGTCCTCCACGAACTTCTCCAACGTGAGTCCTTCCCATGGGCTACAGTTCTTCACGTATGCGCCAGCATGGGTCCATAATTTCCACAGGGTGCAGTCCCTCAGGAGCAGACTGCTCCAGCATTGGGTCCCCTGCGGGGTCACAAGTTCTGCCGGCA
>NW_009259043.1:1661961-1669844 GCF_000687185.1 Egretta garzetta | reverse complement strand
CTTCACTGACCTTGGTGTCTGCAGGGCTGTTTTCTCTCGCATCCTCTCACTTCTCTTCTCTCTCCAGCTACTGAGCCGCAGCCGGTTTTTTTTTCCTTCTTAAATACGTTATCACAGAGGTGCTTCCACCATTGCTGATTGGCTTGGCCTTGGCCAGTGATGGACACAGGGAAAACTTCTAGCAGCTTCTCACAGAAGCCACCCCTGTTGTCCCCCCACTACCAAGACCTTGCCACAGAAACCCGATACAATGAAGAAGGCAGCAAAGTAGCCCTAGTGGGATGATGATCATTTATAGAGAGATTTGTAGTGAAATGGGAATCAAGAGCTTGATGTGGGCCTAGGTGGTTTTCCAAGGCAAGAACTTGCCAAGTACTGGTCAAGAAAATCTCTTGGCTAGTAACAAAGCATACTTGACAGCTTGCTTCTATCCCCTAATGAAATGAAGTGCCTTGCAAAATTGGAAAGGACATGTAACTAAAAAGGGAGAGAATTATTCATATAAACCTTTTCATCAAAAGCTGGTTCCTGATTCTCTTCCCCAGCATGGAGACAAATTTCACTGACTTCTTCCTTTCCTTTCCTATGCTGAGATGTAGGGTCATGCTGTCTGCAAGCTCTTCCCCTCCTCTTCCTTCACTAATTGGCAGGTAGGATGTCAGTTTGGATTGCTTTGGGCCGCCAAATGGTATTCTGGAAGCCAGACACATTTCTATCTGCAGTTTATTTTGTTCCTAAGTATTTTATGCTTCTTTAAAATCAGCTGTTACCCTTAATGAGCCCATTAATACTTTCTTGAACTGTTACCAGTTAAGTCCCCTGAGCGATCAATGATTTTAAGCCACTCAGACATGTTCTGCACACGAACAAAGCTCCATTTTGTACAAAGTACCTTTAAAATCCTCTCTCTTTTGCCAAGAAGCTTTTGTATTCTATTTTCAGTAATAAGTATCGGCTCTGAAGTTACTGACTTGAGTGACAAAAAATGTCCATCATCATAAGGTGTATGTAACTCAGCTAGGAACTGGAGAGAACCAGCTCAGTGACCTGAAATACTTGTCCAGTGGCTACGTTTTCAGGCAGCTAAATTTCCTGAACCTACAACAGCCCCTTTGAACAGTGAAAGGACATCAGAGTGTTGTCATTGCTTTAGGAAGCCAACTTCAAAGATGCTGTAGTGGTGCAAATGTTGTGATGTAGGGGATTACAGTCAAGAATAGCACAGACTAGACTACTTCAGGTGGAAGGGACCTACAACGATCGTCTAGTCCAACTGCCTGACCTACTCAGGGCCTTGTTAAGGGCCTCGTCCAAATGCCTCTTTTTGACCACTGTCTTGGTAAAGAAATACTTCCTAATGCCCAGTCTGAACCTCTCCTGGCGCAGCTTTAAATCATTCCCATGTGTCCTGTCACTGGATACCAGGGAGAAGAAGAGCTCAGCACCTCCCTCTCCATGTCCCCTCCTCAGGAAGCTGTAGACAAGCCTGAAGATCTTAGCTGCTCCTCACAGGACATGCCTTCCAGCCCTGTCACCAGCTTTGTAGCCCTCCCATGGATGCGTTCAAGGACCTTCACATCCTTCTTAAATTGCGGGGCTCAGAACAGTCAGCCTCTCTCTTCTCGCTCTACCCCAAACCCACATAACTGCTCTCCACTTAGGCAGGCATGCAGGTGGGATTCTTCTCTCCTAATTTTAGCCATATAAAAGTTAGGGTATCTAATCTAAACTCCTTCTAAGAGCTGAGTTAGTCACTCTTGGGAGCAATTCCTTTCACTTGCTCCTGATGCTAGTGGAAGGAGACCCACCACTTGGCTTGCAGCAGACATCTGGCAGCATCTAGGTGGCTACAGGGCGATAAATGCTGTCCTCCCCTGCCGGAATACTGGGACTCCCACAGCCTTTTGAGCCATAGGTTTTGTCAGGGGTATGTAAAAGACCCAAGTTTTCCAAGTGTATAAAACCCAGCTATATATAATGGTAAGGAAATAAGGGATATTTTCGTATTTCACTACCTTGCTGAGGCTAATTACTCTCTGGCATTGGGTGCTGTACAAACAGCATTATAAAATACCTGAGGTAGAATAGTTTAGGATGAGTCAGAAGCTATAAACCAGAAAGCCTTCTCCTGGGAAGTATTTAGAGTGAGCCTAGTGCTTATTGCTGTGACAGTGCCAGCAAAATTCATAAAGCAAAGAAAGTACAGTAGAAGCAGGAGGAAGACTTAAAAAACTGCAGCTAACAAAGTGGCTGCAGGCAGAAGAAACTAGGTAGTGCCACGAGCAGGCGTGGCACCAAAAGATTACGCTTTGAACTGAAATTAGTTTTCCAGGTCAGAACTCTGATATACTGGCACAGTGATACAGGGACATCTGTGGTGCTACTTCATGCGTCACACTGCTCTGTGAACAGAGAACTTCGTTCCTCAGACACGTCTGAATACTACTTCCTACACTAGCATCCTGTAAGAAAAAAAAAAAAAAAAGCTGGCAATTGGTGATAGAAAAGTAAAAAGGGTCAAAACAAGAGTATCTATATACCTAAAACCAACTAAGTGCTTTTATTTACATTCTCTGCTAATATCTCAAGCATTGAAATAAAAATTTTGAGGTGTTTATAGGAGAAAGATAAGAAAATCCTGCATTTCAAATACATCTAAGAGAGAGGAGATAACAAACACATTTTATTGCCTCCAAGATACGTCCGTGTTGTGGTTTAACCCCAGGCAGCAACTGAGCACCACGCAGCTGCTCGCTTGCTCGCTCCCCCCCTGGTGGGATGGGGGAGAGAATTGGAAGAGTAAAAGTGAGAAAACTCCTGGGTTGAGATAAAGACAGTTTAACAGGTAAAGCAAAAGCTGCACCTGCAAGCAACGCAAAGCAAGGCATTCATTCCGGACTTCACATGGGCAGGCAGGTGTTCAGCCATCCCCAGGAGAGCAGGGCTCCATCACGCATAACGGGTACTTGGGAAGACAAACGCCATCACCCCAAATGCACACCCCCCCCCTTCATTCTTCTTCCCTCAGCTGGGGTCTGCTGTCCCGGCTGTGCCCCCTCCCAGTTTGTTGTGCCCCCACCCCCAGCCTGCTCACTGGTGGGGTGGGGTGGGGAGCAGAAAGGCCTTGACTCTGTGTAAGCCCTGCTCAGCGGTAACTACAACATCCCTGTGTTATCATCAACCCTGTTTCCAGCACAAATGCAAAACATAGCCACATGCTAGCTACCCTGAAGAAAATTAACTGTATCCCAGCCAAAACCAGCACAATGCATTTATGGCCTAACTTTAAACTCTGCATGCTAAGACCTTACTGGATATTATAATAAGACTCTTTCAAGCACAAGAACTAAACTACTCTGAAATAATAAGGTTTGTTGCTTCAAGTCAGCAATTAATTCAGTCATCAACACAGTCGAAAACATTATAGATGCCAGTGTTAAGATACAAACACATACTGCACTTAGGTTGATTGATTCCTTCAGAAACTGAACTAGATTAGCATCTTGGTTTCTTTTTTCTCCCACTTTATCAGATGGTATAGCACAATTCTGTGATCCTTAATATCTGTTGTAGAAATTCATGTGGAATTGCTAATACTATATTTGTGTGTGTGCGCCTTTTCTTTACACAAATTAGAAAGCGTGGGTCAGGGTGCAAGGTGTGAGCTGTCTATCTTAGAAAAGAAATTAATTAAAATATAACTGTGCAGGAACTATTTTAGCTTTCCTTATATTTCCTAGGATTAATACAAAGTTTATAGTTTTGTCTCTGGAGTAGTATATCAAGGTTTTAAACTATCGTGTATCTGAAGGATATCTGTTGTGCCCTCTAGCGCCCAGTGCAAGGGTTTGTCTTCATAGCAGACGTGAAGCCTTCACCGAG
This sequence comes from Egretta garzetta, assembly GCF_000687185.1. NCBI lineage: Eukaryota > Metazoa > Chordata > Aves > Pelecaniformes > Ardeidae > Egretta > Egretta garzetta. The sequence goes on along the minus strand of NW_009259043.1, from coordinate 1,665,962 downwards.
GATGCGCTTTTAATCTTTAACGCAAGTGCTGTCCTGGAGGAAACGTTTTAAGAACCGTTGTCACCAGTGATAATAAGCAGCAAGGAAGAACAATGCCAGGAAATAGTCTAAAAGAAATCCTGTTTGATATTAGGTTTCTGTGGCTATTGCAGAGAACATGGCCTCTGGGAGAGGAGTTCTAACCAGCAAGTAGTGCGGCTCTGCACTGCAAAAGGAAGAAAAAAAAAACCAGAAATGGAGAAGTTGTATCCTACAGGAAATATTTTTGCATCGGTCTGCACCCCCGTATGCATCACAATAACACTGTAGCTATTCCTAGGCTGCTTTTGTTGGGTGATAAAAGATGCCGGTCACCCTCGTATTGATCTGGAGGAATGGTTTGAGGTTGCGCCAGGGCAGGTTTAGGTTAGACATTAGGAAAAACTTCTTCACCGAAAGGGTTGTCAGGCTCTGGAATGGGCTGCCCAGGGGGGTAGTGGAGTCCCCATCCCTGGAGGTATTTAAAAGAAGGATAGATAAGGTGCTTAGGGACATGGTTTAGTGGTGGGATGGCAGGGTTAGGTTAACGGTTGGACTTGATGATCTTAAAGGTCTTTTCCAACCAAAGCGATTCTATGATTCTATGGTCTCCCTCCTTAGAGCAGAAGAGTTGACGGGCTTGCGCAACAGGAAGGAAGGAAGCAGGAGACTGCGTGACTAACAGCCGCCCGCTGCGACCTGTTTTTCTTCTCAGTCTCTCTGTCTGGTAGTGACTAACAGAAATCGAAAATGGTAACCTCTGGGGTTAACATCTCCATAGCATCTCTAAATGAAAAGCAAATGATCAACAGGGACAGTGTCCCGGGAAACAATTCTTGTCGGTCATTTAGCTTGTTTTTAAACCTTGTGATATTAAATATTTAACACTACTAAGGTATATAAATGAAATATGTATTTAAGGCTTTTACCTATGTGAAACTTAATTGCAGCTTCTGCTAGCAGATTTTTGCCAGGAAGCAAGGGGACTAGTTCATTAAAGTACAAATTCTGGGATACATAAGTTTGTTACTTGTAAATTAGTAATCTCTTCTGTACCTTTTGACTGAGAAGTCTGGCCTGAGGTTCTCTTTTGAACACAGTCTTGAATTTCAAATCTGACTATAGACTCCGTCTTCATGTGTAAAACACAGCAGATCTAGGATTTGCCTTCGCATCTGAAACATGAGAATCTTTGCCAAGTGCGACTGCCTTTTTTCACCCCATTTTGTGACAGCAAAAGGCAATAGGGTGTGTCTGTGCTCTCCCTCAACTTCTTGCAGAATTGTTCCTGTAAATTCAGAGTGGAATGAATATGAACTGGTACCTAAAGAGGTAATAAATAGGGAGCTTGATTTCAGGGGAAGGCACTTTATGGAGTATTTGAACTGAGAGTGGCAATGCGTTAGCTGTGGTATTAAAAAACATGAATACATTTGAGCATAGTTTTCTGTGAAGGTACTTTAAAATCTGCTGACATTCTACAGCTCTACCTGTTTGATTTTGAACACTAGCTCCAAGCAGAGTTTTAAAGGTATATTTTCTTTTTCAGGGGCGAAGTGGAGGAGGGAGAAAGAAAATTTTCTGCGCCAATAATTCTTCCCTTAGAGGAGACAAAAACTTGGGAGACCTGTTTCTATAGTCATTGTGCTTCAAAGTTATTTTCTATCCCAGATCTACATTTGTCTATTGTGGAGAAAGGGTCATATATCAAGTTGACACTCTGTTTTCATGTCCAAGTTGATTTGAAAAGTGAGGCTAGAGAGGACCCCAGATGCTGGCTGAAGTCTGTTGTGGTGGGGGATGAACATAATTCCGTAAAGTTGATAAACTCTAGTTGGGCATCAGCAGGTACATAAGTTGCTGGCTCTGGTGAGTCTGGCGATGCGTGACATAATGTATTTCAGAAGTAACTAATTTTAGATATTCTTTCCAAAGGGATTTTTGCAGGTTCCTCTTACATGCTAGAGTGCTTGTCTGAAATGTCTGCTGACAAGTCCCTTCCTGCAGCTGCAGATCACCTGGGGACAAAGCCAGGAAAATGCGGGGGAGCACCCACTTGCTCAATATGCCATGAGCTCACCCTGGCAAGATTTGTTATGGGACATACTCGTGACAGCAACTTGGTGATGGCTTCCTGGTTACTGTCGAGCCTTTCATTGACTTGGAATCAAGCTACAGTATGGGATCAAGTCCTCTATGTGAACACGTCATCCCATGATCTGAATGTTAGCCCTCACGGTAAAAAAGTCATCAAAGTAAAATTGTTTTAACACAGAGTCTCCTATGCTACAAAAATGATCCGAGGGCTGGAGCACCTCTCCTGTGAGGACAGGCTGAGAGAGTTGGGCTTGTTCAGCCTGGAGAAGAGAAGGCTGCGGGGAGACCTGATTGCGGCCTTTCAGTACCTAAAGGGGGCCTATAGGAAAGGTGGGGAAAATCTTTTCAGTAGGGCGAGCAGTGACAGGACAAGGGGTAATGGTTTTAAACTAAACCAGAGTAGGTTTAGATGGGATATAAGGAAGAAATTCTTTACAATGAGGGTGGTGAAACACTGGCACGGGTTGCCCAGAGAGGTAGTGGAGGCCCCATCCCTGGAAACGTTCAAGGCCAGGTTGGACGGGGCTCTGAGCAACCTGATCTAGTTAGCGGTGTCCCTGCTCAGTGCAGGGGGGTTGGACTAGATGACCTCTAGGGGTCCCTTCCAACCCAAAACATTCTATGATTCTATGCAGGCTCATGATTAACAACCTGGCATTAGAAATAGAGCACAAGTCATATATGATTAGCTTCAAAACAAATCCAACCACTTAGCCCATGTTCAAAAGAATAATTATGCAGAGGACGTAATTCTAGCGGGAGGCTCTTCGGAATTTCTGCCACAAAAAGACTCTCTAAGGCTCCTGAGGCAAAGCAACGTTTCATTGTCTTTAGTGTCCTGGTGCTGAGGAATTCAGCCAGTGGTGAGCAACAGAAAAGGGAGGACGGAGCTTGCCTGGCCGAAGCCCAGAGGAGGGTGCTGGAGAGCCGAGAATGGCGCTGTTAAATGCTTTAAGCTCCTTGAGACGGCTGAGCAGTAGATCCACCCCCATACCAGTGTGCTTTCTCTTGTATGGGTGAAGCTGCAAAACAAATAGGGAATTAGTCAAAAATCTTTCTTGTGTTCGTCAGATACTTATGTCTGTGGATGCTTATCCTACATGTGCCGTCTTTCAAATTTATTTCATGACTCCTTTTCATCACTTCATTTCTGCGTCGTTCTGCTGAGCAGCTGTTTTGTTACCTCCACCATCCTTTCTTGGTCTATTTTATACGTCAGAGAAAGAATCTAGATATCTTGAGTTTCACCTGTACGTTTAACAGTTTACTCTTGTTGCCATAGTATTTGATACAAACGAAGAATAATAATTTATATTTGATGGATAGGCAAACTGATGCTTAGAGGCTAAGGGATACTCAGCAAAAGATATAGCCACCTCCGATCTGCCTCTGTGCAAAATTTCAGCCCTTTAAACTGTTCTGCTGGCCAATCTGTTACGTTTAAAATCCACCTGGAGCAAACTTTCTGACTTAGGATTTGTCCAGGAATGTTTTAGGTAATGATTGTGTAGGGTGAAACGCAGGGACGGTCCCTGGAGCCAGAGCTGGGACCCAACCTTCTCTCTGCACTAACAGGGCCAGCCACCAGGCTACAGCCTTGCTGCGTGAGAGCTGCTGCTTCCTCAGCTCTGCTCCACAGGTGGGAGCCTCTTCAGCATGGGGGGGCCCTGCCTTGCCCCCCACACCCCCTCCTTGCCTCCTGCTCTTCTGCAGTACCGTGGGGCTTGGTGGCTGAAGTGCACTGAGGCGTGAAACCCGTGATAAAATCTTCTCCGGGGAGGCAGGGTGTGAATTCCAGTCTTAATCATTGGGCTGGAACGTAAAAGGGGGAAAATTAAAAAACTGGGATGTGCACACTCGCGAAAAGAGGTATTCTGACTTCTGGG
>NW_009259043.1:1627570-1661950 GCF_000687185.1 Egretta garzetta | reverse complement strand
CTGATATTACTCGCTCTTGCCTTACTGTTGCCTCGCTGCTGCTGATCTGCCTTTCTTTGGCCCCGACACCTCTTTGCCTGGTTGCCCGTCTCGACTCCTCTCTGTTAACTGCCCCGATGCAGGCTGCGGACAGCAAAGGGGCTGCCCGGGGGGGCAGCTGGGGTTCGGTTAGTCACCCCCTGGAAAACGGCTGCTTGTAGCCCAAGCTCTCAGCCCCTGCCAGGTCAGGGCCCAAGCGCTGCCGTGGACTGCTCACGCCTGAAGCAGGCCTGGGCTGTGTTGCTCACTGTTTTGATGCGCTCGGATAAATGAAAGCTTTTATAATAATATATAATGTAAGCCTTGGCAGGACTGGAGTGTGACCACATCTGGTAGCTACTACCCCCACTCTCAGGATTGCAGTCATCAGAGGTGTGAAAGGGTAGTCTTAACCGAAATGTCACTGCTGCCCCTCTATGCCTCCTCCCCGTGCACAGAAAGGAGAAAGGCATTCCCACGGAAGGAGGTGTTACTGCAGTACACGTGCAGAACCTGGCTTAGTAAGCTGCCCTGCAAGGTGGAATATTGCAGTCTTTCAGACCAAGCAGTATGAAGTTTTGGCAAATGGCGGAGTGGAGGTACCTTAGGGTGATGTAAAATCACATATTCATACAAATTGTTGTTAGTTCAATGACTGGCATATGCTTAGTGTTTACCCTTGGAGAGTTCTGGTTTGAGAAATATTAAGTTTGTTGCTGTAACATGAACCAAAGTCATCTCAGTGTGCACCATTTCTGTATAACACTTTTACGCTTGGTCTGCATGACACAGTTGGCAAAGACGAGTCTATGGTTCAGAGAGCTGTGTCCCATGCACGAAGTGGCATTAATCATGTAGCTATATGCATACTTTTATCTTTTTTTTTTTGCATTGCAGTGGGGTATCCCCGTTCATGCCCGAACCTCCTACACAAAACGCACCAGCACAAACTTACTTCCCTGCAGCACTGTAACTGGTCGTGCAGATCCACCACCGCTGCAACAGCGCTGTCACATTTTAGAATTACTTCCTTACCGTACATCTGTGCTGCCGGCCCCTTCCCCTCCCCCCCTTTTGTCTTTGCTACCTGCAGTATTGCAAACCCCAAGAGTGATGAGCAGAGCTGAGAAATCCCCCAAACTCAGTTATCCGTGCAGCTACTCAGCATAGCTCTCACGGCGCTTAACATGTGCATTGCTTCCCCCATTGGGTTTTTTGGCCTTTTCTGTGGCCTATTGTCATTTAGCATGCTGGGTCACACCACATCACAAGCCCGAGTAATTTGTTCTGGGATTAATTGCTGTGGTTCAGGGGCTCAACCTGAAGAGCAACGTAGCAGCTGCTATACAGCAGTCAAAGCTGACAACAAAACCCCGAGTCGAAAATTGGAAGAGAGGTGAGCTCCTTTCCCTCTCCTCTCCCTGCAAACTCAGACACTTAACCTAAAGGATTCTCCATACATATTTGGATAAAGAAATGTCATGGTCATCTTTTTTTTTTTTTTTTTTTCTTCTTGTAATTGTTCTGTCCCATAACAGAATCCCTCACTGCTGCAGTTTTACCTTGTGGGACGATAGCATAGCAAGATATGTTTCATTTTTTTCCCCCTCTCTAACTACTGCTGTGAGAGTGGAATTTTACCTGGAAAAGTGTGCATAATGTTTGTGATAGTGAATACAATTATGGAAAACTATTTTGGTTTAGAGGCAGAACAGTCAGGGAGATACGTGCAGGACTGGGAAGCCCAAACACTTCATCTCTGCCACTGACAATCTCTTTGGCCAGGGGAAGGTTGCATAGACTCCTGTTTTGAGTGTTCATTCACTTAATTAGTGTAAGTTAATTTACCTGAATTTTTGGATGCCTGTCTTCAAAAAGATGGGTGGGTGGCTGCCAAAGGGCCTCACAGCCCCTGTTACAGGGGGTTCCTTAGAGAACCATTGGCTGTAGGCAGTTGTTGAGAGCAAGCTCAGGTTAGGCACCCCGAAACGAAAGGCTGCTTTTGAAAAAATGGCTTGAACGCATTAGTGTTATGAAAATGCAGACTATCATGAAAATGTGGACTATTGTGAATGCTTATTTCAAAAGGTAGTCTAGTGCCTGGGATGAGTCTCCCAGGAGAGCGGGGGGAGGAAGGGCAGCCAAACATTCACAGCTGTTTCCCAGTCCTCCCTTCACGCCTGGGGCTTTCCCTCTGCCCCAGCTGGTTGCAGGAGAGGCACCACCTCTGTTGCGCCTCCCCCGCTGCTGCTGTCGCCCTGGGGAGTCACGGTCCACCTGTGGTACGAAGGCTGACAGCATCATGCCACCCTGTGTGAGAAGGGCCCAAGGGTGACGAAGCTGGGATGCTCCCTGCTCAAGGATAACTTTGCTGTGACCAAGCAATTTTGTGTTGCTTCGCAGGAGGGCTGTAAATTCTGATGGTGCTTTTGAGTTGAGCTTAGGAGGTCTTGCTACTACGCTACTACTGTAAGAAAGAATACAAAAAATAAATATCAATGGAAAGATGAGAGAAATGGGAACAGGAACATGCACTACATGTTCCTGGTGTGTGTAAACGTGTCATAGAATTGAGTTTAAAAAAGTAATAAGGTAATAGAAAACTCTGCGGATAACTAGTCATCTGCTTTATTAGCGACATGACAGGAGTCAAGCAGGAACATTTAGCCTGGGACTAGCAGAAACCAATTTCTTCCTTTTTTTGTTCATCTACCAAAACCTTTGACCAAGATGTGTCTACACTGCTCTCCTGCAAACATCTACATTTCATGGCAGGACTTCTTACTTTATCTGTAGCAGTACAGGCAGACCTGCATAATATAGAGGACCTAACACAGAATCACAGAGGTTGGAAGGCACCTCAGGAGATCATCTAGTCCAACCCTCCTGCTAAAGCATGTTGCACACGACATCATCCAGGAGGGCTTTGAATATCTCCAGAGAAGGAGACTCCACAACCCCCCTGGGCAGCCTGTTCCAGTGCTCTGTCACCCTCAGAGTAAAGACGTTTTTCCTCATGTGCAACTGAAACCTCTTATGTTTCAGTTTGTGCCCAATGCCCCTTGTCCTGTTGCTGGGCACCACTGAGAAGAGTCTGGCTCCGTCCTCGTGACTTCCACCCTTAAGATATTTGTATGTGTTGATGAGATTCCCCTCTCAGTCTTCTCTTCTTCAGGCTAAACAAGCCCAACTCTCTCAGCCTTTCCTCGTAGGAGAGATGCTCCAGTCCGCTCATCATCTTTGTTGCTCTCCTCTGGACTCTCTCTAGGAGTTCCTCATCTTTCTTGAACCTGGGAGCCCAGAACTGGACACAGTACTCCAGGTGGGGTCTCAGCAGGGCAGAGTAGAGGGGGAGGATAACCTCCCTCGACCTGCTTGCCACACTCCTCTTAATGCACCCCAGGATACACGATGGGGTACAGATCACACTTGGATTCCTCTGGGCATTGCTCTAATAAAAATCATAGGACAAATACCGAACTGCTTGCGCAACCTCCTAGGTGTCAGTGGTTACGCTGCAGAGACATTTAGTCAAACCATTCTCCCCGGCAATACGTTCCGAAATACAGCATTGCTTTCAGGCCTGCTGGAAACATGCCAGCTTTTTACTGAGCCTTATGTGTGCTGGGGCATCACTTGGGGTAAGGCTGCGTGAATATATTGCCTGCAGCGTTCACTAATTCTAATGGTTTTGTGCCTTGTGATACAGTGACTCATTTCTCTGTGTGTATGCACATGGCAGCTAACGCTCCTAAAGCTCTTCTTATGGTTTCTGACGTGGGTTGATACGTGACTTGCTAATGCCAGTGTCCTCTCTTCATGACATTGCTTTTGAAAAGTATTGTTCTTTAAGACAAATTTCAGTTTCATTTGGATTACCATATCCAACCTCCTTGCTTGACTTGCCACCCTGGACCAGTATAAAACCTAAAATCATTCTTTCACTGTGTTGAAAGGTCTCTGGAGAAGAACTATGTCTTAATAGTTCCTTGTGTATCCCACAGCATTGATTATTTGATTTCCCACTTCCACAATACAATTGTAGTTTGGGAAACTGCCCGCTCTACAATTGCATGCTAGGATTCATGTAAAAGATTATGAAAATACCATTTATATTGGTTGAAACAGATGCGGGAATGCATGTTTGCCTGTGTCTCCAAGTTCTGTCTATGCAAGCACCTTGCTGATGATTTTTTGGTGTCCATATCATCATCACTCTGCGTCATCTACTGTTCGCCTTCCCCTAAACCCCACTGAGAGCTCTTCTTGAGATAGGGAATCTGTGCATTGAGAAGGAAATGGCAGTGGTCTAGTCAGATGTCAACCATGCATCACTTTTTCCTTGCCCACAGCAGAACTCACAGGCGAGGGCTGTGTAGAAGAATAGTTTAGGCTGAAAGTATATTACACAATAAACCTAACCCTTCTGCATTCGGGGAAGATGGCTCAGAGCCAGCAGCATCTAGCAGAAATCATGGCAATTGTAGCGGTGCTGCCACGTGTGAGAGACGCTCTGGGGAAGGTTGACTTCCGCTAGAGTTAGAAAGACACGCAGAGCTGAGGGTTGAGCTGCAGCGTGTGCGGGTTTGGGGCTTTAAAGACTAGCTCTGTTTGTCCCCAGATCCCAGGATTGTACAATATCATGTGCCAAATCTTATTAATAATTTTGGTTCTTAAAGAGTAAGTGTGTGTGGAGAGAAATGGTTGCATGCCAGCGATTTCATGCAACTGTGAAAGAAGGAAGAAAGTGAGCCTATATTTCCCTGCATCTGCGATATTCCAAAGGGTGACATTCGCTGCCTTCAGAGAGAGTACAGGACTAACAGAAACACAGCTGTAGGCATGGAAACTAAGAAAAGGTCTTCAGTAAGACCCAGAATCAAAACCAAATAACTTGAATGAAACTAAGACTGTGAGTCTTAGATGTAAATCTTCACTATTGATAACAGATGAAATTACTGTTTTGTCAACAGAAGGGCTCACCCTGACTTAGGTATGAATCTTTACTTATTCTTAACAATGGCAGGGTACAAGGTTTAAGAACTCAGCTGAGTTACCTACTGTAATGTCAGCTTTTACTATTTAATAACCTGTGTTTATTAAACCAGCGTATGTAGTCCAAGATACCGTTTCTGTCACAGGCATAAAAGTCTTCAATTTTACTCGCAGTTTATTCAATGTTGGAAGTCCTCATACAGTTTAAGAGATCCTAGATTAGCATAAATCAAAATAGCTGTGCAACAGTGTACAAAATTACTGCAGACAGTCAAAGCACAGCTACAATCATAGACACTTCCTCCATAAAAGAAACCAAAAGATTTTGTCCCAGTTTTTAATATAGTTATATTTCAGTGTCTGTATTCCAAAACTCTTCCTTGCCACCCTGAAGAAAAAGTCTCACATCTGAATCTCATCTTTCTAGTTTGAAAGATGGAGGGATGAGCTGATCTTGTTGGGATTTGAACCTCCACTGTCACTAAATCTAAGATGAATCTAAGTGACAGAACTTCAGCTGATGCACCTCGCCAATAGCTGACTCTGTAGGATTTGATCCATGGGCCGTGCTAGTTTAATATTCCTAATAAATAATACTAAGACTTCCAGTAGTTGTCTGCATTACAAAACAAACAAAACCAGGACATTTCACAAACTCTGTCAGTCACTGCTTTTATGGAGGAGCTGTTGCAGAGGAGTTGAGCTCGTCTCTCTTGTATGGTGCCTTTTCTGTGTAAATACTAGGGGGAAAAAAAAAGAGTCTACAGCAACAAGCTTTTCAGCGTACCCAACTTTTAATACTGAATGCCATGAGTTCAAAAATCCTACATAGAGAATTGATTGCATCAGACTGCAGCCTGATACTACTGTAAGCTACTCATTACATTGCTGGCCTGCAAAAGCCCTCACAGGAAGACCTGGTGAAAAAGGAGAAGTTGTTTCAAAGTCCTGTGCTTCCTTCCTTCCTCTGTTGGGCTGCTGTAGTAGTATCTAGTCCTGCTGCATACTTTGGGGTTTGTTTGACTTTCTTCATATTTGCTTTGCTGAGGGTTGTGCTGAAGGGCTCAGAAGAGAAGAGACTTTGAGCTCGCTTAGAAAGTGCAACAAAAATAGCGGAGGCTGCATGAAGGGGTTGGAAAGGGACAGATCCCGAGGAACCTGGCAGCGATGTGGAGGCTGCTCCCAACGCAATAGTAGCATGGTATCTTAGCATATGTATTGCACAAGCTTTTGAAAAGGAAGTTGTGAGAGAAAGCAAAGGGACCACATACATAATGAAACTACATTATGGGTAACGAAAGTACCACCTAGCCTGTGAGCCTCCCTTTCTCCAGGAGCTGTTTGAGCCTTCATTTCCTTGTATCTGTATTCTGCGACTGGACGTTGTTTCTTTTCCATGCCTGTTCAGAAAACTCTCCCTTGTTGGTGGCTCAGAACATCTCATGTGCGAGTAGTGCCACCACGCTGACTGCGGTGACTTGCTGAGGTAGCATGTTAGCCAGGACCAGCCCAGGGCCAGTACTTGCCCAAAGATGTCAAGGCTGGGTAGAGGTAGATAAAGATGGAAGAATTGGGTGATGAGATATGGTGGAGTTTAGGAGAGACTTCAGATGTTCTTGGGGCAACAGAAGAACGGTAGAAGAAACTGCTGCTGTTGCCCTGGCAATTGCTGCCTCTCCGAGTACACCCATCCCTTCATCAGTAGCCAGCCTTGCATTCCAGGGCTTTGACAAAGACAAAATTCGGCCATTTGGATATCCTCCCTATGTCTTCTGGACCTTATGCACACTATCTTTTCCTTTAATTCTTCAGAAATTCAGTGAAGTTGTACAGTTCTCATTTTACTCTTCATATATTCCCTACAGGTGCTCCCTGGGGCCAGCATAGTCCCAGCAATGGGATTCTGTGTCAGCTCCTCTACCAGGCAGCCAACTGACCAGACTTGTATTGTGATTTTGTGATTAGTTTCTAAGAAAATACCAAGAGCCGTAATTTTACCTCAGAAATGTGAACTGCTGCATCATATTGTCTGCACCAAATTTACCACCTTCTTGTTGTCTTATTGCTTCAGAAGAGCTTTGCGTGAAGAGGAAGGTATTTGCTGGTAAGGGAGTGTGTCTCAAGGTTACTGATGGGTGTAAATTCTGGCTGCCTTGCAAGGTGAGCAGCTCTGGGTTAGAATGGCTGGGTTCAGAGAAGATAGGGGAAAAGCTAAAAAGCTTGTCTGTTAAGTAATTAATTTGTGGTTTGGAGGAATTCTAGAAGTGTGTGGGGACATGAAGCATGGGATGAAGCCTAAAATAAAATTCTAGTAATTTATTTTGAAACAAAATATAAAAAGAAAAATTGTACCAAAAAGCCACCGTGTCCATTTATTAAGGACCAGCCCTACCTTCTAGCGAATTTGCTGAGTGTCCTTTTAAAAGGTTAAACCAGTATGGTTTCCTCTCTTCTCAATCTTTCTTCAGTTCAATTTACTTTGACTGTTACTAGGACAAAGTCTGCTCGAGATGTTTTGTGTGAAGTTATATCACTGGTAGTTTACAATTTATACAAATTGGACTTCTGCCAATCAGTTCTGTGCTCATGAGAAACTGAGTCTTGACTTCAAAGATGTATCAGAACTTGAATAGCAGTGTACTGATGGGCTGCCATTTGTGGTTGTTTTTTTTTTTTTATGTAGATGCAGTGTGCTAAAAAATATTTAATTGAACTTTATGTAATTCATTCAACTTAATGTCAAGGGCCTGATTCATAGGGGCTATGCTAGTCCCTTTCAGACCTGGCTGGAAAGTTGCTGTGACGGAGAGGCTAGGGATTTCCCCGTTGAGGGAAGTCCCCACTTGATGGTGAAGCAAAGGTAGACCCTTGAAGACATCTTTTGTTTAGAGGCATGTAAAAAAATTTCCCTTCTGGCATACTGGCTCCCAGAAAATCATTATATACTGTCATTATCCCTCCCAGAAAATCATTATATACTGTCATTATCCCTCCCATTCCTGCCATATAATTTTAGGGGACTGGGTGTGTTTCAGATGTTACAGAAGGCACCTTTGCCTGCCTTCTTGCTTCAGTGGTGTGCCAGGCACAGCTTACTCAGATCCAAGTCTCCAGTGAGCTAGTATGTAAGAGTAAAACCAGTACATCTCCAGTCATGTAAATTTGCCTTCATTTTCTGTGATCATCTTTTTCTTTTAGTCACTAAATACATGCACATATGCATGTACTTACATGAAAAGCATGTGTTCACAAAAGTAATAAAAGGACAGAATATAAAGCCTGCACTAAAGCACAGAATCCTTATTTTGTTCCAGACTAGAATGTGTTGCTAAATATTTACACATAACTAACTCAATGAAGATGAGGTAGCCATTTTCCCCTCGATTTATATAATATGTATTTACTTTCTGAGAGATCCAAAAGCTTGATACATTGACTGGATATAAAACATAAAAACCCCTTGAACTAAAATCAATGCATCTCTACTGATTCTGTGGCCTTGAATCTTCTCCAGCTGCTTGGTGGAATCCCACATGCTTTTTACAGAGAGGGTTTTTCCTCTATCTAGAACTGTAGCTCTTCAGTTTTTATTCGTAGGGCTTATGCAATTCCCTTTCTAAACAATTCCTTTTCTTCTCTCCCATTATTAGAAAACCTAATTTCATGGAGAGCACTTGGGATACTCAATAACCCAGTTTCCACTGGTTTTCACAACATTGCAAATATGCAGGAAGGTCAATTAGTTGTGTAAATTTCGGAGTTGCCTGATGAATTTGAAAGTAATCATCTTACATTTCTGTAGTTCAATTCATTGCCAGACATCTGAAGGATGATAAATTATATTTACTGTGCTTAACAATGGTGTCCAACTAGTTAAAGAAAGTTATGAATGAAATGGAAGTGCAGTTTCAGTTTTAAGTTTATTTCAATTAGCATTTGATCCAGTTAGAATCTATACTACTGGGAATCCATAACTGATGGTTTGAATTTTACCACCCCACTGACCTTTACAGCCTACATTTGCCAAAACTGACAGAAGATCCCTGATGTGTTTTCTCTCCTTCACAGGTCTCAATGTTGCGCTTGCCTTTTGGCTTGCTTGGTATCTCCCATCCAGGTATGAACAAGGTCCAAGGCTGTGGTATGGAATTGTTCACGAACGGTTAGTTTCACTGTGAAATGTGCTCTCAAGCAAGAGGAACATATTCTACCAACATTTTCTGGTAGCCCACAGCACCCACATCCTCTGCAAGTGAGAGGCAATAGGTAACGACAATGATAGAGGCACCGCATGCGTTCTCTGAAACTCACAGGTCAAGATGAGGTTAGTAATTATAGAAAACTCCTGAATGTTACCGCTCGGTCTCCAGCCCAGGAGAATCCCTCTGCCCCGCCCTCAGCCTCTCTTCTTGAAGAGCATGTAAAAGGTTGTGAACAAAATGTTATGTTTGTTTTATGGTATCTGAATGACTCTGCTAGCATGGTGTCTGGTAGGATTACCTTACCATACTCCTGTGAAAAATACATTGTTCTTGCATGAGACGGAGCACAGAGATGATTCAAGTTGCCCAGCGCTGTTCAGAGGGACTCTGTGGCAAAAGAGAAACTGAATAGCTTTGAGTATCTTGCAAGTGCCACAAATTTGGGATCCTTTTTATACCATTTTGTGCTTCCCTCCAGGTTTTCAGTGGGTGGTAATGGGAAAATAGCAAAATGCGGTGTTGCAAAGATACGTTTCTCAGGGATCAGTCAAAAGGCAAGTATGATACTGACTTGGCAGCAAAGAAAATAGAAATGGCCCTGCTGTGGAAGGTGTTCTTTTGCCTCTGTGCACTACGAGGAACCTGCTTGTGCTGGTTAGTGTGTAGAAATTGTGTGGTGTTCCTTTAAATAGCTGTCATTATCTCGTGTGTTTCCCTGTCTGAAATGATTTGAAAATCACTGCAGTCCTGCTACAACAAGTAGCTAGATGGATGTTTTGTATCAATAGCAAATGATTTGTGTGCACCCTAGAGTGCTAATAGAATTCCTTTAGAAGATGTTTGGCATGAACATGGAGGAAAGGCACATCATGTGGATATCACACAGGTTTTGGAAAACGGTAAACTGCTTGGTTGGCTTCATCTGTGTCTGGTATTTGGTCGTTCCCTTCAATATTTCAGGGGAACGAGAGAATGAATGTTCAGTGATACCTGGAAGCCAATTTTGGTTGGAAAAGACTGTGACTCGTTTTTCCCACAGGCTTTTTTTCCTGCTGGTAGATTCTGGGACTTTCCCTTCCTGGAAAGTTGTTCTCAGTGGCTTGCAGCTTATGGCAAGCTTTTTCTCCAGTGCCCATCTGGCACTTTAAGGAGCTAAGCCAGCTTTCTGCTTCCTCTCACTACTCCCACTCAGAAGAATTTTCAGAGCAGAGAAGAGTTGCAGATACAATTGCAAGGGAGTCCTTTTTCTTAACCTACCACAGGACTGTAGAGATTTTCCATGCTTCGGGTATGGGTACAAACGCTTTGCAGGGTCCAGTTGACAGGTCCAGTGTGGCCACTCAAGGAAGTGGTAAAGGTGGCTCTTTCTTCTGTTGGCTCCATTTGCAATGTGTCAGCCTTCCACGTGGAGGTGCTTGTGTCCATTTTTGGATTTTTGTTCAAGTGGCAAAAATACTGGCTGACTCTTTTCAATTGCCACACAGCTACTTGTTTCCCAGATTAAGCAACACATTGTGGCTGGTGAAAGAAAGGTTCACCTGTCTGAAGTCTGAAAATAAATCCTTGTTTGTTGCTACCAACTGGCAGATGCCTTCTGGAGAAGATTGTGAACAGGGGAATGGAGGTCTCTGGGAATTTGCCCTTAGAACAGGGTGTGTTGTAGAGGGAGGAAACAGAGCAGGGGATGGCGGAGAGGAAGAGTCAAATCTGTTCAGGCGGTTTGGTGTAGCTGCATTAGTCTAGAAGCAGCTGCTGGTTTCACCCATAACTGTGCTACACTGGGCAGAAGTTATTTGAAGTTATAATGTAAGCATATTTGGTTAAAATCATGCAGCATTTACTCTTGCTACGGCCTTTAGTATCCAGACTTGCTGCCTAGCAGTTTGAAATAAGATCAGTGTGGTGGCAAGTAGCCTCAGGCTAACCAAAAGGTGCATTCTGATGGCTGACTCTCTTGAAGAGCTCGACTTGGGTCATTCACTGAGGTGGAACAAAGTATGGCCATTTGGCAGAATTCCTACCTGGATCTGGGGTATTTTTCACTGAGATTTTGGATGCATCCAAATCCACAATGGAGCAAGACTGTAGGACAGGGACTAGAAGCAGATGACAGTTGAAAAGGCTTGGCATGAATACCTGTGCATTGATCTTCGTGCACTACCTCATACAAATGAGAGTCATGTGTTCCTTTGCCATGGATCTAAATATTTCATTATACTGTTTGTTCACTGCTTATTTCATCAAACTGAAGAGAAGGAGAGTAGAATATTCTGTGAAAGATTAAATCTGAACCCAAGTTTCTCCAGGCAACACTGGTGTGAGTAAAGTCATGTCCAGTCTCTAGCTGAAATTAATTTTACTGTTTTACTGTCTTCTAAAAAAAAATGTTTCTTGGTGCAAAATAGCAAAATAACTATTTTACTCTGAACAGCACCTTTTACTTCTAGGATTTTTGATTACATGATTGATTATAGTTCATTTGTTCTTTAGTAATGAAGCTAATATTAAACTGTCTGTGCATGCAAAAAAGAGAATATTAGAGCTGAGTTTCACGGTCTTCTTCATTTTTAATTTCTTCCATTTTCATATTCTTCACATAAAAGTCAGTCCCCGATTTAGATTGTGACAAGATATATTGACAGACACCCACAGGAAACTATCGATCCAGATTTTTCACTCATGGCTCTTTCTCACTCATTCCTTCTTAAAATAGGGGCAGAATGTAATAACTTAGCATGAATTAGTATCTGTGGTGTAAGGATCTAGTAGAAGATTTTTATCTCAAGATGCAGCACAGAGACAAGGAAGGAAGTGGGATGTCAAGTGAGATGCTCCAGGATCCGACTTGGTTACAAGTCCAGATATGAATTTCAGTGTTTGTCTGAATCTTCATGACTAACACAAGGGAAAAGGCAGAACTGGGATTGTGGGTGAAAGAACTCATGCTATGTAACGTATGTCCACTGAATTGCAGCTACAAAATGTACCCTTCAAAGCAATGATCCAAAGAAAAGAATATTGGTTGTGCTACTTCAATGTAAACAAAAGATGTCACTGTCAGATGCAAAAAGCATTGAGCTTCTTAAAGATTGTTCTGAAACTATTCAGATCATACCATTATGATATAATAATGATTATTTTTAGTTTCTTTCTTTCTACAAAGGGAAACCACTGAAGACACTCTGTGAAACTACTTAATCTGAAAAAAACCCAAATTCTGATTTACCAAGCTCCTTTCTTGATAGGAATTTTTATAGAAATGCTTCCAAGTTCCTGTAAATGCCCCCATGTTTCACACATCATATCATGTGAAGCTGTTCTTGACCCTAAAGAAGATGTGGGTGAATCATTAAACCAAAATGAAAGAAGAACATGGAGAATAGAAAGTGTTTGAATTGTGAAGACAGAACATAGTACAGAGTGGAACAAAAGGGGAAGTTTCGAAGCAGTAGGTATTAGAGGAAAAATAACACCAAAAGAAGATATCTCCTGCCCTCATCCATGTTTCGGTGGGGTTAAACTACATGCAGTAGAAAAATGTCCAGTACAGCATGGATCTCAATATTCATGATCCCATTGAGGTCAAACTCCTGTTGCCTCTTCTGGAAGTAGGACTGGATTCATGTGTTGTAATCAGGCTAAGCGGTAGGGCAGCGCTTTCACAAAAGGAGCATCATTAACAACAAAGTTGTATCTGCAGACACAGCCAGACTCCTTCCAAGGTCAGTTGGATTGGCCTATCCTGCCCTCTTCTTCTGAGTTGCCTCCTCCAGAGACATTCTGGGCTGGATCTGAAAATTGTTACCTGGGCCCACTTTCTCTCTTCCAGCTTCCCTGAGAGTTTCAGCTCTTCTCTCTGCTTCTCAAGTGTGACAGAGCAGACCGTGGCCCTCAGGTTTTCCTCAGTCTTTCTTCAGTTTGAGCTCCCAGAAGCCCAGGCCATTTTCTCAAAACCAGTATTTCGAAGAAATGTCCTATCTGCATGTGTGATACTTGTTATCCCTGCTTCCACTTCTGTCTAGGCATCCCCTGCTAGACTGTCCTGATTCTTGTACATATTTTTCAGTGTTTGCTTTTGGTTTCTTTTTTCTGAATTGTGAGCACAAGATTCAGAGAGGAGGTAGTTCAAGGGAAGAAATTCATTGTCCCTCCGTTAGTCCCTCGGGGAATCTTTTCAATGCTCAGTACAACTGGAGACTTGCATTCATTTCTCTGTGAGCCCTGTCTACTCTGGGGAACTTCCCCATTTAGGGGGAAATCCACATTCAGCCACAGCTGGGGGAGTCCCAGGCAGCTGGACAAGAGGAGAGAGGGGTGTAAAGGACCTAGAAATTGCTTCAGAGAAACAAAGGCATCTGTGTAGACAATCTTCAGTGCACATCAGTGGATGTAACTAGAATTAGAAGATCTGTAGACTTGAGAGCTAAGCCTATTAGTTGTTCCATAATGAAACAAGCTGGCCACCTTGGTCCCACTCCCTGGAAACAGCGAGTTTGGAAAGTTGGTGAAAGCAAATTGTGGAAAGTGATGGGAATTTTTCCCTGATAAAGCACTGGAGAAAAGCTGAGTAAACATGTCAGGGTTTCACCAGATGAAAGAAGAACAGAGGAGGTCTCTGATGTTTGCAGAATTTAAAAATAAAGCTTAGATTCACTAGTTGGGATGTAGAAATCTTATCTACCATGTTGGGTCACAAGCTGGTAAGATGTTAATGCAGGGAAGATATCTATATGTGTGTGAATACGTAGGCAGGTACGGTACAATAGGAAGCAGGCTGTGCAGCTCAGCTGCTTGTGAATATATCTAGAAGTTGAACCCATTCTTTCAAAATTTATTTTCAGGTCTAATTTTGATTACTGGCATTATGCCATTGATCTAACGTATCACAAGGTCAAGTTAGCTGTGGACATCATCCTCCGCTATGTTTAGGATGAAAATTTATATCTCCATTTAAATAGCTTGTTCCGTCAGAACAACTCAGAAAAAGAAGACTTTTTGAACCTCAGTTTTGAACCAATCCAAACCAGTGGAAATTTCTCTATTTCTTTCACAGGATCTTTAGACCAGAATATAATTTTTCTAGCTGAATAATAATGGAAGTGTTAGTGGTTTGATCTTGCTATAGATGAAGGACCAGAAAGAGTACAGGGCTGTTTTTTTCCCATCTTCTAAAAACTGTAAGGTAGGCGACAGCAGAAGATGTTTAAGAAATAGTCAAATATTGATAAAAATGTTGATCAATTTTGGATCCCATAAGAGCTTCCCTGAAAGGTGAGAAGCACAGGTTTCTTTTATTTTCCTTACTTTGGTACCTCCTTAAACAACTCAGGTATGTCACTCAGCAGAGTGCAGTGTTGTATAAATTACAGCACGCCACACAGCATTTAATGAGATCAAACTCATTCATTTAAATTCAGAAAAAAAAATCTAAAAGTCGAATTACTTCTGCTTCTTAAGAAGTTTGTATAATATACGTAATTTCTATTTCTTAAGCTATTTCTATCATTGCCACCTTTTCCTAAAATTTTTACATGTGTCTCTGTATAGGAAGTGGTTACATGATGTATTTATAGATGTTCTTTGGTTGCCAATTCACATTTTTATTTTCTATCAATTTTAGGATGTTCCTCTGTAGCTCTTTTTTCCAGTTATACTGTTGTAAAATCTTACATATCTAGATCAAGAATCTGCACTGGTTAAATAAATCTAGAAATGTAGAAAGCCTTTTTTGCAGTCATGCAACAGTGTAATCACCTCACCTGGCACTCATATAATATTCCAGTAGTGGCACATGCAGACATATCTCTGCGATGCACTGGATGCTGGTTTATAAAGAAGTATTTTTAAAAAATCTGCTCAGCTGTAAGTGTTAGGGAGCTCATCAGAGCTCTTCATTTGTACTGCATTTATTTATTGCTTATTGGTTTCCCAGGGTGTCCAGACTGAAAATATATGTAGTACGGTATTGTGCCTGGAAATTAAAGTAAAACTCATTTGCAGTAGGCTTTGTGCAACACTTTGCCATTGCAGTAGATTCTTTACAGTATACTCATTTTACTTGACTGTGGTGGAATAAGGGAGCTACTGGTGCATCTAACTTAGTAAATAAGTATGATGAAACTGTATGACTTGGTACACAATCATCTGAATTATGCAAGCATTTACACTTCTCAGCCAGGATACTTTAGAAGCAAATTTTATTTAGAAAGTTTGTAATTTACAGAAGTGTTACAGTGTTTAGGAATGCTGTAGAGTAACAACATTAATACAGGGATAACATATTATTTATTAACTTGTTTATTAATTTGCATATATTTCTATTAAAATTAGGATTTTTACTCAGGTGCAGCAAATCCCATTGCTATTAAGGTGTTTTTCTCCTCTTAAGTCTTATAATCTGAGAGTAACCCAAAAAGATAAGAGGAACACAGGCTGGTAAGGAAGAGGGAACTTGACTTGATCTCACTATAGCATATTTTTTTAGGACTCGTAACAAAGGAGCATTTTAAAGGGAAACATGAAGGCACACGTAAGTAGGATAGAAGGAAATAGAATGGTGTAGATCTCAACATTTCATAGGTGGCTATATCACTAGTTATTTGGAAGGGACCCTCTCAGACTCAGCATTTCAATAGCAAACAATGCAGTAAGTAGATTAGGGCTAGGCTGTGATGGGTCCTGCAAACAGGAGACTGGTAGGGTTATACTTAATGAGACAAAAAAGCAAGATTAAGAGATGTCTCAAGAAAGGAGATTAAATGAAAATATCAAGATGGAAAGTTTGTCTTTGCTGAAACATTTGATGATGCAAGGCTGTGTTGCCAAAGCTAGGAAAATAAATTACTGGGGGGGAGTGATTAACCATATTAAGCTGACACTGATGATTACACATCCAGAGCGAGCTGTCAGAAAGACAGGCTGAGTTGTTAGCTTGGCTAAAATGATTCACGCCTAGAGTGGAAATGTGGATTTGTAAGCGACGAGCATGAAGTTGTTAAGCGCACCGGGGGAGTGATTATTCAGAGATAAGGGGCAGAAGAAGAGAAGGGAAGCAAACCCAGGGTTTGACAGAACACCCCATCCCCCTTGGAGTGCTGGAGTGGAATGAAGATGCCGCCAAACAGCTTTGTGAGCTGTTATAGAGGGTGGAGGAGAATTAGGAGACCCTGAAGCCAATGAGCGTCAAATTCTCAGAAATGATGCTGTAGTCGTGTCAAGAACAACTGACAGGCGAAGAACGGGAAGCCTGCAGCGCTAGAATTGTAAGCTTTGGTTAAGAAGAAGTCACTAGGGATTATGGTGAAAATAGTTTAGTAGAATTCACTTGCCAGGAACTGAACTGGAGGAGGCCTGAGATGTAATTAAAAAACCAACTCTAGACAGTGCACTTATAGGTGCCGTGTTCAGCATACATGGAATATCTGAAATCATTGGTTAGGTTTACTTGCTAAGTGAGACCAATTGCTAAATAATTCTAAAAGAAAGACCTCTTCCGTCTTCTGAGTATAAAGCCTGGGAACACCTGTAGCTGGTTAAGGCTGGTACTATAGGATGAATTAGTAGAAAGAAATGAAAATGCACGTAAAGAATAAAAACTGAGTAACTGGTTTGGTAAAAAGAAAAAACCCAACCCAAACCAAAAACGTCACCAATGCAATGGAAGCTAGTCAAAACAAAGCCAAACTAATAAAGGTAGGTGGTGAAAAGGAAGAAAAATAACACAGATACTGGAAATTAATGACTAGAAATAATTCACAGAGACAAATTTGCTGCTCATATTTGTATCAATTTCTTCTATGTGAATATTTGCCATAATTTTAGGCATTTTGCCTTATTAATAAAAATTATATTTACCTGCTCCATGATGAATCTTATTCCAGCAGAGATGAGAGAGAAAAAGCTGCAGAAGTAGCAGACTTAGGATAGAACGTAATCAAGGTTATTTGTGTTGGGAGCAGAAACAGACGGACAGGAAAAGAGGTTAAGAAAAAGAGAGAAGGAGTCACGCAAGGAGGTGCAAAATAGACCAGGAGCTGGAACAGGGATGGATTGTGATGGCAAGAGAAGATGTTAAATGAGGAGAGCAGATCAAAACTTCTACTTGTGAGGTGGGAAAGAGGAGAAAGCTAAAGAAAAGGCATGAGCAACTGAAAGCAAGCTAAAGTGAGGAGGAAAATCACAGCATATATTTAATCAGTTATCACTTGGAAGAAATTGATGGCTTCTGGTATGATTTAGCACATATTCCGTAACATCCTTAAAGTTCTCAACCAGAAAGGAGACCCATTCTGTTAGGCACTAGATAGCTGTAAGGACTCATCTTAACACTTTTGCCCCGCGGGTCTTTTTTGCGTGAAATCAGCCTCTTTCCACAAGTATCTTCTTTCTGATCATAAATTCTAGCTCTAAGTTTACACTTTCCTTTTCCTTTCATGAAGACTATTTTTTTCATCTGAGAAAGATGGTTAAAAGAATTTACTTTGTTCTGGATTAGTTGTTCACTCTCCAACTCTCATTTTATGAACCCACCCTCTTACATTAGAAAGTTCTTCTGCTGATCATTACTGGAATGAGTGATCTTTCTCCACAGAAACATAGCAAAGCTATTTTTCATCTTTTCTGTCTAGAATGGTATCAAGAAGCTGCTGTCAGTATGGGTTCACTCTGCTTCAGTCCTGTGAATTTCGTCTCTGTTCCCTGTGGTAGAAGATCAATTTTTTTCTTCCTTATTCAGACTAAAACTCTTTTGGAAATCACCAGAAGATTTGTTTGAATGTGGTCTGTATCTCGGCTGCAGAGGTAACATTTTAGAGCTAACTTCAGGATGGAAGACTAAAGGGATAGATCTGAATGATGAAACAAAACTTGGAAGTACTTGGAACACAGCAAGACAACAAACCAAACCCAAGTATTTTAAGTTCTAATTGGAATGCACCCAAAACTAGCAAAACGTTTCAGTTGGGAGCAAAGGGTGAGAAAAGCTTTGGGAAGTTCCAGCAAAAGCTGAGATTTGATTAAGGCTAATCTTGAAGTTCCCCCACCCACATATGTCACCTGATATTCAAAAATATGCACAGAAAACAGAAACCGTATGGAAGATTTTAGTTTCAGCTGCATTTCCTAGCCTTACTTACAGGACCAAGATGAAATGACAAAAGTTAATCTCATTGGTTCTCGTAGAAAGTAGGAATCTCTTCTGAAAGGCTGCAGCATAAGGGAGGATGCATTTCTTAAAAGGCTGCCCTTGAAAAGATGAAGCAGTAAAGCTGTTTTTTTGCTTAATTTCTGCTTAAATCTCTACATTCATTCAAAAGAGTGGATGTCCAGTTATGCTTTGGAAACATACAATAAAGTACATTCCAGGTTGCAAAGACGTTAATATCAGCATAAGCAGATGAAGAAGGGTAAGAGGGAGGAAATTGTGTTATCTCCATTTTCCTGAGGTGCAGTTTTTAGCAGAGCCTTTGGGCATGTTTACCCTTTAGACTTCAATAGGTAAATAGATACCAAAGGTAGCTTTAAATAAAGAATTCTACTTTCACAATGTAAATGAGATGTTTCAAAGTCTTCATGTATTCCAGCTGAACTACAGTTGTCTCTGAACTAATTCATGTGAAGCTCTGCACTGCAGACCTACTGAAATGCAGGAAATAATCCCAAGTTTCATGAATCTCAAATCCGGTATCTTTGCTACCATCCTTCATGTCATCCAATAATAAAGATGGGACATCAGAACTGGAAGGAGAGCTAAGATCATGGAATTAATCTTCATTTTTAGCTTTAGCTTACAGAAATTATCTTTTTTAACAAACTGAGGGGATGAGCTCTTTTGACAAAAGAAAAAATAATGGGAAGCAAAAGATCTGTGATACTGTAGAATATCTTAAGTGAGTCATAAAAGACTGCAGAATGCAAACATCATACAAAATGATGTATACAAGTAGGTATAATACCAAATATAAGCCTCAGATCTCTGGATCCCTGTCTTAGATCCCCGATGACTGAAAGGAGGGGATGAGTGTAAGAGATATGATGTACAAAGAAACTGCAATGTTTAGATACAGCTTGAATATGTAGGTTTGCAGAGCTGGATAAGTAAAAGTTAGCACATAGCAGTGAGACTGAGCTGAAGATGTTTGTGTTGTCTTGATGACCGAGAATTTGGAGAAGGTTTTGGGGAGAAAGGCTTAAAGTTCTGTCTGTGTTGTCTTTAAAGCTGATGGCTAGACACCATGAGAAAATACCAAAACAGGGTATTCATTAGGATGGCAGAGGAAAGGTCCAGGGGAAAAAAACTTGTGAAAAGCTAAGGCTAGCGGGGGAGAGGGCGACAATAGCTGCGTTTTTACGTGAGATCCCTTAGCAGTAAGTGATATAAGGAAAAAAGAAGCAGAATCATTGAGTCTGAGACTAAATGAGGTTGGAAGAGATCTCTAGAGGTCACTTAGTCCAAGCTCCTGCTCAAAACAGGGAGCATGTCACAGTCAGATCAGGTTGCTCAGGCCTTGCCCAGTTGGGTTTTGTTACACGCAGTCTCTCTGGGCACCTGTTCGAGTGCTTAACCACCCTCCCTGTGACCAGGCGTGAAACTCTAGAGGACCAGGTTGGATGCTGGAGAATGGTACAATCATTTAATTTTAAAAGGATGATTTCAGCATTAGGATAAAGTGCCAGAAGTTGTCAGTGAATGAGGTTTTGGGACTGGCAGGTCAAAGCAATTTTGTATAAGCCCTTGAAGTATGGCACAGCAACAGTCAAGACTTTTATAAAAAACTCCTATGAGCTCTAGAGATAAGGTAACTTAGGTTTTATTTACATTGGTAGATAGACCATTAATTTTTATGTGTTCCTGAAGCTGTTATCTCTTTCAATGGCTGGCCTGCCCATATTTCTAACCCAGGTTTATGTCCCCATCTGTCTGAAGTGTTCACGGTCAGATACCTTTCCTAATGTTCAAAATATTCTGGGGAATGAGAGGCAGAATTAAAAAAGAAGGATTTAATTTAGCCAGAATGCCTTCAACAGTGGGTCTTCTGTTTAGAGGTTCTTTTTGATTTTTGAAATACAAGATGAAAAGCCTCATAGTGCGCAACCATCACCCAAACCCAAAGTCGGTAAAAATGCTGTTGATTTTGGTGGAAGCAGAGTTAGGCTGACACTTTGCGGTTTTGAAAATTCTACCCATAGATGACAATTGAAACTACTCAGAATATTAACTGTGAAGGAAAAAGCGCATAAGTAATAATATTTGAGACTGGGAGTTACATCTCACAATCTAGTAATGCCGTGTACTTGTGTAGGTGCCGGACGAACTCATTTTTCTCACCTCTGTGCCGCACACACAGAGTGACACCCTGCCCAAGGCACGGCAGAACTACTTTCTTATCAAAGGGGGCCACAAAATAATGAAACAAGAGCTTGAACGTCACAAGCACACAACGAGCACGCGAAGCACGTAGCAGACGTCCAGCTAAACAGCAGCCCGGGTGCTTATTCAGCTGGTAAGTAAAATTTATAGTCAAAGTAGTACGTTTAGTGCGCCGCAGTTCCCCACAAGTTTGTGCATCTAGGCTTTGGCTGCCAAGGTGTCAGTGAAATAGTAGTAGTTGTGTTTTGAGGTCAAACTCCTGCAGACAAGCTGATGTTAGGATGCAGCTAAGGTGTGTACCTGGTCTCAGGAACTGAATAGTTTTCTCCTATTTCTGAACCTAGAAGAAACGTCAAGGCCTGTCTTTCATTTCCAAGAAGTGTAGTGCTTCTGACTTTGCTGCTGCCCATATAACTGTCACCACTTCTGAATTTTTGCTGAAATGGCAACCTTCCCTCTGGTCACACCAAACCAACATCACGATAGAGTCACTGAAGGCTCACTCAAGAGAGATCTGTGTTTAAAGCCAAGAAGAGCCAAAGGCCAGTTTAAATGTGACACTTCTGAAGTCACCATGGAAGAATTTCACCTTCTGTAGGAACAGCTGACATCATCTCTTGCTTTGGTGACCAGAGGAGGGGTTTTCCCCTGATTTTATCTCTGCCCAGCTTGTAGTCATGCCCAACTAAAGGAGGCGATGTTTGATGCAGTTCTGTGTGAAAAAAGTTCAGTCTTTTGCAGCAAGGACTTCCACAGCTTGACTCAGTGTATACGGGAGCACTTCCTTTATTTCACATTATATTCCAGTCACTCTGAAAGCAGTGAGTTTGCATATAAAATCTTAAGGGAAATAATATGGTCTTCTGGAGAAAAATTCAGGAAGGAAAAAAGCCATCACGAGCTCTAGAGATCAGGTTGGATTTATGCTTTCATGTTATACATGGGAAGTACTGAAAATGACAAACGTGAAACCCCATTACTGGAAGCATTTACAGAGCAGAACTGCCCTTGGGATGTTAAGTCTGGCTTAAGTCCTTTCATAAAGCTGAACAATACCTTTGGTGAGCTCAACAAGCTGTAGATACTGTTGTGTATAAAAGACCCTTATTTTGAGTCAAAGCTGAAGAACAAAGGAACGGTTGTGCTTGGCCAGATAGAACATCCTTTTAGCCCTTTTCCAAAGGTGGCTGAGAGCAGATGCCTAGGGGAGAATTAAAAGGTAAGGCAAGGAGGTAGTGAAACTTTTCCGGAATCTTCTTCTGGCCTGCAGTAATGTGTAGCTCATGGACTTCCATTGCCAAAGGCTTTCCTATTCAGTGATCCTTTATGGATTTTCTCAGTTGCTTATTGAGCCCATGCAGCGCCTTTGTACACACACTCTTTTGCAGCAAGGATTTCCACGGTTTAGCTCAGTGTATAAAGGAGCACTTCTGTTGTTCCAGCCTGCTCTGTGCAAGTTTTATCTGATGCCCCTTCACTCTTGTATCGGAGGAGAGACTAGGGACAGCCCATGCCTATTCACTTCCCCTATGGCACCTCCTTTAATAGATCTCTAAATGCATCCTTCGTCAGCCACCTCTTTTCCATGATGGAGTCTTCTGAGTCCGCATCTTACACAGCAGCGTGTTCCACACTTGTGTAGGTAATATATGTACCTGTGAATTATTCTCAAGCTCCAAAGCTTCCAGATGAACAGGTAGTTTGGAAGGAAGGCTTACTGACTTAGGATGTGCTTTCCCCATAGAAAATTTTGATTAATTTAAATTAATATATTATTTTCATGGGAAATTATTAATTTGGTGGTAAAAGCATTAAAGTTTTAATAATACTCATTCTCATCTCTCTTCATCCTGTTTCTTCCCATAAAATGGTTTAGAAAATAGATATTTTGGTTTACTTGAAAGCCGAACTTTACTTTTATACTGGAACCCAGTTTAGCCGGAAAAATTCAGCCACTCCTCTGGAAGAAGGGTCCGAAATCAAACTACTCTGCATGGTTGCTTTTTTTCTCAGTGGCTGAAGCCCAGATTCTTGGAGGGCAGAAATGAAAGTAAAAGGCAGGCTTTCATGAAAAGGGAAGCAAGCAGTCAGATGTAACTAGTATTTGACCCATCTGCCCTTCACGTTTTATTCTTCTGCAGTTTGGTCTCTAGAGAATGAAAGACAGTAAGGCTCGGAGCCGTGGTTCGGGAGCAAGAAGGCGACTGGGAGGAATGGTGAGATGAGTGAGGGACAAAGATTAAGGGGGACGATAGACAGGGAGTTGGATAAATATGTACAGCAGAAACAGGGTAATCTTGCTTCCACATATGCAGAAAACCTGTGCTTTGGCTGTTGGATTAAGTAATGACTAATCACTGCGACAGAATAAAGAAAACAAATTTATATTTTCTTCCTCATTCTGGCTTTGTCACATGGGCAGAGGAAACCAGTTTCTTGATTTTAAGATTTAGCATCAAAGTTTTCAGTAGAGAATCAAGTAAGCATTGAAGGTGTCAGACTAATAGCACAGAGACCGAAATCATCTGTGTAACCACAGAAAGGCTCACAGGAGGCATCAGCAATGTAGACTTCCCAAACATCGACACACAGCAATCTTATTCTGTGGGAATCGCTTCTCCCTCCCTCTCTCCCTCTTTTCCTCCCTCTGTCTCTTCCTTCCATTCTTCTTTCCATCCACCCATCCATCCATCCACAGTACTAGAAATGGTTGACCTCCTTTATGTTAGCAACTTGCTGGAAAACTTCCAGACTTAGGGGCAAGGGATACAGCTCTGTTGATTTTGGTGAATGTTGCACTTGATGGACCGGAGCTGGCTGACTGTCACCTTTTGGTTTCCAGTAGAACATAAACTACATTTGGAGTTTTTGAAGACACAGACATACAGTAGTTTGATTTGACTCAGCAAAATCAACTCCGTTTAAGAAAGTTCTATTTCAAGCTTCTTTTAGGGGCAGAGAGGCGCTGAATGAGCAGCCTGGACAGGACGTCATAGCTCCTGTTCCTCGAGAGTCGGAGGCTTTGACTTCTTCTGTTTCCTGATGAACTGCAGAAAACATTATTTCCTGTCACTTGTGTTCTAAAATAATCCTGTCAGAGTGAATAAAGCAGAAGAGGTCTGCATGTTTCGGACAGCATTCTGCTGCGACATAGATTGTCCACCAAAACATCAAATGGAAATATTTGCCTTCTGCATGATCACTTCTGTGGGTGTCAGTTATGTATAAGTGGAGGAGGCTTCAGCAAGGAGAGGACAGGAGGGCCAGCGGAACAGCTGCTATCTCTTTGTTTGCTGTGTGAACTTTTTTTTTCCCCTTGAGCTTCTTGGGATTGGTATTTCAACCAGCATAAGCTATTGCCACCTGGACTAGTACCAGCTCTGCTGCTCAGCTGTGAGTCATAGCAACACACATAGCAGAAATATGTCTTGGGGAAAGTCACAGCAGCAGCTACTTACCCCAGGGGACGTGTATCCCAATACCTGCAACTTCCACTAGCCCTTCCCCTTCCTACATCCTTTCTGCTGAAGACTCTTCTTTCAGAAAAGACAATCCATGTGGAAATGTTAATTTGCTCATCTCTTTACATTGCTTCTCTGTTTCCTGTGCTGAAGGGGCCAACATATTTGATTAATATAGGTGCTAACCTTTTCAAATACATCTGTCATTAATCCTGCTGACCCCTAGATGTGGAATGAAGGTGAATCTGGTGAAGGTGTTTAGATTATGTATTGGGTTCATGAAAGTCTTCAGGTCTAACAGATCTGCAGTTGTTTTTTAGCTCTGGCTTTTCAGGCATGTTTTCTGGTCACTGAATCTCTGGAACCAGCTCCAGGAAAAGGGATCTTGCGGTCCAGCTGCCCCAGCTCATTTTTTGAAAGCAGTTTTGTTCTAGTAGCTTTTGTCTTTGTTATTTCTTTCCTACTGTGATATTTTATGTTCAGCCCTGCAGACAACCTGGTGCCATTAAGCCACAGCCATGCTATTGTTCTGCGGTGCTTCCAATTTGCATGGAAAATTATTCCCGTTAATAACTCTCCATTGTTCACGCCTTATCTTCCTAAGTCACAAGCCCTGCTGTCAAGAGGCTTCTGTACACTTTAAGGCATGAAGTGATTTGCTTTCAGTGAATTCAAATGAATTCAAGGCTTTTAGGGGCTTAGGTAAAATCAGCCAGAATTCTTGAGATTTTCTTTATTTCCCCTCAGGTCACGTTGTCCACCGTTGCCTCTGATAGCAGTCTTTGACCTGAATACTTCTGCCTGTGCTACCGCTGAGCCTTGTTGCAATTCAGAGGGGGACTGCGTGTCGTTCTGCGCGGCGATGGAAGGCGCTCAGCTCGTGCTGCGAGGGAAAGGTACTCTCTCGGCTGAGGTCGAGTTAAGGTATTGATTACAGATATCACTTGAATTCAGCAAACAGTGTTTGGCCTACTCTTGCATTCGCTGCAGAGGGGTTTGCCTGTTCCTACAAGCTGACAGGATAATGGCTGGTTATGTGAAGATACTGAGGCTTTGGGGTTCATTGCTATTTTTCCCCATTTGTATACATAAGATAGTGCTCCTCTGGGAAAAAAGTAAGGGTTTTAGCAGTTAGGTTCATGGACGTGTTTTCCTAATCTTCAAAAACTGCTGACATGCTCATATTGCAAGAAAGAAGTTAATGTTTGGTGGGTATAATCCAAGCTACAGAAGTAATACATAAGAGGCAATGTCTTGTGCATAACTGCAGAAAATTGTAACATGTTTTTAGAGTATAAGGGAGTACTTTAAAAAACATCAAAGCGTCTTTTCAGTTGCTGTTTAAAACCACTCTTGTTTCTCAGTTTTTAAGCACTATCACTCAGCACTGGTTTTGCTTCCTAATGTTGATTTGCTTTCAGCTGAGCTGTTGTTTCACAAACTTTGTGAAACACACCTGCTTAAACATTTTGGCAATTATGGAGCAAATCTGAAAATGGCTCGGTATCTATTATTTCATAACTGAAACCCAGTCATGTTTCTTTTGTATTTTAGTATGATATTGCAAGCCACACAGGAAACCTACCTTCATTTCTATAGTGACTTATTCTAGAATATTTGGTCAGATATTATCAACTATATAATATATTAAAATTACTCAGTGTTGGCACCACTCCTAAATACAAGCCCATTTACGTGCATTATAGCTCTATTTGGATATCAAAAGAGCACAAAAACAGTTTCATTTTCCGCCAGAGGACAAATAAAGTCACCATCAAAGCAGGTAAAATAATAATTGAATGAAAAAAGACACTGAAATTTCCTGAAATGTCTTATTTCTTTATTTACAAAAAGATTAGGTCAAGTGAATCTTTTATGACAAACGGTGTTCCTGTTCCTACTGAAATCAATGACAAAGCTTCACTGAGTTCACCGGCAGCATAAGCTGTTCCTGTTAGACGGTAAAAATACAAACCCTGAGTGTGCCTTTGTGGACTTCAGTGTGCATCTGGATTAACCCTACCCAAGTCTAACTAGAGTTAGACTATTGCATTCCCTCGAGGTGGGTTTGACTCTTTCTGAGCAAAGTACGGTGGTTCACAACGAAGAGACAAAAGTATTTTTGCTTACAGAACCAGGTTCAAAGACATGAGTTAACGAAACAAAACTTAAGAGTTAATGAAACAAAACTTAGTAAGTCTACTGATAAGCAGAACATTCAGCCTGTGTCATCAGCATTGCCAGATAGATTTCAGTGGAAATATACTGCTTTTTCACAAGTAGTGCTCTAGCAGACTACGCAATTTTCTCAGGTTAAGGGGAAGCTTAGACACAAGGAAGACTAAAAACTTTATGGTCTCAGAGATAAATACAGCTCCTTGCTCCACACCCTTCTCCCCATTCCAATTTCCCCCAGCATTTGTATAATGGCATTTTTCAGAAATCTTTTCACAGGATTCCCCAAAGGCTCGTTAAAAAGCCTTAGTCTGAAGGAAGGTCCTTCTGTGGATTAGTAACTGAAGGATGAAAAGCAAAGGTGGGAGCTACTGATCATTTTTCACAATTAAAGGAAGTTGCAAGAGGAAGGCAGGGGAAGGAGACCGTGCCAGGTCCTGCGTTGTCCAACACATTCACAAATGGGCTGGAAGAGATGGTGGATAGCCAAGGTGGCTGATGATACACAGTTGTTTCCAATAGTCAAAAACAAAAGCTGCCTGAGAAAGTAGCACAGGGATCTCACATTATCAGCTGGCTGGGTAGTAAAATGGCAGAGAAAATACAATGCTGATAAAAACAAAACAGTGCATATGGGAAAAACATAGCCCTGTTAAACGCAAACAGTTCCGAATGAGCAGTTGTCACTCAAGAAAGAGATCTTTGAGTCACTGTGAATGCTAACATGAAAACGCCAGCTTAACATTCAGCCCAGGGACTGGGTGTGCCCTCGGCTCAAAAACCTGACCTGATGGTTGCCAGAAGCTGGGAGATATAAAAGGGGAAGGAACCCTCTGTACTCACCCTGTTTCTCATAGGTGTCCACTACTTGCCCCTGTTGAGAGAAGATGCAGAGCTATATGGATCTTTGCTATGACCTAGAATAGCTGCTCTTATATCCTTATGTAAAATGAACTGTTCGAGAGAGTAGATCTAACCTGGAGTCACAAAGGAAAGTGAAACTGTAGAGAAGTATACAATCTGCGAACCAATGTCTAAAGTCGTGCATGTCATCAAGTCCCAGACAAAGGACCAATGGATCAGAACAAACAAAAAAAGCCTCAGAAGAGACCACAGGGAGATCTTGAATTAACCCTTGACAGGTTAGAAGCTTGCTGAGTGTTGCTGCTGCTTTAGCACAGGGAGTGAGCAGGACTCCAAAATAGCACAATAAAACATGTCAGAAACACTTGAAGAGCTCAGAGACAGATGTGAGCAATTTGTCCTGCAACTGCAAGGTGACCAGTAGGTGCAGAAAGAGACTGACAGCAACTTAGTGAACGGAGTGTATACAAGGAAGACGGTATCAGCAGTTCCAGTGGTTCTTCCCTTGGAACAAGACACTGGTTGAAAAAAAGATCAATGAGCCATCAACCTGAAAGCAAATGGGACCCGTCCCAGCCCAGTGATTCTTCTGCGACATAACTTTACTGATGACTGTGCCTGTTGTGCTGGACAAGGCATATGGGATATTAGAATGTCTGAAAATGTCTTTAGTTTAATGACCCTGAATTTACACCGTGTGCAGTGGCGTTGAGGTTTACATATCAACATCAGGTGTTAATCTGCACTTAAGTGGGCCACAGCAGCAGAATACTTTGTCAGCAGTTGGTACTTTGCTCAGCAGATGCAGTGCTCAGCAGAAGGTGATGTTAGAAGAACAACGGGGATTTATGGGGAGACAGATACAGAGGCAAACAGTAGAATCTGAAGTCCTGGCATTCTTGCTGCTTCCTAAGCTTGGCATGATTCACACCCCCAAAGGTACTAAACAGTTGCTGAGAGTAGCTGCAATCATACTGACCCAGGGTGTCTCAGGTGGCTGTATTCTTAGGGAGAAAACACATTTTTTATCATAACTTGCAGAAGGTGGGCAGGCAAGGGGCACTGAGTCTGCTGCTTAACCTGAGAACATCCTAGTGGTTTACTCCTGTACACCCAAAGAGGCACATGTCTTGGCTGTAAGCGTGCTCTGTGCTCTGCTTCCCACTCATCTCCATTCTCAGCTGCCCCACAGACTGCTCACGGACAGCCCGCTGAGGTGGCCTGGACATGCAGAATCCCAGATGCACCGGAGACATACTGCCAGGCTTTCTAGGTAAGCAGGTAGATTGGGGGCAACTTTGGAGGGACTCTGTTGCCACAGCCAGATAGATAACTGCAACAGGCCAAAATAACCAAATCTGCAAGATGAAGAGTGAAAACTCTGCAAGGAAAATCGAAAAACTAACTCTGGGTGATAATATTGTTGTATCGAGGGTGAGCCACCAGAACAAGCAACAGCGCAAGGGCCTCAAGCGTAACTGAATCTTCTTGCAGAATGTAGTGAATACATGGGAAATGTAAGGTTTTGGATTGCGTTTTTCATAAGCGGTATTTAAGGGCTACTTACTATCTTAGATTTTGGCCGAGAGAACAAAATATGGAATAGAGAACCGTAGCTTTAACTGTTTTAAATTTTCCAAACCCAGGAAATCTTAAGACATATCCTATTAAGCAGAAGCTATTGGGAAAATGTCATCAAAAGAAATGTCATCTCTGCCCAGTGTTTTCGCCGGAGGCGGGCTGTGATTACTGAATACCACAGCCTATGCTGAGCATAATGTGATGGTGGAGGGATGGGGAGCTACCTCCTGGCACTGAACCACAGCTGCTTCTGCGGCTGATTCAAAGACTCCTGCTGACTTTGGCAGGTGACGTCCTAATGGCTCTCAACTGATGGCTGAAGATCTCAGGGATGTTCACCATATCTCAATGGGAACTTCAAAACTGACCTCCTTCTACTCTGAAGGGATTTCATGGACAGTGTGAGAGAAGTCCAGTGGATGTTACGGCATATTGGCTTCCTGCAGAGAGGTGTTGTGAAGGCTGTGTTTCCCTAGGATTACATGTGTATGAACTGGAAGAACAGAGGTTAGGCTATTATAACATTATGTTTCCATTTGAGGACACTTTGACATGTGCCCAGAGAGATGAATATGTACCTAGCTTATCAAGGGAACACATTTGGATATTTTCACTCACACTCAGCAACGGACTATTCTTAGTATCTAATAATATACACGTGCCTTGCAGCATGCTTTTTGATAGCCTTGTTTCTATTCTTCGGGAATCTAATATTTTGCTATATTTCCAAAGAATCCTGGATTAAAAGAAAAAGTCTTGCTCTTTTTATAGCATGGCAGTTTCTCACAGTGGAAAAAAAAAAATAGAGCTGCTGCTAGGACCAATTTCTTTTCTGCACATTGGAGGTAAAAGTGTCAGGTTGACCTGGTAAATATGCAAGTCAATGCAGTACAAATTAAGGGTTAGAACTGACTGCTGTAAGTGTTAAAGAAGTTATGTATTTTTTCCACCACTTAGCAAAACCAGAATTTTCAAGGCCTATTATTTTTTCTATCTCTATTTTCTAAATGTTTAAACCAAGTGCCCCACAGCAATCCCAGTATCTGCACCTCATTTGCAATCCATCGTGAGTTTTAAGGTGGGTTCATTTTTTTTTTTTAAAGCCTGAAGTACATACAAACAAAAGTAGCTGCTGGCAGGTTTAGAGACACAGAAGCACAGTAATTTGGTACGCAGTTGCCATGGCAGCTAACCTACATTTAAATTATCTGTACGCTTTTCTCAGCCATTCTCTAGCGTTCCTCCTATCTGAATTGTCAGTTCCTTTTTTTTTTTTTTTTTTTTTTTTCTTTGAGACCTGCCTTCTGCAAAGCCCTCCTTTGTGCCACTTTGGCCTCGTCTGCTGGCTCAGCCCTTTCATCCTGGCATACTCCATATTCTGTTGATATTATCCGTTAATGGAAGGGGAAGCGAGAGGAGCACGAGGCAGAAGGAGATGATGGTCTTCCAGCTACTCTGCCTGCTGAGAGCAGCTTCTTGAAAGCTGATTTTTGTTGAAGTAAACCACAGTGGTAACTCCCCTCAGTTTCGGGACTTAAAGCTTGCTGCAACATCACTGATTTTGAAGAAGTTACTGCAGATTCACAGCGACATAATAAAAGCCAAATTTGGCCTTAAGACAATGAATTTACCCAATGATGAATGAATTCTGCTCTGTGGGTACATGGCAGTAAATCAGGGTGCTATCTCTTCTATCCAGAAAACAGGCTTTGAAATGCTTTAGCAATGTTTATTACCGAGTAGAAATACTAAAAGAAAGGGCAATGAGTTCTCCAAGCTCTTTCCCTTTCCATTGACCTCCCTCTCAGCACAGTTAGAAAACAAGCCCAGTCCTGTTTATGAATTAAACCTTGAAAGATTTTGTTATTTATTTCTGGTGAAACAGTTCCTTTCTGTCAAATCGCTGTTTCAGAGGAAATACATTCCACTGGCTATTTCTGACCAGCCATCCTTTTTATCTCCCTTCTTGCCACCTCTGAGAACTAAGCTGTGACGCCACTTCAGGGGAACCCAGCCCAGGTCTTATCAGTTCCTGGCAGATCATGGAGAGCCGACATACCTTCTGCCTATGGCTGAGTGCGAGCTCTGCGTTTACAGAAAGTGAGATCAGAAGATAAGATGCAGAGAGTATTTACTTACTTATTTTTAATATAGTAAGCTCAACATGCTGTCAAAGCAGAAGTTTTGTCTAATTTTTTAAAGAAGGTTCAGTTTCGGTATCACTTTGGGTGCTTGATAGTTTTCAAGTGATTGCCTAGAATAAGATCGCTGCTGCTGAAGACTTGGAATTGCCAGATAACATTTGCATGCAAAGTCAAGGAGTGGGGATTACTCAATTTATCATCCTCATATCACAAAAAAAGGAGAAAAATCCCTGGATTTGTAGGATTACAGGCCATGCTAAAGTGATCTCTCCTTTCAGGGATACTGAAAGCTGTGACATTCAGCAAGAGTTTTTTGCTCTTACTTTCTGAGTTCATTTATTCAGTCCAGTCATCTCAGGATAGCTCGCTTTTTAAAGTGGACTTTCAAAATGGTAAAAACAGTGCAGATACTAAACACAAGGAATAAGATCTGGAGAGGTGACAGTGAATAAACACTTTATGATGATTTAGGCTTGCCGAAGACCTGCCCCCATAAATGTGGTAGCTTATTAGACGACAGCTGAACTGAAATGATCGGTTTTTGGAGTAACTGGCAAGAGAGACAGGTCTGGCAACAGTATCAGGATTCCCCCTCTAGACCTGTGGGGAGGAAAAGGAGATACAAGAGAGAAGTGGATTTCCTCCCGCTGCTTTTTAATCTTGGTATGTTACACTCTCCCACTCTCAATTTTTGCTCTTTCACTGTAAAAAGCTGCATGCCTGCAATAAAATTCTAAGAAGGGGAAAGCACTGCAGGCTGAAGCGGGCATCCTGAAGGGAGTCACAAAACTTGAAAAAACAGAGAATCACACTTCCCGTTCAGAAGAATGGGAAAACATGACACTTCCCATTCAGAAAAATGTCAGATGACTAAGTTATATATGTACTTGTATCCCACCTGTAATGTCTACTATAACAATTTCATGTGAATTGCCCGTGCACAGTACTTTTGAAGGCTCTTTGCAAAGATCAGAAATATTGTTATTTGCATTTTACAGATGGAGAAACTGAGTTATGGGGTAGTGAATTGACCATCCCAGACCTCCAGCATATTGACTGCAAGGCCTTCCAGTTACCATGGACCTCTTAGCATGCCACAGATCCCTGCAGTTATCAGGGATATTATTTATTGTTTATCCTTTTGTGTCACAAAAGGAAACTACTTCCCAGAGTTGCTGACAAGGAATTCTTTCATTTTGGGGGCAGAATGTGTTTAGTAGTTATTATGGCAAGCTGTGATTCATACCTTTTGGACCTCAGTTGTATTTTGCACAGCATGAGAATAAAGTAAATCACATTCTGAAGAGCCTTGCCAATGAAATATTAAAGCCAGTATTGGTGATAAAGCTCACTGCTGTGCTTTTCAGCAGTATTGAGGGGGAAGGGAGGGGACAAGTGCAGTATGTGAAGTCAGGTGGAGGAGGAGGTTCAGGAATGGTTGAAAAGCAAAAGCAGTGTCTGCCTGGTGCTCCCCTGTTCTGCTGTGAGCCGAGGCAGGGCCAGGCATAATGCAAAGTCCAAGAGGTTGGTGAGGGTGTCATGTGGTGAAGCCAAGGTCCCGATCCCAAATGATCCAGGTTGAAGCCTGTGTTGGCTGCCCACTGCCCTGCTGGCATGGTTCCATGGGGGAGACCCAGGTATGCAGAAGGCAGTGGGGACTGTCTCACCCTGAGCCCCCCCTAACATGGGTTGACGTGTAGGTCAGCTGCGCTCCCAGGGCCACCCAATTCAGGGAGAGCAGAAGTGGCCTAGCGTCAGCAACCCATGCTCCTTGTGTTCCTCTCACGACCCCGGCATGAGATTACTCAGCAAACCTCTTGCTAGCACCCTGCCTGCCCGCCGGTCACTTGCCACACCACTGTCACAGAAGCTGGCCCTAAACTGCCTGCCGGCTGCAGACCGCTCCTGGGAGCCCGTCCTGCCTCGGCTGCCCTGGGCTGTGCTCCTCCAGCAGCGCTGCTCTTGGGGCGCCTTCCCTTCCCCTGAAACGTAAGCGTATGTGGTGATGACACGGCTGTTTCAAGGCAAGAGTTTTCCAGCTTCTTGGGCAGTTAAACCCATGGCTTAACTTCTGTTGGCTTTCAAGCATGCCACTGGCTTCCGTGGGAACAGCACCGGTTTCTGAAGACGTGACAATCCAGTGGCAAGCTGCTGCAGAGGCAGGTGGTCCTGCTCCCTGTCTCCGTGTGCACTGGTCCGACCCCATGGGGAGCGGGCTGTCATCCCCAAGCTTTCTACGGGGCAAGTTCTCTGAACGAGTTTGGTGTTGGGTCAGACAAGTGTCGGGGTTGCTTAAGGAAAGGGTCACAGCTGTGCTGTTGAGGGTAGCATGGAGGAAATGTGACCGCCTCTTTGGCAGCAGCTGGCATTCGACTGCAGCTGGAGGTTATGAAATTGCCCTCTTAGAGTGTGCTTGTGCTGGCAACCACTGCCTCCACCTAACAGTTTCCCCATCACTCATTTATCCGTCACTTCAGAGCTCATCCATCAATTATTTGGCACCTGGCTTTGCTGCCTGCCAGCTTTACCCCGTTCTCCATCTTTCTGCTTTCCACTGCCTACCTGGGGCTTCAGGTGCCCCTTACCTGCCCAGTCCTACCCATGAGTGCCCAGCAAATGACATCTTCACGTGACAGAGCGTCGAGTCACAGGTGACACATGAATACCCATGTAGTTATGTTTTGTTGATTTTTGTGGGTTTTTTTTAGTATTTGTTTATGTAACGACAACTGCTGAGAATGAAAGTGCAATCATTTGCAGGAGGATACTGTTAGGTATTTCTATAAAATATTCTACACATTTTACACCGATGCATGTATAAATGCATCGGGAACCTGAAGGTGACTACGGAGCAGCATCCCTCTCGTCTTTGTTTTGCATTTCAGCCACTAAGGATTTCACTTTTTTGGGGGGAGTTATTGGGCCGGTTAATGGGTGAGATCTGAGGTAGTAATGTCCTGTCCCCACGTATTTGAAGTGTGTGTATCCCTTAGGTCTTTGCCTACGCTATTAACTCTTTGGAGTATATTTCCTTCACTAACCACCAAATCCCCAGTCACCACACTTCCCAAAACACATCCCAAACCACAGCAGGATATGGCCGTGTCACGTCATGTTTAACCCTGCATTAGGGAGTAAAAGAATGGGCTTGGAAGGAGTGAGGGTGGCTTTGAAGCCACGCCTGCCGAGGCTCTGCAACGAGCATCTTTCCCTGCCTGAGGAGGGGGGTTAGACCAGACGGCCTCCACAGGTCCCTTCCCACCTCAGCCAGTCTTGATTCGGCGATGTTTGCTTCAAACTAGTCGTTTTCTCCTCTCTGTTCATCTCGGTTAAGGACTTGAACGTCCTTCACGCTTGCCTGCAAGCGTGGTTGGGATCAGAGAGCAGGCGCCCGAGGCGGGGTGCTGCGGCAGGACGCGGGTTGCTTCGCCAGGCCCTGCTCCCTGGTGTGGCCCGGGCCTCACACCTGCGGCCAGGCGCCCCTCCTTGGCCCGATGCCCGGGCACCCGCACGCCGGAGAGGGCAAGCGGGAGGCGGCTGCGGCGGCAGCTCCGGCGCCCAAGGCCTTGCTG
>NW_009259043.1:1622004-1626421 GCF_000687185.1 Egretta garzetta | reverse complement strand
TGCCTTGTGCTGTCAGCCCGGCGGTCAGATCATTTAACTTCTCCATCCCTTGTCCCCCCCCCACCCCACCCCAAGTGGCCCCTCGGGGGTCTGCCCGCCCCGACCCGTGTGCTCGCCCAGGGCCGCGGATGCGGGCTGTCGTCGAGGGCTGGCCCCGGTGCTGGTGGGGCAGGAAAGCTCTTGGCCCCGGTGGAGATCGCAGTGAGGAAGGAAGATGGATCTGTTTTGCAACGGGTGTTGGCTTTTTGGCAGCGGGGGCTTATTGTAAGCACCAATTGCCCTGGCATGTTGTAGGACAACTGTGATTTTTCTCAGTGTCTCCACCTCTGTTCTAAACCCAGGTTTGAAAGTGTGGTGGTAACTAGCCTCTTATATATATAGCGTACTACGAGGAACAGAAGTTGAGTCATCTCTTCTAACATCCTGCTTTGAGTACTTTGGGAGTAGCTTTGCTGTGAGCGTGGCCTCCGACAAAGCGGAGGAGAAGAGCTAGAAATAGCTGCTCACAAGTTGCCCAAGTCAGACATCCTTGCCCCTGGAAGTCAGGTTGGTGAATGTCCAGAGTGCTAAGTGTGCCACCTGTGAGGGTGAAGCCTTTTCATCCTATGGATAGAGCCAGTGAAATAGAAACTTCAGGTGGGGGGGACAGATCTGGCTAGTTAGTCCAGCCAAGTTAGCAGGTAGGAGAGGTAGAACCTCCCTGGGTCCTTCTCTCCATTTTTGGTTTCAAAGTCTGGGAATAATGTGATATGGAGCCACGCCTTGGAGGTTCCTTCTAGGAGTGGCGCGTTAGGAGGAAACACAGCTGGGGAGACTTCTTTCAGACTTATGGTATGTTTGTAGTATTTTTCTGGGAATGTTTGAAATTATCAAAACATTTAGAGGGACAGGATATGGGATGCGAAAGCTGCAGTCAGGGCGGGGGAATGACAATTCTCAACCCTTTGAAGCTCAGCACTCGCTGCATTACACGGTACTGTGTGGACAGGAATTGGCAATCTGTGACTCCGGGTAATCTGGTCATTTTAATTCTTTTAAGTGTTGGCCTGACACGTACCAACTGGAGCTTTCGGGACAAGCATAGCACTACTTTGATTTTTCTCCTCCCTTCTTACGGCTGTATCCAAGAGGGTGAAATGTTCAGCAGTTTGGGAGGAGCTGGCTCCTTTAAGGAGGCTACAACCATGTTGGGTACTGGCCATCAGGGTTTATTTTCGTAGGGGTCCCGCATGTAGGTCTGGTACTTGCCACCTTCAGAATGTGCCCCTGGATCATCTGTTCCTTTTGATCTTGTGAGTCAGCAAACGCTGGAGGGGCAAGGGGAGGTGTGGAGTCATCAGCACCAAAGCTGGGGGGTATTTGCTTGACTCAGTGTAGTCTATCAATACAAATTGCCTTAGTTTCCAACTGAAGTGTGTTTTTTGTGGTACAGCTATATGCGGACTGTAGGAGAAAATAAGCAGCTTATCCAATGGTGGATTATTTCATTTAGGGAATCTCTTTGTACTGATGCCAGGGGAAGAGGATTAGTGGTGACCTGTAACGGGTATGGTAAGGAAAAGCTCCAGAGATTGCTACAGCTGCTGTGGCTGCTCTTGGATGCTGAGCCTTTCTCAGTGGCATGGTCCCCTCCTATTTTTCTGTCACATGATATTGATGTATTTTGTAGCAAATAGCAATCGCACCAGATTTTATATGGCCATTAGTGCTGATCAAGGGCAGAAGGCCTAGCATGCTTTTTAGGTGGGGTTTGTCTTTTGTTGGTAGTTTTCTCTGTAAAATTAGCTGTGCTTAGTTTTTTTTTTTTTTTTTTTTTTTTCCTTAAGCCCACCCAAGCCTCCTGACTTTTACCAAATTAAACCGAAAGCATTGGTTCATAAATACCCTTCTTATTCTGCTCGGAGAAGGAGAATTTGCTAGTGAGTGTGCATTGACTTAGCTACTGTTACTTTTTAGTGCTTTACTTTTTTTTTTTTTTTAAACATCTTTTAAGTACAGGATGAGTAATGGGGTCTGACTTAGGAAATTGTCTGGGTGGCCCGATTTGTCTTCATGCATAATGTCTAACTTTGACTTGTATTCAAAGTTCAAGTAGAAGTCTGTGGTTGAAAATTACGATGTTTTCCAGAAGCTGAAGTCTGGCAGCTGAGATGGTGACAAGAGATTGTACTACTTAGATTTGGTTATCTTTCAACAGGATATGCTTAGTGGAGAGTTTTTCCTGGGTTTTAGTTCTTGTTTGTCCTGTTACAGTTAACTGCCCATTATTCACGCAGACTTTTCTGAAGGGTCAAGTTGAGTGTTATCTCTACAAAAAGGGCAGATAAGCCCTGTTCGTTGTAGGAGTTGATTCATAAGAAATGTAAATCGGTGTGGATAGTTACAGCTGATGCAACGACTTCTATGGAAGCCATTGAAGCTGCGCCAGTGCAACCACTTCTGTGGAAGCCACTGAAGCTGCACCAGTTCGTGTCCACGTCAGCAGTGAATCCCTCTCCCTGACCCGTGCTGCTCTCCTGTACTGCTGGACAAGGTGGGCTCGTCTGCTCCTTCTATAGAGCTTGGCCATCTCTGCAGAAAGCCCAATGAACTTCTCTGAAGCGCCCGTCAATACTAGCAATCAAGAAGCAGCGTTGGGCAAGGAGTTAATGTTTTACTGTAAGCATAAGTCTATATGGGAAACAGTGGCAAAGTAGCCCTTTAAGCCATTTTCCAGGGAGGTGTATTTTCAGAGAGGACTGGTGAGAAGCATTAGCAACTGGAGCAACTATCCTCTATTGCAGGGCTCTGCCTTTGTGCAAGGTAGAGAACGTGAGCTGTTCTCATGCGAGCTATGAATGAAGACAGGCGTTGGTGTCCTTGTCACTTGGTTGTGCATTCTTCTACATCCGTGCATTCTTCTACATCCGTTATTTAGTCCGTGGTCATTTTCTCAGTGTTTCGGAAGATATAAAGAGGCTACTGTTTTTATTCATAAAGCAGTGGTTGAAAAGTTCACAAAAACAGCCACCTTATTTTTCTTCTCTTCTGACTCCCACCCCTTCTCTCTCACACGCCCCTTGCAGCCATCGGCCTTCATTTTGTGCGGCCTGGAGTTGCAGTTACTGAAGGCAGTGTGAGATGACACAGCTGAAAGTTCCCAGCCGTAGTCTAGTGCCGAAGTATTAGTCAGCACGGCATGAAGATTCACTTCTTTCCAGGTAGCTTTCACCCATAGTAATGTTTCTTGCTTCTAGAATGACTAGGACAACAGGGGTAACATCTGTCCTTGGTTGCACAGTGTCCTAATTTCCTATCTAGCATACAACATTGCTTCATGATGCACAAATGCAAACTTCTGGATTTTTCTTCCTTTGCCAACAGCAATCTAAGAAGCCTCATTTTTGCAACCCCCCAGCGTTTCTTGGTATCTTTAATTTATAATGTCTAACCTTAATGACTATGACTGGAATTTAAGCTTTTATCCTCTCTCGGGAGCA
This sequence comes from Egretta garzetta, assembly GCF_000687185.1. Taxonomy (NCBI): domain Eukaryota; kingdom Metazoa; phylum Chordata; class Aves; order Pelecaniformes; family Ardeidae; genus Egretta; species Egretta garzetta. The sequence goes on along the minus strand of NW_009259043.1, from coordinate 1,622,942 downwards.
CATATTTGATGCAGATATAATGTCCTGGAGTCTAAAATGCTGTAGTCTACAGTAGTGGTGGTGAGATTTGAGGTTTGTGCTGCAGATAGGAGATACCAGACTGCTATTTAAAAATATCAGAAAGGCTTTTTTCACTTTTTAAATTTTTTAAGCTTAAGTTAAAGGGAGAGAAGGAGCTGGCTGAGGCTGAAATTGATGAAATTTGTTCATAACTTGACTCTCTCTTGCTTTAGAGCATGTTTTTTTTGTTTGCAGAATTTGGCCCTTTGCAATGGCCCTTGGGTACTCTGCTCTCTGGAGTAGCTACCGGCTTCCAATTCCTAGTCTGGGGTGGTGGCCTTTGAGCTGCACTTCTTGCAGAGTCATCAAGTGTGCTTAAAATAATGAATCAGTCCATGAAACGCTGAGTCTTGTGCACGTGGAAAGGGACAGCAGAATGCTGTTAAGGGTCATTTTCCCTACTCAATACCCTGGCATTGGAAACTGCCCTGCTGATTTTTGCTGCCTTTGTAGGAATGTCGAATTTGTACAAATTAAGAGGCAAGGAAAGGGGAGAAAGCTGTCTGGGTTTATCTGGGCAAAACTTACAGGTGCCTGTTTGTACCAGACTAAAGAACCATTTTGTTGTCTAGCTGGTGTTGTCAAGCAGCCCTTAATTTGTAAGCAGTTCAGGGTACAGCAAGGGTCCCAGAGAAGTGGTCTTTCAATATTGGTGGCAGAACTGAGCCCTGTGGTTAGAGCTGGTATGACATGGCAGGGAGAGAGCAAAGCTGAGAGGGAGGAATGTTTGCACAAACCAAAGCTGCAGGGAGTGTGAGAAGTGCTGCGGCCTTTCTGTTTTCTGCAAGGCTAGGTAGATAATGCTGAACATGCTGTTTTTATTGGACGAAAGCCTTGGAGTTAAGGCAGATCAGAAGCTATTTTGCAGGCCATTCTGC
>NW_009259043.1:1597246-1621951 GCF_000687185.1 Egretta garzetta | reverse complement strand
TCCCCGATGAAAAGTCCTTCATGACTTTCGGAACTTTGCGGCTGCTGGACCGAGCAAAATGGGTGGAGTTTTCCCTTTAAATAGCTGCGCCCAAGAGACTGTTGCTGCTGTTGTGGTGACACTTGGGTGTTGCTAAGGCTTTAGGAAGTCAGTGCTGACATATCTGTATTGGTGGTATGCTCTGCATGCACTGAAGAGAAATGGGTCATATGGTTTCACCACTATAGTTCTGGTCTCTTCAGAGGGTGTGGGCATGGGTCAGAGACTTCAGGTGGCAGAGGACAAAATTCTTGGCCAGAAAATGTGTGTTCAGTGTGCCTGGGGGTTTTTCATGTTCTTACTGCTCTGCTGTTCCCAAATTGTGAAGGTTATGAGGGGGTGGGAAGAGTAGCGCTGTAGTGTCACCCGCCTGTGTGTGTGTGCACACGTGTCCTCAGACTGCACAGGCCGGTGCTCAGGCTGACCTTGAAACTCCGCAGTTAAAGAAAGTCCTGTAACTGAGACCTGTGCAGGCTTCTGGGTGTGTTGGGGTGAGTGGGCAGATCTGGGAGAGAAACATGCAACTCGAGGGCTTTCGTCAATTCTCTTTCTATGTGAACGTGCAACGCGTAGTTTGCAGTGATTTCCTCTATCAAAGAGCCCTACGGTGCTGCAAGCCCCGACTTGCCTGGCTTTGCGCTGCAAAAGACTTGAAGGATGTCTTTTTGCAGCGTTTTGTCCAGCTTGCTTAGCAATTTTAGGCAAATCACCTTTTCTGTATGAAGTGTCATCATTAGTTAAATGAGGATAACTGTTACCCTGCCGTGGAGGGCAGGGGGAGGTGTTGCGAGGCCCACTTTGTATTTGTAAACCACTTTTGCTATCCTTGGAGAGCCTCCATTATATGAGCGTCCGCATGATTATCGATCCCCAGCTGTCAACAAACGCTCTCAAAGCACGGCGTACCTAGGGCGATGTAGTTTGAGAAGGTTGCAAAGAGGCACAAAATGTTGTCAGTGCTTTTTAGATTGCATTTGACAATAGTTTGCTAAAGTAGTATGTTCCATCCTGTATGCAAATTAAACTTTGTCAAATTGTCTTACCACAAGATATCTATATTTGATACTATATTTCTTTCTCACAGATTCTGCCTGGCTTGTTCATTGGCAACTTTAAAGGTAAGATTAGTTTTATCATTATCTCTAGGATTACTTAGCAGGGGTGTTAAGGTATTGTGTCGCAGGCCTACGGAATTCTCTGACATCTCTGCAGCTTCTTTAACCCCATCTTGCTTCATTTCTGGGTTCGCCTGGTAGCACTTAAAGAAGAAGTTGTTTGCTCTCTCATCCGTGCGCCGTACTGCAAGTACTTTAAGGAAAGAAAAATGAACACCATCTCCTTGGAGCATGCTTCAGCTGGAATTCCTAAACATTGGCCTGCCTTAAACGATTCCTGGGCTTGGCAGGCAAGCCTGTGAGCTGGGCAGATTCTTTGTAAGGCTTATTTCAAGCCCTCCTTATAAGTAAAGGCTTAGTATGCCTCCTGCTCACTGCTTTCATTATTTTGGTTATTTATAACAACTGCTAAAGAGTTCTGTTATCACTGCTTGCGAGACTGATAGGTCTGCAGATTGCTGTCTGACCACTGATACTTGCGCTGTCCGTGTCGCGGATATAAGATTCTCTGGATATTTTTTCCTTTTTGCATAAAGTTTATTTTTTGTGTACAGAAAGACAGAACCATATTTAGAAAACACAGGAAACTTTATGTAGACATCCAAATAAATGATCTGTTCTCAAATCACTCTTAGCATCAGTTCCAGCTGACTGTCCCTACTCAGAAGTAAAGTGGTTGTGCCTGTACAGTCATTTTGATACATGTAGACCCTGTATTTCCTATGCTTGGGTACAACATAGCAAAGCAGGACTCATAGGGACTACTGCGATATCCTGTGTCCTGTCCTTCCTGGACTGTCTGATACCACAGCTGGTCTGTTAAGATTGGACAGCATCTGCATCAGGTTTAGATGGTGCTGCACCTCCTCTCTGCCTCATGCCCACCCTTTTCCCCCACCCCATCCCAAACCCTGTGAATTCAGTGGGTTTTGCCTGATTTACCTGCCTGTGGACCTGCTGACCCCTGTTGCTGGCCCAGTGCTTGCTGCCCCATGGGAAGTGGAGCCGATCACCTTGAGAGGCAGCCCAGAGGTGCCTGTGAAGTTTAAAAGCTGCCTTTTGCCACACTGGGATGCAAACACACGTAGAAGAGCTAGTGTGTGAGAGGGAGTTAATCATGCTATGGTAAGGAAAATGAGAGGATGGACATGAGTTTATACTGGTGGAAGGAGGTAATGAAAGGAGAAAAAAGCAAGTGAGCAGGAAAAAAGGAAAATAAAGGGAAGAGGATAGTTTTGAAAAGACTTTGGATGGATCACTACATGTCCCAGTGACAAAACTAACTAACTTGGTCACAGCCATGTTGCTTCCTCTTTTTTTTTTCTTTTTTTTTTTTCTTTCCTGTCAAGTAATTGAGAGGGGTGGGATGAGAGGATGTTTGATAGTGGAGTCCTTCAGGTTTCAAGCTGTCTGGCAGGGTGGGCAGGATGGGCCCAGGGAACGTGGCTCTCAATCTGTCCTTCTTGCTGTGCCCATCCTGCTGGTAAGCTCTTTGACAGTCTGCCCAGGGGAGCGAAACTCAGCCTGAGCATCTGTTTCTTGGTGCAGTTCTGTTTTCAGCTGATGAACAGTTTGACCAGCTGAGGGGAGGTGGCCAAGGTTGCGGAGTGAGTCAGCGTCTCTGCCCATGCCAGGGCCTGCGACCCTCTCGCTCCTGCCGTTCTGGCCACTCAGCTGCGTGCCTTGCCAATGGTTCTTAAATGGCGTGTCGGGGCGCTTCCATGCGTAGACTAGGGGCGTGCATGTGAAGGTGGTGTGAGTGGGCAGTGTCGTTTCTGGGAGTCTAGCTGAAAAAAAGCAGAGGCTGAAATGCTTCAGTTACCTCCATAAAAGAGGGTATGGATGGGTTGGCTTTAATCTCAGTGTTTCTGCTATGGAGTCTGTTTTTTAAACTGATTAAACCGACAAAATGTTCATTTACTTATTGCTATGACCTTTGCTCACATTGCGTTTAATCATTATGTTCTACCATCATGAGTATCTGTTATAATCACAAATTAGGTACCGTACCTGGACAGGAAGAGAGAAGATTGGTGTTATGGTACTTCACAAATACAAAAGCAAACTTTTATAATTCTATTGTTTTCTGCGTCCTCTGCCCCTCGACATGCTCCCCTGCCTTGCTGCTTAAGAGCAATTGCGACGAGCTCTCTGTACAGTGAAGTCAATCCCATGTGGGAACAGGCTGTTGGTTAATTGCCAATGTGTTTTTCTAGAGGAGTTTGATTACCATGTTCTTGGGGCATGTTCTGATTTGTGGCACTTTTTCAAAAAGTGACTAATGAATTTTGAGACTGCCATCGAGGAGATAGTTGACTGAGAAATACTCAGCAGCATATGCAGTTGGGATTGGTGAGAGTATCCTGATCTGGGCAGCTGAAATGTCTAGATATATTTGAAGACATGGGTTTACCAAATTATTTCCTGTAATGTGCTTTTGAGCAGCCTCCTCCTTCTGCAGCTCGAGACCGATAGCTTGAATTGAATAAAGTTGCATCTTTTCAGTGAGAAGGGTAACACTGAGTCCCCAGCGTTGTGCATCTCACCGGGATACAGGGCTGAGGCCTTGTGGCCCCCTCCGGGTCTCTGGGCACTGGTAGAGAGGAGGGAGCTTCTCCAGAAGGTGAGTCAGGGGAATCTCTCTGAATCGCTCTGATCTGCCCTCTGCAGGATAGCCTCCCCTCTTCGGGGAGCCTGGGCGGGCAGGGTTTCCATAGCTCGGTTGAAATACCATTCTATGCACGCTTCTCTCTGCCTGCTGCATGGGAGGAGACCTCTGGGGACACAGACAGACTGGGAAGAGGCACAGTGTGCCGGATGGGTGCCTTCCTGTGGAGGGAAAGCAGGATGTTAAAGATGTTAAATGCTGTAATCCTGGAGGGCTGTTGTCTGGAGAAGGCATTCAGCGATTGTTCCAACTGGGGAATTATTATTCAATACTCAGGAAAATTTCTACTTTATCCGTAGGGTTTCTTACTGTCCTTATAGGCCTAATCAACTTAAAACCAGTCCATGACAGAGGAAGTGGCAAACTCCTCCACATTTGACTGGGAGATAATTTGAGGCCCAAGAAAAACTTGTGAAATAAATCTGTGGCAGAGATGGGAGTTGAGCTCGCTGCTTCTGGTTTGTCTGCTGTTGCTGCGCAAACCTTTAGGCACACAGAATGAGAGGGGCTTTTGTAACCACCTTAGGGTCTTTAGGGTAGAAAGTTATGTGTAGCCCTGATCATGGAAAGCACTGAGTTACATGCTGAAATCCCCCTAAGACCACAGGACTTGAGTATGTCTCTGGAAAACTTTCCTGAAAAAGCATAGATCTGGGCATGTGCTTAAGTGCTTGTTATCTTATAAGATCTATACACATGATTCTGCTCATCAATAGCACACTAAAATTGTGGTATGTTTCTGAGAGAGTGTATTTGAGATTGCACAGCTAGAGGGCAGAAAAATCCAAGAAGAACCACAGATGTCCATACAAAATACCAAGACTGTGTTTGGTCTGAAAGCCCAGAAGGAAACTGGCTCTCGGGCTTCTTTAGTGAAAGTCAAGGAGGAGTTATTTCTTTGCAAATGGGAGGGTGGGGGCCTCGGAGCGAAAAATGAGGGAGGAGAAAGAGGAAGTTAATGCTGCTTCCCAGTTTGGGGGAAATTTTGGGTTGTTCCAGTTGTAATTTACAGATGAAATTCAATCCTCTCAAAAGACAGTTTATTGTGGGATTGCATGCCTATGTGTCGTCTGTGCTGGAAACCTGATGTCCCTTGAAAGGCACTTGTGCTCACGACGAGAATAGGTGCTTTGTTCCTTAAGAGGACTGATACGACAGGGCTTTTTACCCTGCTTCTCTACACAAATAGAAAAAAATACCATTTCTTCTGACAGGTTCTAAATGAATGCTTGTTTGGTTCCGAACTGAAAGGTGTAGCAGTATTGAGCACCAGAGACTCAAGAGTGTTTCTACCTTGAATATTACAGAGCTTGTGTCCTTCCTTGCTTGTAATCATATTTGGAAGATTCAAGTTTTTCCAATGGAATATTTGGGGGCTTTTTGATTTGAAGGGGAAAGCCACAATATGAGGTTTAATTCCCCCCAAAGAGTCCAGTGTTGCTGTGGATGAGCTGGAGAGTCTTGGGAAAGTTTCTGCACTTCCCATTACTAATGGTATAAAAAGGCAATGCCTACCAAGTGATTCTGCTGTGTTTCTAGATTAAATTAATTCCTGTTATCAGCTGCTTAATTTTAGGGGTGAAAAGTTCCCTTTCCTAGGGCTTTATTTCAGGTACTGAAAACAGGAGACAGTGAAGATACCAGAAGGAAGACATTTTATAGGTACTCTCATTAAACAGTACTGGACTCTTTTCCCCACCTTTCTTGCTCTCCAAAAAGGTCCTTCTGAGAGCCTGGGACAAAATATATATTAGAACATAGTGTGAAGTGGGGAAAGGAGATGTAAAGTTTTGGTTTGTGTGCTTAGCGTCTGTGTCTCTGAAAGTGCGGATCACTGGACTCTGGAACAAAGCTCTCCTGATGGGAAACCATGCTCAGTAATAGTTCTTAGTGCTCTGAACCACTAGAGATGATGTTCTCCTTTAGGTGTCTACCTCTAGTTCTCTCCAAAGCAGAAAATAAAGTGTAGACAAAAAGTTGCTTTATTAAAAAAAGCAAAAAAAAAAAAAATCTGGTGATGATAAAAATGTAGTCTATGCATCTGCAGATTGCGACTTAATACTGTTGTACGTACTTCTCTAAGCACTTACTTGTTTTTGTATACATAACCTAAAATTTTATACTGAAAACTTAATACTTACTAGCTTACTGTGTTATAGGAGCATGTCTGTCTTTTCAGACTAACAACAAAGTCAGAAACATGGGCTTTGGAGGAGAAAGAAGAGAGGATGTCTTTAGTTTGAGATAGCTGGCTAATGGGAGGAAAGGTGACAAAATGAAAATAAACTAATCTCACTTATTTTGTGAAGACATTTAATCTTCTAAAGTCACAAGTGAGTTGCAGTTAAATGTTGCAGGTCAGGCCCATATCACTGTAATGCTTTTTTTTCTCATTCCTGGCAGGATACTTTTGTATTTTGTTGTTAGCAGTAGAGGTGGAAAAGACTCTATAGCTGTTTCTTCCCGCTTAACTCTATAAAGGGAGAAATCTTTATTCCTCACCTTGCATCTCTGTGGAGGTACTAAAACACCCTGGTATTGGAGTCCTTCAGTCATTGATATGTCTTAATTGGGGTGACTAGAGCAGTATTGTCTCCCTTTTGCATATGGGGGATGGAAGCACGATATGCTGGGTGATTTGCTCCCCAGCCACACAGTAACGCTTTCCCAGAAATGAATTTTTGAGAGACAGACACACACGCGTCCCATGTTGATGACTTTGCTGTTGCTTTTGCAATTCGGTGTTTGCTGCTCTCTGCACATGTGTAGAGGTTAAGCTAGGAGTCATAGAATGAAACTCAGGGAAAAGAGGCTAAATATGGGTTTGGGAGGGAGAGAGGAAGGCTTCTCCAGTGTGAATTGTGTCCTTTCATGGGGGGGGGAGAGTTTCTTGAAGGCTTTACTCAAAAGTCCACATCAGTGAAGTGGTTTGCTGTATGAAACAGAATACTAGGTAACTTACTGTGAAGAATGCCACCACATTTGACGGACCCTTTAGGGATGCACAAGATGGACTCCAATAGGTTTCTTTCATCTTTAAATTTGGAAATGGGGTGTTTCATGCAGTGATTTCAAAATGTGAGCCTGCATGTGGTTGTACAGCACTGTGCTACGGTAAAGGAGTTAGAATTGCTGTGATAACAGAGATTCTTCTGGCTTTTGGTGGTCCTTTAAATAACCCCTTAATTTTTTTTTGTAATTTGTGGTATGAGACCGTGAGTGACAGGATATCTCATTTGTACTGCTGTTTAAATAGCTTTGTCTGTAGTATTTGTAGAGACTTATGGCAGGTGCCAGGGGAACCAGGGGAATTTCCCCTTTGTGAACTGTTTAAAGTTTAGATCCAGATAATACAGTCATTGGCTGGGAAGCTTTTTCTCCTCTACTTTTATGATTTGAATCGTTGTTTCCTAAATATATTGAGGACCTGCTGGCTACCCTGGGATGCAGGTCTGGGATAGCTATTTCCAGCTTGTTTCGAGGAATATCTGAAATCTCACAGTCTTACTGTATAGTTTTGATTTGTTGAAATTCCTTTAACCTATGTCCTTGGTTAACTGAAAAACTAAAATCTTTCAGTCCTTTTGAGTTGTGCTGTGTCCACTAGGCCTTTCAGGTTGGTTCAAAGCAGTCAACATTTAATTTGGATCATATCACTTTTAAAGCTGTTTGCCTTGTGTAGCAAGCCATTTCTTACCATGTGGGTCATACTGATAATCAGAGACTGGGGTCTTGTTATGCTAGGTATGCGTTAACACCATGAGTTCCAGCCAGCAGGCTCTGAAATCTGCCCTTAGCCTTTGGAGAACAGAAAGCAGTGATTTTTAGGGATGTTTAGGCTGGCTTCATCAGAGGAATCAAGGCTGTCCTATAAACTGTTAAAAAATCTGAAGGTCAGGTGGATTAGAAGACTTCTGGCATACATTAGTGTTTCTTCTTCGAAATGCTCACTCTGAGATTTTTAGGAAATTTTAATTGTTCTCTGAAGCTAGACTTTAATTCTGTTTCGGTCAGAATTTGTGTTAATTCACTTCTGAAGGATTAGGTCTCTGCGTTGATCATGAAGGCTTGACCAGTAGCAAGTGAAATCAATGTAGTTTTGACTCTTCTCTCCATTTTATTAGCCCTAGAGAAGCTTTCACAATTGGATTAGGTTTAAATTTAATTGCCTTTTACTGTGCTTACATGGATCTTGTCTATGGGGCAGTATAATTAAATGTCCAACTCCTCTTTGTGATGTAGAAAAGGCATTGAAACTTTATAGTAGAGTGGAATAAGGTGAAGCAAGAGATGCTAATTGAACTCTTGCACGTACATAAAGAATGTACAGGTGATGCTATTGTTATTTTTGTACCTAGAGAGAGCCGGTTTGAAACCTTTGTGGTCAGTGCTCTTTTTTTTGTGTGTGCAACCAGGCTAATGTGAACAGATTGCATGGGCAGATTTGGAAGGCAGGTGTTCGCATCACAAAACCACTGCTGTAATTGCCATGGTGTGCTGTGCCATTCTCAAGCGAAAAGGTCAAAAGTAAATGGACACAAACTAACTTTTACCTGTATTAGTTGTTCTTGGAGGTCATTTGCTGGCGTGCTAATGGTTTAGTATGGGGGAAGTTGCTCACTGATGAGAGGGAATCTATTTTACCTTCTTTCTCATAGAAACAAACCTATGCTTTCGCAATATCTAGCATCATATTTTCAGTCGTCCCAGTTTGCTTTCCAGTTTTGAATGTTTGAAACCCCTTGGTTGCAGGTCTAGGAACCACCTTTTCACAACTGCACTTCCTTGCTGTAGCGTTTTGCTTTTTCATACATTCGATATCTTTATCGTCTCTATCTCTCTTCAGACTTAAAATTATGGTATGTATTGTCTAAATGCACATTTTTCCCTACTAGTCCGCAGGACGTTGAGAATCTAGTTCTCGTTTTGGCTTGCCCGTTAATACCTCAATTCAAGTGATACGGTTGGCTTCACTTCTCAGACCTGGATATCACAAGGTCTATCTCCCAAGTGAAAATATATCTCCTGAAGGGGGATTTGTGGCTAGAGAGGAGGTAAGCTATTTCTTGTACAGCTCTGACTGCTTGTTCAGATGGCCATCACCTGCACACAGGCGTACACAGACTTATATTTCAGATGCAAAATACATGAAACTTCTGACTTAAGAACACATTCCTGAGTCACTGAAGCTTGTTCTTTATATAGTATATAATTTGTTTTGGAGTTAGAAGTGTGTCTTCCCGTTACCCACTCTGATGATGGTGTTCTAGAACAGCTGCATTTGGGGTTTTGCTTTACTTTGTGAAGCTTCAAAAAGAACTGTGATTTTCAACATGCACAAGGGGAAGGGGAGTGGGCTATTTCAAGAGATTAAAGAAATTCTCTTCCTTTTTTCCCTTTATCATAGATGCCCGAGATGTAGAGCAATTGAGTAAGAATAACATTACGCACATTCTTTCAATCCACGACAGTGCCCGCCCTATGCTCGAGGTAAGAGGTGTGGGGGACTCTATGTAAATCCTTACTTTGTAGTTGACAGTTATAGTCATCTTGGGGTTAATTTCTTGTTCTGTATAATTGGTGTTTTGAGACTGATTTTCTTGTGGAAATGTTTGACAGCTGTAGTTTTGGGATCCAGTCACAGATTTTGTTGTTGCTGCTGTTATAACAACAAGAAGCCTAGCTGACAAAGGAAGAGACAACTACAGTGTCAATCAGTGTAACACAATAGTGGGATTATGTTGTTAATTTAATAGTAAAGGTAAGTTTCCTTTTGTGTGGAGTTCAAGCATCACATAAACAACAACATTCCTTCTCCCCCTTCCCCACTACCACCCATCCTTTGTATTTGGGCCCCTTTCTTGAATCTTCATAGCAGATGGTTTTGTAAGAACTTTGCAGTCCTTTTCTGTGTAAAATAGCCTTATTTACGCTTAGGGTGTGGGAGAAACAAGTGCTCCCTCATATAATACATCTAATAAAGCAGAGCATCTGTAGGTCTCCAGCACTTCAACATGAAGTGTTATTCCCCATTTTGCTGAAGGGAAGCTGATCTGTAAGAGCTGGGAACAGGCTGCAGGTCTCCTGTGCTGGGCTGTGGTGCTTTCTTCTTTATGCCAGCTTGCCTTAGGAAGAGAGGAGTTTGGCTGGGCTTTCCTACACCTTAAAATCCTGCTATTTGATTTAAGTTGGGAACTGTTGTCCCCTTAATTTTGTTTGTTCCTTCCCTGCATTCCACTTTTTGTGAAATATGGCAAAATAGTGGGTAGGGCAGTTGCTGCTGTTGCCCCTCAGATGCTGCTGGGAATCTCTGTTTTTCTTTCTCTTCATGTAAAAAGTCTCTAGTGAAATCAGTCCTTAAACTACAGAATTTCCACCTCTCCCAGGCAAGTCAGTAGGTAAGCTGAATAAAATGTGTCCCTAGTATGTGCCGATTAAAACCAAAATGAAGTTAATGGTGAATTCAGGGTTGACCTTGAACTGACAAGTGTGCTGAAGCAGAGCTTTAGCTGTTGACTTTATTGTACTGTCCATTTGACTTCTGTTGTGCCTGATGCTTGTCAAGTCTGAAACATACTGAATTTCAAGCCTGCTCTTAGCTGAAGAGAGAAACAGTTGTTCTGAGTAAGGAGATGTAATGTTTCCTCTAGGGTGCTGTTCTCTAAAATGTATAGAAGCTTGCTTTGTTTTATTATCATGATTAGAAAAGTAGGAAGACTAATTATGGCACAGATCAGCTGCAGCCTCAGACCAGTGTTTCTTGTGGTGGTAGTTTTGGCAGCCCACATGCCACCTCTTCGCTTGTGGTGGTGCATCTGTTTGTGGGGCTGCATGGTAAATAGATCTGGGAGCTTTTGTGGGTTAAATATAACCAAGTCACCATTTCTTCCTCTAGCTACCCCCACAAAACACATGAAGGATTATATTTACCTAGAGCTGTTCCCAATCTGGTTTGCGATAGTGTCTCAAAAGTTACAGGGACAGGGGAACAAGTAGTGGCTGGTTGAGGATGGACTTGCTTTATTCACCCCTGCATCTAAAAGAAATGTTTCTCCAACTGTGCCTTCATTTTCTCAGCATGCAATACATTCCTTCATGTGCTGGTGATCTGGAAAACTGTTAAAACTTTTCTCCAGTTCTTAAAGTACTGGAAGGATTGCAAGTTCCATTTGTTTGGGAGCTGAACTGATTGTTAATTACTTTATCAGTCATGGTGTTACTGCGTTGCATGTTTGCAAATAAATGTTTCTGTTTAGGAACAAGGGCCTAGAAAACATCTGTTAGGTTGTGTTACTTCCTTTGTTACTTACATCTTTGCCAGGTTGTAGGTAGGTTTGTTTATAGCTTGTGTATACATACTGGCTTGGGGCTCCTTGTCAAGTCCACTGAAATCAAGTGGGAATGCTTTCCTTATGTGTCTCCCTCTTCCCCTTTCCCCCCAGATTTCACTCTTGGAAAGTAGGGACTGACATTTGTGTTCAGAGATCTGTCTGATGTTATTCAGACCTGTAAACATGCAATTGCAGTGGTATGAGAATCTTTTTATTTTTTTCATGAGATTGCCTGCTTTGTATGTGTTTATGTATGTGAATGTTGATCATCTGTAAAAAGCTGCCCTTTCTTCAACTGTGGTAGTTGCATTTGTCTTTTGCTAACAATATTGTTATCTCAAGTATTTCCTAGTCAACCTATAGGAAATGCTACAAATATTTCATTAAACAAAGCTTTCTGTGCAAGCCATGGAAGGTAAGTGGGTTTAGATATTGAAAACTCAATAGTGTTGTAGTAATGTTGTCAAACAGAAGTTGGCCTTTTTTTTGGCTGCCTGTAGAACACACAGATATGGTTGCATACCTTAGCTCTCAGAGGTGGCAAATGACCCACATCTTGCTTGTCAGATTTTGAAATTTCAGTAATGACTGTTTTGATGCAATAGTACTTCTGATACAGTAATTAAAGCTGATAAGTGGTGGGTGGAGAATGAAAATGACAAACTTGGCTTCACTGTCCATGCTCAAGAAGTAAAAGCAAATGCCAATGGATGTGGTGAACACCAATCTGCTACAGATTGTAAAATTATTTTCTACTTCGGTAACTTACAGCATTGCCCCTCTCTGTGATGTTACAGACAATTTTTACTCTATTGTGTTTAAAATATTCACAGTACCTTGTAAAAAAGCATGCTTTCCTCTGTGCTTTATATACTGCAGTGTTGGGATATACGTTGCTTTAGTTCCGCATAGCTTACCAACTTACTAGAAAATGATTGAAGAGTTTCACAAGAAATATTTGTTGTATCGGTCTAGGTTTCATAGTGTGTGCCTATTGACAAGTAACTTGAAAAAAAGACAAAAAAAAAAAAAGAAAGAAGAGTGTTTTCTTACTGAAATTTGGTTTTAGACATTATCTCAATGATCATTTACAGACCCTCATGGATGTCTGATTTTTGGGTGGCTCATAATCAAAGTTTGGCCTTAGGAAGTTATTGTGTAATTTCATGCTGGAATAACTGGAAAAAGTAGGTTTAAAAATCAGTTGGATTCTAAGACTTTTTATACCTTTAGACATTGGCAGCCTGCATTAAGTACAAGACATAGAATTGTTTCATAAGACTTCAAGTGATTTAGACTGGAAGGAATTTGCCAAAATCTGGTCTGAACTATATTGCAATATTGCCCCTTCCTACTTTTTGTATAAACTGTTTCAAGGAAATTTGTCCTCTAATAAAACCAAGCCTGATATTAATTTATATTTCGAGAGCATCCTAAGTCTATTATTCCAATGAAGTACACCATTGTTATATAGGATCTTAACCACTTAGGTAAGCATTTTGTAGTTTAAAGATGCACGTTTATAACTCCACCAGAAAAAAACTATAGGTGACTGGTGACATGTCCAAGAGAAAGGACTGCATGCCACATGGAACAAGGTTTGTTATTTCAGATGCACAGAGTCACCCCCTGAGTAAGAGCAGTCTCTAACAGCATCATGTGTGTTCCCGCAGAGGCACAGAGGCAATAGCCCCGGTGAATCAAGTTGGCTCCTCCAGAGCAGTTTGGATAGCTGCCCTTGGAACACTCACAGATGTTTTACAAATCCACACAAAAGCCATATACAGAGGAGAATAATTAGGTTTCTTGCCATCTGCTTTCTAATCTATTTCTCAGCTAGTTCAGGTTTTAACATCTCTGCTCAGAATGTGAGAGACGCTGAAAGGCAGATGAGGAAATGGGTATCTCAGAGTGTGCTTTAAATAATGGTATATGTGGCAGTGACTGTGTCGGATCTCTTGGTAGAACTCCCTTTTAAAAGCTAGGATAAACAGCTGTTGGGGTTGGAGACAAAAAGGTCTGACTGGGATATCCATATATCCTAACCAAGTTGGTGCAGTCACTTAGTACCCACAGAGAATGTGGAAGCACTTTTAACTAATCCTGAGCAATTCTTCTCTCTGTTGCTTCAGAGGATGCTAGCTAGGTGTTTCTCTGCTGCATTACGTCTGGAGTCTAACAAATTTTGTGCCAGCTGACCTAAATGAAGGAAGTAAAGGCAAATCTTGCTAGTCTTGCCTGTAAGAATCTGGTTGCAGGTCCATTGAAGCTAAGAGTGTTTCTCTGTGGATTTCCAGGTGTTTAACCCTGTTCCTGGGGGATGTTGCATGGAGATGAATGTGGGTCCAAACCACAAAGGATGTTGATATGGATTGTGCAGCTGCTTGAAAACAGCTGCATCCCATTCTGGAAAGCATGTGCTGTGTTGGACAGTTATGTCCAAGCAGCTGAACTTGCAGCATCCTTATTCCTCACTCTTACTCTTCCCCCCCACCTTCTCAACCACACACATACGCACACATGCTTAAATACTGGCAAAAGCAAGAATGCTTCCTCCAGTGCATTGGGCAGTGGGTAATGCAGGAAGGAGAAGAGCACGAGTCCTGGGGGAGGAAGGGTGCTAGAAGGTCAGTCAGTCATTTAAGCCCTGTCCCAGAGAGGTATTGTCCACAAAGAGAGGCAGGGATGGTCTGATGACAGTCTGTGGGTCCCCATGCAGAGAATCCACCTTAGAAAACAGCATGATATGCATGGCTGACAAATGATGTCACACAGATTCAGACTGGAAGTAAGCAAGGCTCTAACTGTGAGGGTAAGTAACTGCTGAAATATATTGCCTGAGGCAACAGTGGATTTTCTCGAATGCTCCATTTTTGTGTGGAGGTTGATTCAAGTAAGGCTGGGTTACAGGGGTCTCTGAGCTTTGCACTTTACAGTCAGAGCATTTCACAATCCTTTGTCCATCTGTGATGCTTTGAGGTGCCAGTTGTGGTGACTGTGTGCATTATAGACACCTGTCCGTCAGTCAGGAAATGGATTGAAACTACCAGCTTCTTTCACACGGTCCACCACACATTTGTCAGTTACTAGTAATTTTGCCGTTGCTCTTGACCTGCACCAGAAGTTTGATCTAGTAATGTATGAATCCTGTTACCAGCTGCCTGTGGCTGTGGAGTCCTTCGGCATTAATTTATTTATAGCATTATCATTGTCAGACTGACCGCTGCTGCATCGCAGGAAGCTCTGTATGCTGCAGTCATCTTGGAGATATCGTAATGATCACAGTAATGTAGATCTTAAATCAGCTTTTGGCTTTCGTGTCTGTTCCTCTGCCACAAAAGTTTTCCGCCGTTCACTCTGGTTACAACAAATTGCATTAAGAGTAGGCTTTTGCATGTGTGCCGCTTCTATATGCATGTCAGTTTTCTTTCTTTGTTTTCTGTTGCTACAGAATATTTGTTTTGTTTTTATTTTTAGTGTGTTGGTTTTTTCAGATGAGGAAAGAGGGTATCAGTATATGTAATAGTTTCAATTAAAGTCATTTGATGAAGCGTAAGTAAATGAAATCCCAACAAAACATGCACAGTTTTTTAGGTTGAGGGGGTATTGTCATCTCCCTGCTCAGTGCCAAAGCTGTCCTAAGTTTTAGGCATCTTCATTTCATATGATTAGCTGGTTTGTGTCCCTGAGATACTCATGTATCAGATGGTTCTGTTTCAAGCCTTACTGATTGTGGGATTTCTTCTTCAAACAAAAAGAGTGATCTCAAAGCACTCAATGGTATTTTTTTGAATGTTGCAGTAGTGTTTTCTGGTTGCTGAGAAAATACTCTGTGATGCCTATGAAACATTCACTCTTCTTTTTCTCTAATTTCTTAAAATACTAGCTGTATAGGTTATGGGTTTCCCTCCCCGTTCATAGTTAACCAGAGCACCTACAGAGGACAGTTATCTATTGCTTTTTTTTTATTTTTTAATTCTGATGCCATCAACAATATAATCTTGTACATGCTAATTCCAGAGCAGTGGTTTTCCTCCTGTTTTTCCTGAACTGATGACTATGACTGCCTAAATAAGTGTTGATTTGGTAGGTGGGTGGAGGGGTGGGGAAAGTGGAGAAGAGCTAATTGCTGACTGAACTAAACTGTTAGCTTGTGCACCTAGCACAACTTAAATGAACTGTATCTTTGAAAATAAAAACTTCACAGGCCAGGTCATCTTATAAAGAATTTTCAAATTTTTTTTTTTTGCAAATCTTAAAATTTTAATCAGAGTAGAAATCGGGTTTCAAATACTAAGTATCTAAGAAGCTGAACTGAAAGGGAAGAGCGCAGTTAAAGTCTGCTGATCTTTTAGAACAATCTTTCATACTCCCTGAGTAAACAGTCAAATGCCTTAATAGAATACAGGCAACAAAAAGATGCTGTAACTGGAACAGAACCAGTAAGTGTGAGGAATAGAAGTTGTAGAAAAATAAGGATGCTACGAAGAAGCTGTATAACTTCTCTGCACCAGATTTGTCTCTCCTGAATGCTGTGATATACCTGTTTTGTAAGGTTATAAGGATGAGAAAGTTGCAGCTGGGGAAATCACAAGAGGAAGTGCTGGATCAAGTTTATGAATTAAAGAAAAAAAAAAAAGTATCTGACTGGCTGGTAAACCCAGACCTTTGGAGGAAAGTGAAGAGCTAAATGACTGAATACCTATCAAAACCAGAAATGTTTCTAAGATCAAATGGTCATAGCCTGCAGACCTTGTATAGATAATGCATTCATATCAGCTTGCATTACGATCTGGAATCTCGTTTTGTGTTTTTTAAGCCTGGCTGGATATTGTAAACCCTAAAGCAGTTTTAGCTGGGCATGATAGTCTCGCATGTTTACAGATGATCTTTAGACTATACATGTGCAGTTTTTTAGAAAAGGAAAGCGAACTAAGCTATAGAGGAACTGAACTGGCAGCTCTGGCACAATGCAAGTAATCTGCTTAGCATAGTTTGTGGATAGTATTTTTGCAGGTATTTTGGTTTTTGCTATAGAAACCTATCGTATCTGCCGTTAGCACTTAATGTGATAAGGTTTACTATGGGGAGAGCTTTTACTGAAGTTTTGAAGGGGAATAGCATCATCTCCTTGTAGTTTTCCAATTCTGGAAACTTGTGGAAACTTCTTTCTTTCTCTCATGGTTGCACGTTTGGGACTGACTTCATTTTTTGTACGTGTGTGTAACAGGGATTACCCTGTGCTAAAACAAAAGAAACAGTTCCCGTGTTGTGTCCCAGCTCCCCTGGCTGATAGCTCTGGAAGTGCTGAAAGCTGCCTTAGTTTGATTCTGTAGTCATTGGTTCTGTAATCCAAAGGAATATCCTCACACAGACACCAGCCCAGAAAGGATTTATCCGGACTCTGAAGCGTATCACTGCTCAACGCAAAATAACTAAATAGGGAAATATTGGGAAACCAATCAGCCCTGCTGGTGGGATTTTTTTGGGTGGTTTTTTTGGGTTTTTTGTTTGTTTTTTGTAGAAAAAAGCATATGTTAATTCTGGACAGATGCTGCTCAGCCAGTGAGAACTGCCAGTCTATTAAAACCATGTTATGGTGTTGGATAGCATACAGAAGTCTTGAGCTGCAGGAGGCCATTCATATATGAAAATTGTGTCTTGATGACATGGTAAGTCCCTGCTGGGTATGGCTGGGCAACACGTTCTCTGCACGGGCTCTGCTGTCTTTGGTATCCAGCCCAAAGACTTATGGGGACTATTGAAGAGGGAAATGGCAAGACAGCCTTCAAAATCAGAGTTGCTAATGTCATATCACAAGGTCATTCCTGTTGTGTAAAGATCAGCTCTGCAAATTAATAATTTAGTAAAGTCAGACTGTTGCGTTTCCATCTAGAGCACTAAGCTCTTATCACCAGTGCTGGAAGCTGTCAATTTTCAGCCTTTATGCTATCATCAAGAGGAAGTGTACAAGCACTTCTTCTAGTAAAAAACTTAACTTTCTTCTATGTTGTTTCACTGTTTTTTCATGGTAAGGGTTTCCCCTCATGAGATGTTTCAGAAGACCATGCTGAGCAAAACAGCTACCATTTTTCTTTCAGGTGCAGCAGCACCAGAAGATTCTCTCTAGTTTGAAGTAATGCCCTGTCTGGCTTTGGCTCTGCCTGTGAAGTTGGGAGCTCTGACTAATTTTTCAAAGATTACTTTGGTAGCCCACTAAGAAGCCTCCAAGAGACTTCCACAAACCGGCTTTTAAAGTGAGTCAGGCTAGGCCTTCATCATGAGGTACCCTTGGCTGCTCTGGCAGTGCACTAAGTTAGTTCACTGTTTGAATTGCTCAGCACACGGTAGCTGTGTCAGGGGAAACACATTCTTCTAGTGGCAGATGGCAGGAGGAGAGGATGAGGACCGTTCGAAGCTTTCAATGGCGAGCTATTTGCATGAGAGATGTTTAGATCCATTAATGCGTGGTGTTTCTCAGCGCTTGAATATAGTGTTGGTGATAACAGAGCAAATGCTCTGACCCCCTCTGTGCAGAGGAGATGATGTGGGGACTGTTAATCCATGCTTGTAATGTGAGCATATTCCAGAGGTGTAGCAATCATGTTCCGGCATTCCCTGAAAGAAAGAGGCAGGTGGGATATATTGTTTTATTGTAGTACTCAGAGGTCCCCTGGAGGGTTCAGGGACCAAGTGTGATGGGTAGTGCTCAGCTGTTAAATACGCCCTGGCATGCCTGGGGGCTTGAGTATGTCCTCTAGTCAAGGCAGACTAACAATGTCTTTCCTCTCTGCTGAAGTATGTAGTCCTGTAAATATTCTTGGTGTGTCTTAAAGGAGATAAACCACAATTTAGTATAAACTCAGTGGTGTTTTCTCCTGCTCTGCATTCCTTCAGATGAGCCAGGTTAGAACTGGAATTCAGGGTTAGAATTAGAAATAATATGTGCAGCTCTTTGTGCAAGTAAAGTAAAATCCTTAACTCTTCAATGTTTCCCTCTTGAAAGTGTGATGGAGAGGGAAGGTGGGGAAGGAGGGCTTTAACAGGACACTTTATATTTGTGATTGGCACATTCCAGCCTTAATGATACGGACTTTTCAAAAGTGTCACTGAGACTGCTTCCCAAGAAAACCATGAACAAACATCGCAAAAAAAACCCATGACTTGTAAAAACCAATGTAGTATTCAAGATAACACAAGCCAAATGTATAAATTCTATTGCAGGACCATCCCGCTTTCTGTTGTTCATATTCTTCATGTAATTTCAATTTCATTTATAATATTTTTCAAAACCAAACCTGAGTGCGTTGTTCACTAAAGTCAATTAGTGGTTGCTTTTTGCTGAAACACAAATGTATTTTCTGAGTCATTAATAAAATCGGCACCAATGGTGATTGCTACAGAAAGTAACTGAAAGGACAAAGAAACGGTTGAACGGTTTTCAGTTTAGTGGGTTCAGTTTGGTGCATTACTGGACAAAACCCTTGATAAACTCTTGTTTGGCTTGACGAAGCTTTCTGATGGCTGTTTCCTACTTTAGCTTTTTTGCTGAAATGCCCCTAAACAAAAATAAGTCCTCCTGCCCTCATCTGTTGATGTGACGACTCAAATTAACACATGGTTTTTGACTAACCTGAAAGAACTTGCCAGGTGCTGGAGGTTTTCTATTTGCATCTGGGTTCACAAATTTAAGTTTAGGGGTTTAGGTTTAAAAAAAATTTCTTGGAAGTCGTTGATGGTATCTTTACATAAATTTAAATAGAGAGGTTTAATGCCAAAAATAATCCTGCTCTTTTAAAATTTTTTTATTTATTTTACAACTCTCTTTCCCCTCCCCCCTGCCCTTGGAGAATAGAAATTTTGTAATTTGAGGTTCTTTCCCCCTGTCCTCGCCTTCTAACATCTGAAGCTCTAGATTCAGATTTCCAGTGCTAACTAGAACCTCAGAAATGTTGTATATATAGCAGTGGCAGGGACAATGTTCTGAAGAACATCTCTATAAAACATTACTTGGAAAACCCGTTAAACGTGAAATAATGAGTAGCATTTTCAGTCCTTCCTCTTATTCTCATACATACTGTTTTGCTAGAGTACTCGGTTTTATATAAAAATCACTGGACAGTTTTCTTTCATGGATAAGCTGTATGTTAGAATGATTTAGGGTGTAATCAAACTGAGCATCGTTCTTAATGACTTCAGAACCTCTTTGACCATTACAAAGGAGCAAACATCCATATAGGTGCTGCATTTGCCTCACAGTACTGTTCTTTGTACCTTATCCTGTTGGGAGTTGAAATTATTCTTGGTATTGTGCGATTAAATTTGTGTATGCTCTTTAGAGATCCTATGCTCAGTTGCTGACCGATTATCTGACATGTAGCACCTATAGATGTGTCATTTCGCTACTGCGAAATTCTACGTGTTCTACTAAAAAACCCCAAATGACGGTTTTTACAAGTTAAAATGAAGTTGGAGTTTTTAAAATAGATTATAGGTAAGTAGAATAGAAACAATGTTCCTTAAGAACTAAACTGTTACGTTTCCTGAGCATTTCATGAAATACTGGATTTAATAACAAAGATTTCATTATCTTTTTAAAAAAAAGATATTATTTTTTAAAATAGAATGATATTAGGAAGGTGTTGTTCTATAGTCTTACTGACCTTTCCAAATGTGAGATAACTCTTCAGTTTCCAATCTTAGTAGATTGATTTCTACAACAATTAGAAATCTGAAAATTACTGCAATTCCATGAATACCTTATTAACAGTAGCGTAAAACCTCTGCATATATGTACGCGCCTAAACTTTTTTATACCTCAATATTCACTGCAGCAGAACTTAGTTCTAGAAACTGTGATGAAATTGTGCAAGTGTTGTCACTGTTTCTCAAATAACAGTGAATTTTAGAAATTTTACTTAACTCTCGCTTGTTTCAACTTTGACAATCTTGAAATCAGAATACTTGCTCTAGTTTTGTTAGCTCTCACTGTATCGGTTTAACTGTAGCATTTAGTTTCAGGGCCTAAGAGAGACAGAAATCTAGTTTTGGTGGTTACTCTGTCTGCTGAAACAGAAAACAGAAAAGTAAATTATATTTTATTTTACTGATTTTTTGGAGGTAATCTTAATAGGTTAAATACACAAAAGAAATGGGAGTGCTGCTTTTATTTGATGAGGGCATCAGTTAGGATCATCATGTGAATTATAAGGATAAAGTTTAGAGAATTGCATGTGTTGGAGGGTAGGGGTGTTTGGTGGTAAAGGTGATTGATGGAGAAAGGAAAGTGAGCAATGATTTAAAAGTAACAAGGGGAAAGTAGTAGTGAATCAAGATGAGCAAAAGAAGGCTGCGTTCAGCATCTCGTTGACCTAGGAGCTTGGGTTTGAACTTATTCCCTATGTATGGAACGTTTTATTACCTGAGACCATACGTAACTTCTGTATAATTAAAAAGGTTGGGCTGAGGTTTGGTGATGGGTTTTTTTGTTGGCATTTTTTTTTTTTTTAAGTGGGTCACCTGGGAAAAAGCTTGTTTGGAGACATAAAACATGACTGACAGCTGTCAGCTGAAGCAATGTTTGAATAACAATATATTAGCAGCAGTATTCAATAAATAAAGTGGATGTATTACTTTGTGTAGGATTTAAAAGATTATTTCTCCCTTCATCAATTTTTATAATTGCAAGCTTTTCTCTTTGCTTTGAACAAATACATATTTTGGGATGAGTTAGCACCTAATTTAGTGTGTGTAGGTGAAGTGGTACAATACCTGTTCTGAGTTGTTCTGTCCTTCCTCCACTGAATAATTTCGAGAACTGTCATTCCTAGGGAACGAAACAAGAGTTCATTTAAAAATAAACTAATAAATAAAGACTTCCACACGGTTGACAACAAATTTGTATTTTGTCTTCCCATCTTTATTAATGTGCAATTTGGTTCAACTTTGGATATTGCATTTGCAACAAGATTCAAGTTTGTTTAATGAAACTGCAGGCTAGGTACTGATTTGGAGCTTGTTGAAATTTCACTAGGAGCCGGTCAGCTTGACTCTTCAACAATCTTTTGATTTAGCTTGTTCTCTTCTAGTTGCTGTTTCAGCAGTGATTGTTGCCTTCTTACCTCTTACATTTTGCAGCTTCAGAATGGCAAACAAACTGCTAAGTAATAAAATAGCGATGTGTCTATCTTTCTTGCATGCTAGTACCCCATCTAAAATGTTGCAGGTATTTACTTGTTCTGTTGGCATGAACTGCTCTGCTTTGAAAGGTCCCTTTGGGACAGTTCTTAGATGTTATCTGCAGGGTATGTGCACAGGAAGGACAGCAAGTGTCTTCGGGCACAAATATACAAATAATAATATGATCCCGGGTAGGGTTGGGGGTTTTTTATGGTTTTTTTTTTTAAATGGTCACAGACAGCAGGGTTCAGTAATTAAGAATCTTGCTATTGCCAATATGTTTAAAAAAGAAGTCTATCCAGCATATGTGAGGAAAAGATAATTCCAGGAATCAACATATGAGTATCTACACAGAAAATCACTTGAAGTCTCATTTATGAATACCTGCCCCATAAACTCTTGTGTTGTCCTTGTATTTTGGGTATCCAGTTAATGATAAATGATAACTTTGATCCTATTATTATCACTGTTATTTAAACGAAGAGAAGCAAAACTTGATGGTAGGGTGGGATCCTCAGGAGTTACCAACTCTGGCCAAACTGTGTTTGGGTCAAAGTCACTGAGAGTTTCACTGTTGGTTTTTGTGGGAGTCAGGTTAGGGCACAGTACTTTTGAAATCCCACCTCTAACTATTTCTGAGTTGAGCATGTGATTATTTCCTCATAGGGAGGAGTCCATCACCACAGCCTTCCAAAACCACCAAGCAAGTGACACACATGGGTCAAAATACCAAATTCCAGTAACTTTAACCATCTCCTGTCTGAGAAGCTATATTAATAAGGCTAATAGGCTGATGCTGAGTATTTGCAAGCACAGTAGTGGAAAGCGTGCTGTGGGCTTCACTGGAAATTGTAAGCGCTGAAGACCTCCAGGATCAGGCTCTGGATGAGCCATTCAGTACCCTGTGCGGTCTCTCATGGGCTAGTTTCATGCTTGCTTGCGGTAGTGGGAACTAGCCAGCCATGACAAAAAAAGAACATTGTGGCTCTTAAACTTGTGCTGGTGCTACTTCTGCTTTTAAAGTGAACATGATCTGAAAGCCCCTCTGCACCCGACCTGTGAAAAGCACTCAGCATGTGCCATAGCATCTGAAATCTGTGGAACAACTTGCGTCAGTGCATGCTGAAGGAGCGAACCTTCTGGCGTATAGTGTGCTCTGGAGTTAACACCTCTCCTACCTTCAGTTTTCTTCCTGATTTTTTTCCCTTGGTGGTACAGAGTTAGTGGCATGGCGTTATCTAGAGATGTGGGGGAAAGAATAGCATGTAAATTTACTTTCAGGTCACAGGCCCTTGTTCTACTGGAGTGACTCACTTGAAGTGACACTAATGTCCGAGATAAACTCTCAGATGCGTCATAGAAGATGCTTATTATCGTAATTAATCTGTCACAATATAGCTATCATCCTTGGCTCAGCTGCCTATCAATATATCTATTAACGCTACATCGTCTTTCTAAATCAGTGTATCTGTGCAAGCTGTTGCAGATCAGCTCATGGCTGTGGAGCCATCCTGGTTTCCTACAGCAGGCATCCCTTCTCCTGATACAGTCCCTTCTGTCACGTTACTTGTTGATGCTGTTGAGTCTGGCAGCAAGCTGCTTTGGTTTGCAAAATGACTTCATTCTCATTCTCTCTACCCTCAGCCACATTTTGCCACGCGGCTCTCACGCAAAATGCCACGTGCTGTCACTGGCTTGGTCTTGTCCTGATGGTGCCTTCTTCCTCATCAGGCACTGCCGTGTCTCCATCTTCATGCTTAGCACTGTCTGCAGAGCCTTCCCCTCTCTGACTCTGCCTTCCCCTAACCAGAAGGCCATAGACAGCAGAACCTTTGCTCTGGTTGTGGCACACTGGAGATGTCCTGTTAGGGCGAGGAAGTCTGGTAAAGCAAGGTGGGGGATAGGGCAGGCTCTCAAACCTGCGTGGCTGTGAGGAGGATGCTGGCTGAAGAGGTTCTGGTGGGTTGAGAAAATGGCTAGTGCCATGTGTAAGTGGTGGTGAAAAGATGGGGGTGAGGCATCGCCACATCTTTTCTGACATAGTGGTGAAGTTCATGCACCTTGCAGAGGATTAGCGTGATGGTGTATCGTGGTGCCAGGGGTCAGGCCCTTTTATAAAAGGGATTGCTCTTTGGTGTAAGACGGCAAGTCAAGTAACAAAGTGAGTGTAGGGGAAGTTAAAGAGGGGTTTCTGAGCCAGCAAAGCAAAGGTGTTGTTGAAGAAGATGCTGCCTCAGGTAGCCACTACAGCTGAGCAATGACATTTTCACCCCCCACCTCCAGCTGGCAAAACGAAATGCCTGGTAGATGCATGTTGTGTTCCACCTTGTTGGCAAAGGATCTCTTATACATAAATGTGTGACTTCCCATGTGTGGTGTTGAACATGCAGGATTATTACAGGAGTTTGCATTGTTACAGAAAGATAAACTAAGGTGCATTTTATGGTGGACCTTTTCTTGTGAATCCATATCTTTACAAGTATGTCTGAAAAATGCATGACTCTGCATCTGAGGTAAGTCAAAAGACTTCCAGTGAGTGATTTAGTTTTTGTGTGTCTGAGCTGCAACGTATGTTCTTGGAAGTCCTATTTGAGAAGTTAGCTAAATATGCTTTCAGAAGTGTTCTTTTTCTTAACAGTTGCAGGAGCAAAGCAAGCTTTGAAAATAAAATGACAGTTAAAATGAGCGTTGACAATGCAAAGCAGTAGTGTATGATTATAGTGGTGTTTTAAATATACCCAGTAACATTTTTAATGCATCAGAAATTGTTAT
This sequence comes from Egretta garzetta, assembly GCF_000687185.1. Lineage (NCBI taxonomy): Eukaryota > Metazoa > Chordata > Aves > Pelecaniformes > Ardeidae > Egretta > Egretta garzetta. The sequence goes on along the minus strand of NW_009259043.1, from coordinate 1,597,847 downwards.
CTAACTTCCCTAATTGATCTTGTAACTTATTACAATAGCTGACTAAGAAAGTGAGGCTAACGTTGTGGAAGAAAAGTATGAGTTTTATGGTTGTCCTTTTTGAAGTTTCCAAAAAATAAAAAACAAAACCCATGCCACAAACGTGTTTCTTCTTTGAAATGCATTTTGTTTGGTTTATCAACTATGTAAATAAAAATGATTGCTTGGGATCAAAAGAAATTGCTTATCACAATGTTAGGTTGAAGCATCTGTTCAGAGAAAGGGAAAAGCAGGAGAAGATGCAACTTAGTTTTTCTAGAAATGTAAGAATAATGAGATTTTGATAGAGAGGTTTACACCTTTTTAGTAAAGATGCTTCTATTTTAAAAAGCTTGCTATTGGGCCTTGGGATAAGCATGAGTAAGGTATGTGCTGGTGTCTTAGCAACAAAGCAGGTGTGAAAACAGTGTTTTAAAATCTGCCTTCCTAGAAATGATCTCTGCTTGTCTGAATAATGGTGTGCCTTTCTCAAAGTCAATAGAACTGCAGCAGTCTAGGGCAGGACTTGCACAGTGGTAGATAAATGTATTTAATGTGGATATTTTCTTCTCATGCCTTTTTG
>NW_009259043.1:1564155-1597221 GCF_000687185.1 Egretta garzetta | reverse complement strand
TCCTGCTGCTGACTCACCCTCACAGAACTTGTAAGTTTTCTTTAAAAATAAATCACAAACCCACAGAAATTCCTCAGTAACATGGCGCCTGTTTTACAAAGAGCTGAAAGATCTGATTCTGATCTCTCACAAGTATTGCACAGCTGTGGTTTTTAATCCATTAAGAAAACACAGTAACACTTTATTCCAGCCACTTTGGTTTGGACCCTGCTTTTTGTGTGTAAGGCTTTGTAGAAGGCTCAGTATGTAAACACTCTTTTTCATTTGTGGCCTTAAACTTCAGGAATTCCTTAGTGAGGACACTCCTAATTTAATCCTAGTTTATTCTAGCCATTGTTTTTGTAAATCTTTTTGCCTGGCTGTTCGTTTTAGCTAGCGCTATCTCCAGCCATTAATGAGAAGAAAATACTTGAAAGAGGTATGAAGCCTGATGCTTCAAGGGTTGAAGTAAATTCCTCAGAGTGAGCCTTCAAGATAAAGTCCCAGTGTGCAAACTACCCCTGCAACTATTTACTCTGGATTCTTGAACCTGCCTTAGAAGGCCCCGTTGCCCTTAGTAGTAGGCTGGCATGGTGGGGAGTTTCTGCCCTACAATGACTCTTGCCTTGAGGATCTATGTACTGAAAGTAGGGTGCCCCAGCCTCGCTCTTTCTCATCTCTGCTAACGTTCATGAAACACTAATTGACTTGCCCTTGGTTTTAATGTTGTGAACCATTGAGCATAGCAAGTGTTGATTGCAAAGAGAAATCAAAACAGGTTTTGTAAGACAACTTGGATGGTGACCAACTCTTTCTTCTAGAGCTCACTGTTTATGTTGGGGAGCAGCGAGGGGGGTTTCAGCCACATCCTGCTACCACGTTTTGTAGAGAAACAAGTAGTTGAAAGAGGCCTAGTAGGTACGGAAGGAAATGCAGCATGGCTTTTCTCTCACATCACAGCAATATTCCGGCTCATGCTTTCAGGGGATATTTTTAGAGTACGTGTTTCTCGTACCCTAGAAAGACTCCAGCGTGGCATTTGATGTGTGGTGATTTGCCTTTTCATTCTGCATTTCTGTCGTGATTTTACGGGAAGGGGAAAAAAACCAAAAAACCTCACCACACAAACAAACCTCCACACCCACCCCCCACCAAAAACCACCCCAAGCCCCTAAATTCCAAGACTTGTAGCCTTAATACTCAAATAAAAATAAATGTAAAAAAATAATTTGGGGAAGAGGAAAAAAAAAGAGATTAGAGAGAAACATTCACATGTCATTAATTGTTGGTGTTCTGAGATCTGTAGCATTTCTGAAAATGTTTTGCAAAGCTGCTTCCTTTGTTAATAGAGATCTGGATCACTTGGGAATGGATATAGAAAGGATGGCGTTTGTGATGAACGTTAATCAATGTACAATTCAGCCTCTCCCTCACTGTTAAATATGAAGGAGTTAGATTGAAAAACCACCTCTGGTGCTTGAGCTGTCTGGCGCAGTACCAAAGCTCTTAAAGCTTGAGTAAGAAAATACAATATTTGCATGAGTATTGTTTCTGTTATGCAGCAGGCGTCTAAAATACTTGCTTTGGTATCAGGTGGTTGCGAGCAAACGTCATTACTTCTAATACTGATACATTTTATCACTTAAAATAAAACTTGATGAGTAACCGATTTTTCTTTTTTGCTTTAAACAGTCCAAATCTTCAAGTAAAATCAAATCATGACGCTCACAAATAGCAATGTTGCTTGCTTTGCACATGCAATCTTCTGAGAGCAAGAGGAAGCTGTCTTTGTTCAGTCTGTGGGGATTTGACACAATCTTATCTAGGAGCGGTTAACCGTACTGCCTGTGCCCTCTTTGGAGGGAGGGATAGCTGGGGAACGGGAAAGGGAATTGGTCCCTCTGCAACATCTTTATGTATCTACACAGGGATTCTGGTGGTGTCAGGAAAAAGAAAAAGCAGCATCCTATATGGCAGATCCTTGTGTTTTCTTAGCAATAGTTGTCAGGCACAACTGACCAGAAACACACTGCTCTCTTGTCTTTCTCTCCCAACAGCAAGTTTTTCAGAAGCTTTGCTGCTACTTTGCAACTGCTGGCAGGTTGATAAGGTCCAACTGAAAGCCTTTACCCATTGAATTTTGGGACTGTGAGCTCTTAATTCACTTCAGCTCAGCTTTTGTGAGGGAAACTTCTGGTTTCTGATGCGTGTTATGTGCATTTACTCGTAGTAAGCTTGTTTAGTGGAGCTGCCTTCCTCAGAGGAATGAATTGCTAGGGAAATACAGCTGGAATTCCCCTGTTAACATGTGGGTGTTCACTAAAGTGGCTCAAAAGCTTGCTTCTACTCCCATGTTCTGCCCTATCAAGCATAGGAATCAAGTAGTTGCTTCTGAGACTCGAGGTGCTTCCTGTGTGCTAAATGAGTGCTTTCCCTGGACTGTGAGAATTTTACCATGGGCCATTGACTTCTCCAGAAATGTCATCTCCTATAGAACCTGTTGCTAAAAAGTTATTTCTGTAGAAATCAAATCTCCCCTTCCTGTCCTGTTCCAGCTAATTGTCTTAGGCTATATGTTTCTAAGGAACTAACCTCCAATGGTCAGGCTGTAGTGGTGACAATACAGAAGCCAGATAACCTATTAAAAAAAGAAATTTAGGTGGATCTTTGTTGCATTTACATTGCTAAAGGAAAGAAACATCAAGATGCTTCTTCCTGTCTGACTTGGATGCTTTCCTTTTAACCTTTATATTGTTCGTAGAAGCCTGACTAGCAACAAATGAACATGCAGATCTGGTATCATAACTCTGCCCTCAGCCTAGATTTGGATTATCCAGCTTGGTAATGTGTAAGTTTAGATAACTTTTACAACATGCTGGTAGGGGCACCGTACCAGTGGTTCTTCCTGTGGTGTTTTCCCACTGTGAAGATGATGCAGTTCAGGACCCAGCTTTAAGCTGGGAGATGCAAAAGCCAGATATCACGTAATAAATTGTCTTGAAGGAACTGTTCAGTCCAACAAATAGACTGCAAATCAACACATTTGTCAAGTGCTTTCCTGTTACAGATGATAATCAACTGTTTTGTGGTTAATGTAAGATTTGTCATTTTTCTTTGTGTCTGGCACTTGCCATGCAGCTAACTGGTCCTCAGTCTTAGTTTTCATGTAAATATGGTTTGTACCATAACTTTGACAATGAATTTAGGCAACTGTGTCTGCCGCAGCCAGCAGTGACCCCGATAACATAGGGCTGTGGAGGAGTACATTTCTCTTTTCTTTGACTCAGGGTGAGGAGGGGCCATGGTTCTACAGAGCAGCGCCAATTATCAGCTTGACTATTTCTTTTCTCGTTTTCATGAATTCCTTTAAACACACTTGACAGCGTTTCAGCAGACCAAGTGTCAGCAGTAAGGAAGGGTGAATAAAAATGAGTGAATGGAGTTCACTGCTAGATATATTTAGTACTTTGCAAAGGTGTTATGCTCATTCGCAGATATTTTTCAAACCAAAGCACTGAAGTGTTTAACCAGAACTTGTGCTAGACCATTGAAGTGAATTCACTGGTGCTTGGAGCTGAGCTGTTGGCCAGATTTTCTAGAGAGAAAGAGAAGAGATGGGTGTATGAGAAGATTGGGGTGTTGTCAATCCAGCCCTAATCATCTGACTGAATCTGTTCAATCTCTGATAAGTGCTCCTTCATTGTGCAATAGCAAGGCCTCCTGTGCACACAGCCTAACTTCTCATTTGTCCTTTCCGAGTTCATTTATGTGAAGCTGCTTGTGCCCCCAGGCAGATGTAAGTGCCATGATTTGTTAGAACTTAGCCAGTGAAAATGTTTTGGAGTGGCAGTCTTGAGTAGAAATGCATTTGTAAGGCTTTGTCCCTCATACTTGATCCCACATACTTGATCTGTTTCTTGAGAAACATAGAATCCTGAGTTGACGTGCCATCCTAAAGCTTTGGATTGCATTATGCCTCAAGATTTTTCCCAATAAGTCACTCAAGTCTTCTCCAGCTGTGTTCTCCATGTTGTATCCAGTGATGCAAGAACTGCTTTGGAGAGGGAATCCTGGGCTTTGCAACTTCCCCAGGCACTGTCACTCTATTGCATCACTGTTGTCCTCCTCCAGATCTTGCGTGTTTATAGTATCAGCAGCTGCACTGTTGGGCAGGAAGGGAAGCTTCCTTTTATGTGGGTATTCCTGATTTTTGTGTGGCTGCTGGTGCTGGGCTGAGGTTTTTTCTTTTACCCTTGTGGTATAATATTCACCCTGAGAGGGGAAACATCTTGAATACAGGACGTTGTGTTTCATGGGTGTTGAGCGCAGCACGCTTTTTGGTTCACCTTTGCTAATATGCCTGGTACTGACTGCCCTTTCCTCTGTCTCTGTGCTGCACACTTTGCTACTGCTTGCGAGCTTAAATTGCAAGAGCCCTCAAAGACCACGGTAAACTCCCACTCTACTAAACTAAGAGGTGCTGCTCGCACCTGCAATAAATTGCAGGCAGCCCCAAAGGCTTTGCAGTCTGAAAGGCAGAGGCAGGATGAGCAACTTGGTACTGGGAGGCAAAGAGGTGACGTTGCAGTTTTACTGAGATAATGACAGCTGCCCAGTCATCAGAATAAAATGTTTGTTAATGTTTACCACACTGTAGTGCCTAAGATACCAGTTTCTTCTTCTTCAGGTAGAGTGGAAAATATAACTATGCCAGTGAGTTTGCGTTTCATTGGCAGACACTAACTTTTACCTTTTAAGACCTGTATGCAATTCTAAATTCTAGAAACAGCGTTAAGTGAGCTTTCAGATACATTTCTCTCTTTCTAAGTAGTGATTTTACTAGATAGAGCACTTTCTTTATTCCCCTTCTGCTTCTGTTTTCAGGGCAAGGCATTTCAGAGAGAGCATCAAATTTATCCATGAGTGCCGGCTTACAGGTGAAGGCTGCCTAGTTCATTGGTACGTATACCACTTGCTAAAAAAAGTTCTTAAGGGTTTCTCTACCTTGATTTGGATGTTCATCTTTTTAACGATAAGTTAGTGTTCATCTACATTTTATAGCACAATCCTCTTGGGCTGAAATGCCCCCTTTATTTGAAGAGCCCCAGAAGATTTGCAAGTGCTATTAAAGCCTCACGCTAGGACTTTAGAGTCACTGGGGTGGGCAGCTGCCTGCAAATAAAAGGAACCCAAGAAATTCATCTTGACAGTGTCTTTGTATCAAATCTTTTTGTAGGATTGATTTGACTAGAGAAGCATTGACTAGAGATATATTATTTATTTCCTGTTATTTTAATCACTGTATTTCTAAATGTGATTTCCATAATCCTAATAATTTGGTTAGTTTCTATAACAGCTATTTTGGTGACTTATAGAGTTGTTAAAAAATTTCCTCTGAACAGAAATCAACTTTTTTTTCTCTTTTTTTCTTTAAACTGCTGAAGCATTCAAATGTTGCATTTGTTAATAGCAAGTCTGATTGGAGAGATGCTCCTGGGACTGTAGAGAATAGAAAAGGAAATCCCACCCTGGGTTTTTTCTTGCTCTCTGCTATTGGTTGTAGTCTGTGCTGTATGTCCAAGTGACATATCTCAGTCTATATCTGGAATCAGAGTAATCTCGTGATTTGAACACTGGACTGTACAACGTAGGACTTGTACCCAGCATAAATCCTCGGTTTGCTACTGACTCATGATAGGGCTGTGCACGAGTCATTTGGTCAGTCTCCATGTATGTAAAACAGGGATAATTAGTCTGAATTCTGACAGAGTTTTAAAAAAATATATTTAAATTTGTGAAGCAAATTTCAAAAGCATAAAATGTTCTTGAAATGCCAAGTGAAAGAGTCTGGTATAAATGTAACTCAAACACATTCTTTATACTCACGGTAGTAATAGTTTGAATTTTTTGTCCAGTGCTGTCAGACCAGTAGTAGTGAATGATTCTTACTTCTCCCCAGTGTCTCATGTGGGGAAACTGGAGTCCCAAGGGGTGAAGTTGCAAAGTGCATGGATAGCAGGAAAGAGCTCAAGCAACCAGACATACTTACTTCAACAGTTCAGTTAAAGTTAATTTCGGCCCCATGAAATTGAAGCCTGTATTCATGGTGGAGGCAGAATGGTCTTATTTCACTGCTCCGATCTATATAAGCAGAAGAAAGTGGGTGACTTATTTTCAGCCTATTAAAACCCAAATCTAACTTAGAATATGTGCACTGTCCCCTGCTATTGTGAAGTCTTAATATGTATTTCTTCCTTTCCAGTCTCATATGAATTACCACTTGGAATGCATTTTCTCGATCTTGTCATAGATTTGTTCTGATACCTTTGAAAAAGCAGCACCAAAACTCTTCGACTCAAATATTTCTTCCTTGTGGCAAGCAACACAGCAATCTGCTGTGATGTTGAGAAGTGATGCTTTTAACTGTGATAGATGAAATACAGCACTTCTCCAATTTATTGCACCTCCTTTTTCATGCAGCCTTGCAGGTGTCTCCAGGAGTGTAACATTGGTGGTTGCCTACATCATGACCATCACAGACTTTGGTTGGGAAGATGCACTGTCTGTTGTCCGTGCAGCAAGGTCCTGTGCCAATCCTAACATGGGTTTCCAGAGGCAGCTACAGGACTTTGAAAAACATGATGTTGATCAGGTAAATGAACTACAAATGAATGAGCTGGGCTACTTCTCCTTATTTTGTGGCCTGGGTGGTTTATCTGACTCCCTGGTTTTGCTTTGAGGGAGTGGCTTCTTCGCCAAGCCCGCTCCACTGGGGTGCGGTTAGAACTGAAGCTATCAGGGAATGCTGGATGGGAGTAGAGATGAAGCACAACTTCTAAACACCTCCTGCCCACCAGTGCTCTCAATCCAGTGATTGCTTCATGTGTGCTAAGACACAATACAAGACTGACACCTTTTGAGGGGTAAAAACTAAAATGAGTTGCTCAGAATGCAGCAGAGAGACCACCAGTTGCATAAAAATAGTGGGTTTCCCCCCAACACATTCATTTGGAATAGTAAGCAGGAAAGAAATCATAATCAGAAATCTTTGCTATCCAGGAGTTTAATTAGGTTCTCATTATGACTTACGTGTCAAGTTCTCCCCCTCTCGCTTCTGTGGCTGAGACTTAATAAACTTTCTGATGTGTAGAACAGTCTCAGATCTGACCCTTTTACTTCTTAGCCTTTGAAGGCTTTGCGGGACTGGGAGAATTGAGGGAACAGTAAGACTGCAAAGTGGTTTTCATAAAACAAAAATTAGTTTCTTACCCCTAAAAAAACCCGTCCCACGCAAAAGACCTGCTCCCCGTGGGTGATCGGTGACTTCCACTTATGTTAACAACCTACTCTGGCCGTCCCCTTCATTTTCCATTGCTCAGCATGTTGCTGTTCTCTGGGCTTTTGTGCCTATTGTGCTTATTAAAAAATCAATAACAACAACAGAAGCAAACCAAAATCGGAAAGCAAAATGCATGAGGCAAAGGATGTTGGGTTTTTTTTTTTTATTATTCCATCCCTGTCATTCTGCTGCAGAAAGCTCAGAGTTTAGAAATTACCATTTGTTTTGCATGATGCAGTTTGCAACTGTAAATATTTGCGTTTTTTTAATATTTAACTGAATGTTTCCTGGATCGTTTGGAACTGGTGTAAATTGTAAGGTAACAGATTTTTAAGAGACAAAAGTCAGAGGGGGACTTTCCAGACTTGTCTCCTTCCTCCCTTACAGTCATTTCTACTCTAATTGGTCTGGGCTAACAGCAATGACAATTAAGGCTATATGCAAATAGCCTGATAAAGACAGTAACGTCTCTTTTTTTTTCATCCATGATGGACGGCACATTCTGCCTTTTTTCAATGAGGGGGAGGCAGTAGGCTGCAAAAAGAAATATCCACCTGTAGTCACTGGCTGGGCTGTAGTTTCCTACTGTCTCTTAACAGCAACCACATCCTTAGCAGGTGTCTGTTTACACACCTGATTTCAGTGGAATAATGCCATCTGCCAAGGGCGTGAACTTTTTTCTGATTTCAGCAGCATGGGTGTTTTGCTGTGCTGCTATAGGGTGGTATCCTGTGGGGTTTCTGGAATGAGGTCCTTTAGATCTTGGTCTTACAGGAAGGGGTTTAGTGATTGAGGTCATAACATGGTTTGCACCAGTTCCAAACTTCCCACCAGGACATGTGTGGTAACCTGAAACTTCAGATTTAACTGAGGACCTTACGATCTTTTAGGAATGGGAGGGAGGAACTATGTTGAGGACTTGTCTCCCAATGTCCTAGTAATGGTCTTATGGATAAAGCTGTCCATGAGCCCCGAACAGGACAAACCTGTGAAAGTTAAGGCCTGAAAAATGATCATAGTAATATTACCCCCACTGGGACAGAGCAGTTAGGGTCTGTGTCTACTTGCTGCTTCTGCAGAGAAGAGCAACAAGATTGTCAGGAATGACTCAAATTCTTCAGCTGGCAAAGAATGACAGAGAAGGATGTGATAAAGGTCTATAAAATTGAGTGGACTAGAGAAAGTGAACAGATGTGATTTCCACTCTTCCCTGTAACGTGATAGGAAGCTATCAATTGGCAGGTCCCAATTGAGGAAAAGGAGAGGTTTTTTTATACAGTATGTACTTATGGAGCTTGTTGGCTTCCAGATATCTTGTGGTAAAATTTTATGGATTCAGAAGGTGATCTCATGGAAGAAAAATTCATTTGTAGCTATCAAACACAAAGATACTGCCTCAGCCTCCAAAAGCACCTGAGCTGAAAATTGCTGGAAGCTGAGGAAATGAGCAGGGAATTATTAATCCCAGCATTATTGCCCTGCCATTGCCCGATTCTTTCTTCAGCATTTATATCTGGCTACCCTCATATCAAGATACAGAGCTGGATTGACCTTCAACTGGACCTGGTACATCTGTTACCGCATACCATATTCAGTCATTCATGTCAGTAACGTGTCTTTTATAGCTTTAAAAGCTCTCGGTATTTTTTCTTCCTAGAAGATACCTTTCCTGATATCCACAGAACATTTCTTAATACTGGTGTTTGTGGGCTCAGGATGAGAAACCCGTATGAGTGGTTCACTTTCTGATCTTCAGCCTTCTTGTGGCCTGTTGTGACTTGGGCTAGTTGGCTGATCGTATTCGCTTCCATGCTTATTCATCTCATTGTATATGCAACAGGAGGAGGGTGCTTTTAGGTCAAAGGCACCCTGGTCTGGTGGGTGTTCTTCATTCCATATTACTCCAGTCAGCCAAGTTGTTATGCAAGTGTGTCATTTTAGGGGATGTAAGGGATCTTGGTGACTTCAAATATGTGTTCCTGTGCCTGTGTATTCTGTGCTGCTGTTGAAGGACATGCAATATTTGGAGCGCATTTCTTTAAACTATTTGTGTTCTTAAAGGCTCTTGTAATTCTGTAGGACAGGAGGGGGTAATTGTTCTGCATCGGTCTCATGTTGTTTCATCATATTGTATATGTATGTTCAATTTCTGCAGTTCAGGCAGTGGCTGAAAGAAGAATATGGGGAAAACTCTTCTCAGGATCTGCAAGAAGCCAAACATCTTCTGAGCAAATATAAAGAGCAGGCAGAATTGCAGCAGAATACTGGAGGAAGACAGTGGAATAACAACTTCTCATCTGTGCCGTCTCTGTCATACAGCAACTACACAACAGAGACCTAATCGTAGGAGGTTGATTTTTTTTTTCTTTCTACCTTTGAAAAACATCTTGCCATAATTTCCATCCCATCTTCGAGACTCTCAGCTGTAATCATTCAAACAGTTGATTTGTAGAATACTTCTTGATGAAAATACTACATTATGTGTGTGTGTATATGAGTGTGTTTGACACAGTTTTGTAAGTTGGGCAGGATCAAGCTCTCTGTATGCCCAGAGACATGATCCAGTTACTGTGGCTGAGCCAGTGTGTCAACCAGCCGCAGCTATTATCCCCTTATGCCCACATTGCCCGGCATTTGCTGTGAGGTTAGCTCAACTCCTTTCATTGTAGGCTAGCAAAGGGCTCTGAGAGATGAAGTCTGGTGATTCAAGCTGTGGCAGTTTGACATCTCCGCACTATTAACGTGGCAAAGATGTTATCGCACCTGAAGAAGAGACCTCGGGTCTGTGTCTCTGCTGCTCCTGTTCACAGTCCATTGGCAAGTAATACCGTGGAGGTGGGCTTGAACTTCAATGCTAGGCTGCAAACTGGAGCAGGTGAGATATGGGTACACGTACCTTCCTACCAACAGTAGCATCTAGGAGAGAAGTGAGCCAGACAGCTCTGAGTAATAACATCTTCAACTGCCACGGTTGTACTTGCTTCAGTGCACGTGAGACAGAGCTGTCGGGAGAACTGCCGCAGACCAAGAGCACAGAGACTGTTACCACAGCTCAGCTGATGTGCAGTGATTTAAGCCGTGGTCCCTTGATTGTGCATCTGGTCTCCCGACATAAGCTTCTCTGGAGAGTAGTTTTATCAGGTCTCCAGTGCTGCTGAACTTCATTCCCCGTGGAACATGTGCCTCTTCAACACACGCCCCTGCGCACATGATAACGTGTCTCCAAAGAGTGGGCTCGGTGTGAGTGCGAGCACCTGTTTCTTTGCTTGTGCTGTGGTTTGCTCTTTGACTTCAGCTACCTCAAAAATGCTGTTCTTGTCATTGTGGTTGTAAATGCAACCTTGAAAATTGCCTTCTGTAATCTTAATCTGACACTGAGTGAAGTAAGTGGATGCATGTGCACATGAGACTGTGCGTGTGCATGTATTTCACAAATGTCTGTATTTGAGAAGTTTATTGTTTTCTTTTAAGATTGCCCATATTTCTCACTGGTTTAAAAATTGAGTTGTTTGAATTCAAGTTTCTGCCATTTTAAAGCCACTGTATATTTTGCTGTGATCAGATTTGTAGGAATGCATTTGTAAAATATGTTTTAAACTAGGTTAAAGATAGGGGCCATACTCTGATCTCAGTAATGTTTTGTGTTTCTGGAATGGAGCCATTGCCTGACTCAAGCGTATTCTAAAAGTGTAATTTCAAATATGTCACCAGGGATGCTGGGCAGTGTACTGATTTCCGATGGTGTAATGGGGGGTGGCACTGATGCCAAGATCATGATTTCTTGTCTTTGACTCAGAGGATGGAAGGCCTATTTTTCTTGAAGATTCCAGAAAATAAAAAATACCTCCCAAACAGACAGGATACAAAACCAAAATGTGGTGTATATCATGCTAAAAGCTGAGTGCTGAGCAAGAAGCAGTCTGCATACTAAATAGACTGTTGTCTCTCTCAATTTCTTCGGTACTCTGACCTCCCATCCCTTCACAAGCTCCCTCTCCGTGTGATTTCCTGCTTGCTCTGGGTGGCAGTGAATTCTCTGGATGGGAGCAAGGCTTTTAGGGTCAAGTAAGCTCTGGCTGTTAAATATCTGTTGTTAAGTATCTTCAAAAAAATGTGTTATGGCCTGTGAAATACAGATCTTGCATATCAATAATTGCCAAAAAGGAAAAAAGGGAATGGGGTGGAACTGGCCTGACCGTTTCACCTGAGTCCAAGCCTGCATCAGGGTTCTCATTGCACTGAGTGCTTTCAGCGTACTGAACACGGCGGGAGTGGGATAATCATGTCTGTGATGCAGTAAGGGATGCTGTTGGATTTGGAAAAGGTGCTGGAACTTTGTTTTCAAACTTGTAGCTAAATGAACCACTGCCTGTTTGGTATGTGTTTGCCTGGTAAGAGAAGTATTTAGCTGCTCTTAAGGATGTCGATCTGCAAATAATTGGCTGTGTAGGAATTCCAGCACAGCAGTGCCCACGTTGGCAGTCCTCGCTGTGCTCTAAGGGTAGATGTGGTAATTGGAAAATGCTTTCCTCGGTAACAGGGTCTGACAGGCGTTCAGGATGCTGGTCCATTTGTTCAACCCTCTACTCGTAATAGATTACGTAGCTCAACTTCAGTCCATCCCCAAAGGACAGCTTTGTCAGAAGCATTCTGCCTACGCTCTTGCAGGTAACCAGTCAGTCCATCCTGTAGCTGACTGCCAGCTCTGTGTATCCCGTAACACTTTTGGCACTCTGGCCCTTGCGGTCGTAACCCCGTGAGTGCTGGTAAGTTGGCAAGTCTTTTTTCTGGTCGGACAAATACAAGGCAGAATGGGAGACGTCTGTTAATGTTTGCGTGTCCAAGATTATTCCATACTGGATTTTTTAAATAGTTTGATTATCTCCAAAGACTCAGTCCCACGAATAGGATTTTTTTTTTTTTTTTAGAACTGAATTTAGCTTTAGGGCCATATAGCCACATCAATGTGCATTATGCTGCAGCTCAAAAGCAGATACAGGGTAAAGCAGGAAGACGGAGGGAGTGCCATATTGTCAGCAAGTGGAAGTGCTTCTCTCTTTTAAAAATACAGAAGAGGTATTTTCTGTAGTTTCTTGCTTCTACATCTTGTTTTAGTGGTCCATATGTACTGCATACGGCATTTAAGAGTGGCAAAAGAGCAATAGCAGTCTAAGAAAACTTGAATCTGGTTTGTCCATGTAGAGAGCAGAATGATAGTTTACTTCTTTATTGCCACAAGGTGCAGAAGAGGGAGTAGCTGCACCTTTGGCCTTTTAGAAAGGGAGAGGAGCTAACACAGCCTGAGAATGTGGCATGATTTGTCTTCCAACCAGCCTTTCAGTGGCAGTTTGTAGGACTTTCCAGATATCTGGAACATGACTAGACCCCAGTCCACTTCTTAGCAGTTGGCCTTTACAGTGTAGACAATACATTCAGTTATTTTGTTTCTGTACTTCAAAACACTGTCCTCATTTTGATGTTCTCTGGAAAATGTATAAAGTTTCTAACACTTTATTGGATACCCAGATTTGAAATGTATAATCGATTTTTTTTTTTTTTTTTTTTTTTTTTTTTGCTAAACTTGATATCCATGTGTGATTATAAGCAAATGTTTAGTGTTATACGATGTAGGTAATGGGTAAGTGCATTAGTATTTATTACCCTGATTTTTAACCTGGAAAGAGTTGCTTCCTTACATTTTGTGGTTGAGTGGAAGATATGGCAAGTCATATCTCTGTTTTTTAAAAAGGAGAGTAATAACATTGGTTGCTATAATGGCCACTGCCTATAAAGAAGTCAGTGAAAAATTATAGTAATTACTTGAGCTAGTTTAAAAACTCTAAACCTGGTAAGCTTCTTAATTCTCTGTCTTCCTCTTCCTGGGCATCTTAGCGAAGCCTTGATTGCTTTTCCAAATGTTTGTATTTAATACGTTCTACAATTTTTTTATAAATAAAAGTAAATGTTAACACCTGATCTGCGTGTGTATTTCTTGAAATAAATAATGGCCTCTGGAAGGTTTCTACTCACTGTTTGTATCCCTGCAGGTACAATAGGAGTACAAGACTAACTCATCTTGGTATTTAGATTACTTTTTTTCTCCTGCGCACAGACTCCTTGAGACTTCTCCTCTCTTCACCAACTTCTTCCAGGTGAGTTCAAGAATCTGCAGCACGATATCTCTTGGTAGTAGACCCACAAGAGGATGTCGCATGCTGCTCTCTTACTTACTGTTGTTGGTCCATCATTGTGACAGGGTATGTGGTGAATCCAAATTTTTTATTCTTTTGAAATACCTTCTTTTCCATATGACACTGGTTTAGGGATTAATTAGCCGTAGAACTTAGCTGTTTTACAGACTGCCGGGACTCAAGGCTGTCAGTAGTGGTTTGTCAGAGGAAGCTGATGTAAGTGGCAGATGATGATTCTTGGGGAAAAAAAAAAAAGAAATATAAAAACTTACAGTGTAAAAGGGGGGAAAAAAGCCCCATTTAAATTCCCACAGATAACACTGAATTTCTGGTTTGACACTACCTCTGCTAAGAGGGTAATTCTGGCATTTGAACAATCAAAAAAAACCCCACCAACCTGAAAGTATAATCAGTCATGCCTAAGTAGCCAGATCTCGCGGCCACTTCAGTCGTTGCTGCAGAGGGGCTACCTCATCATGAAGGCAAAGTTAGATGCTCAGGCACAGTGGGGATTGTGTCTTTTCTTTTTGCCCTCTCCTCCCTCTCCCTGCGCTTGTTAGTTTGTAAACTGCTGGGAATGTGCAGATGGTTCCTAAGGGATCTCAGGGATTCAACTCATTATCCTCCATTAGGATGAAGTTGATGTGTCTGTAGATAGCTTTGAATGTGCTAGATGGTCTCAATATACTTGAGTTCATCTTCAGTGTAAGTGGGATGGCTGTGACTTTATTAATGTGTGTTTCAGTCCTCTTCCTATCTCTCTGCGAAAAGGCTTTAAATTCAATGCAACCTGCTACGTGAGGCTTAAATTAGTAGTGTAATTACCTCCTCTCTCCTATCTGTTGCCCATAGCGATGTCTTAGCTATATGTGCTGTAGCACTAATGAAACAGAAAACGTTTAAAATATAATCCCTTGTGAATTGGGAAAGTCTCTTAAGTTTTGGAGCAGGCTTCCCCCTTACCCCCAAAGGAGAACAGCAGTTTCCAAATGAAAGACGCAGTGCTGCTTTGGCTTCCTTTTGACGGCTTAGCACCTCTCAAGGGCGATTTTTATCCAAATCACATGTAAAAACTGTGCTGCAACCATGGTGCCGTGCTGCTGTTCCCAACTGCATGTCTCGTTTCATTCAGCGTTACGCGTAGCTGCCGCGAGTTGTAGCAAATGGCAGTTGGGGTTTGATTCGCGTCGTCCTGTCCCATGTGCGGTCAGCTGAGGGAACCAGAGGGCGAACCCCCATGTCCTTGGCTGTGCTCATAACCCGATGGGGAGTTTGGGCTTTGCCAGTAAATTATGAGGGTCCTTCCGCCTCCTCGAGAAGGTTGTACTGGCGGAGGGAAAATGATGGTGGTCTCTAGAAAATATTTGACAGCATGAGGAAGGTGATCTGGCAGTGTGCGGTGGTTCTGTAGAAACCCCCGGAGACACAAAGCCTGCGACAGAAGCAGCTATTCCCATGCTTCGTTCTCAGCAGAGCTTTAACGGGGGCTCTCGTTTCCATGTGCCCCGTGTTACACGTGTGTTCAACTGTTCCATTGCTGCCTTCAGCTGCTGTCCAGTGTTCTGCCCTCACCCAGGGAACAAATTCTTCTTCGTAGGTGTCTGAATGGGTGTTCTGCTCTAGTGAGTCGTGCAAACTGCAGTTTACCCAAAGCGAGTAGCTTGCGAGTAGCAGGATGACTTCCTGTAGTTTCCATGTAGTTTCTAGTGTCATTATTAGGAGTAGGCATCTACTGAAGTAAGTGTGAGCAAGAGGTGACTCTTTGCCACTGAACGACTGCATGGCTCAGTCCTTGTAGGAGGCTCAGGTCCGCTCCCGTGAGCCAAACACATCTGCAGTAAATGGGAAATAAAATGCATTTGCAAGCAGTCTCAAAAAATGGGATTTTTCAGCCAGACCTGTGCCCAGTTTCCATTTTAGTTGAGGCAATTATGAATATGCAGGTTTGTACCCTTCTCTGTTCACTGAACCATGAATAGAGAGTGCAGAACCAAGGCATCCAGGCTACTTGAGTGCAAAGGGGTTTTAAGTTGTTGGCTCACTTGGCCGTCTATTCACGCAGGCATTAGCAAAGCACAGCTTTAGATCTGGGCAGATGCATTTACAAACGCAGCCTTTGAAAGTCTGAGTTCTGATTCCCCTTCCTCCCTTCTTTCTCTGAAAGCGAGTGAGTTTTTATTTAATTTGTCAGATACGGGGGATGGGGTTTTTGTTACATTTTCTTGAATCTCTTCCCTTCCTCCCCTCCTTTTCCCCTTTTTTTCATGCATGATTAACTTTTTTTTTTCTTTTTTAGTAACTGGTATTTATCCCAGAGGTCTTGATCAGGATAAGTGAGTGCCAAGTGGCTTACAAACAATTTATTTCCTGTAAATGTGTATTAAAAAAAGCTTACGTTATAAGGTTGCCGATTTAATTGCTTGTATTAGCAAATACAGTTCTACTGTTTGTTGGGGGTTTTTTTGTCCCACCCCTGCCATGACTTCTGCGGACATCGTCGTCATCTGTGACAGTCTGGCTCCTCTGCAGCAGTGGATGCTTTGGAAAAGTAACACTGACCCATGACAGCGTCCAACCTGACATTTGAAAAATTAAAAAGGGATATTTAACTTTTATTTGTATGTCCCAAAGCAGTGTTTGTCGGTGGACCAGCATCCTACGCAGGTTAGTGATTACAAAGAGCATTTTGCTCGATCCTCCCTATTCCTCGATTTTTAAGGCGAGGTGGGGTTTTGTTGAGAGCCTGTAAGCAGGGGAAAACTCTGCCCTGTGTTTAAGGAAAGCATGTGTTGGAGGTGTCAGAAGTATGGCCGTGCTTGTGCATGCTCACTGCGTATTTTCCCAAGGGTTGCATTTTGGAAGTCTTTGCAAGTATGTCTGCAGAGTGTAACTTTCCCAGCAAAACTACTTACGTGATCCCTGACCATCTCAAAAGAAGAAGAAAATTAAAAAAAAGCCCCACAAACCCACCCCCCCAAAAAACCCCTCCTAGAGCGCTATGCAACCTTTGGTCAAATGCTCAGATTTTAGACATGAGATTCTCCTGTTCTTAGCTAGCTTATTTACTTGATAATGTCTGGTTTGCAGTGAGGTTATTATCAGACCTGATAAAGATCTCCATTCCTCTGGAAGGTAGGGTATGTCATGCAACAGCTTGTGTCCTCCAAGTAAAGCCTCATTTTTGCAGAAGTCTGTAGCCTGGGCCCGTTTGCAAGATGCAGAAGGTGCCTCTGTGGCACACAAGTGAACTGGCTGGGCTTTCACTGGCGGGTGCTACCATTTACCCTGGGAAAAAAAAAAGACACTTCTGTTTGAGAATTGCAGAAATGAAAATGGTTTTTCAGCAATCTTGGAGGCTGTGTGAGTATACCTCTGTCATTTCTCAGGTTTGGGGGAGGAATGGGCAAAGGTTTGTCAGGATACAAAACCCACTGGGGTACATTACAGTAATGTACTAATTCACTGCAAGTGCGCTCGGGGCTTTGCTGTCTCTGGAAGGATCTTAAATACTCCTCCTCTTCCTTAACTGTATTTTCTTTTCAAGGGACTGAGGTGGGGCTTCTGACATGTTCAGAGTTGCCCTTCATTTCCCCGGGGTGGTCACCTTACATGAAGCGGATTGCACTGGAGGACATGTTTGTCTTGTGAGATCTCACATATGTCTTGTGAGATCTCACATATGTCTTGTGAGATCTCACATATGTCTAGCCAGGCGTTTCTCCCTTAGAGCTATACACCCCTGATGCACACATCAAATTCCAAAATGGCATAGAAAGGGTTACAAGGGCACCTGCGATGCAGTAAGACGGGCTAGAAAGTTTGATAGTCCTTTTTGGTGCAAAAGTCATGTGGGTTTGGCTTATCAAGAAGGCATGTTGAGTCAGCCCCCTTTGTCCAATCCCTAAAATGCTGGACCAAGAAGCATTTGGGATTCTGCTCCCAAAGAAACCCCTGATGAGAAGCACTGCATCAGCGCTGGTCATGCATTGTTAAATGAGGTGTCTGCCCTCCACCTGAGGGGTGTTAAAATACTTTCGTAACAGAGAGGCAAGGAGATGTGGTGGCTTCTTGCTCATTCTCAGCAACTCAGTCCTGCCTGCATAGGAAGTGCTGCATTGTACAGGGTGGTGGTTGGGTGTTGATGGGAATGGGGAAGGTACTGGTTGCTGTATTTTAAGGTAAGTGATGTAAGTGCATTTCTATACGTAAAAAGATGGCGTGAAGCAGAAGAGGTCCAGAGCCATTCTGGTTGTGACTGCCCTTGGCAAAATTCATCCCACAGGTGCCTCTGAACATAAAACCTCAGGTAAAAATTAAGTATGTAGGGACATGTAATGTGCCTGTGATGTCAAGAATGATGGGGGTGGCAAGTGGAGGAGGACTAGCATATGGAAAAAATCAAAGCATTGGAATACCTCAAGGTAACGTGGTAAGGGCTGGTGATACATGTGCTGAGATACCTTCCACGCACTCCAGGAAAAAGTCTGCAGGCAAAAAAAAAAAAGTGAAAGGGAATCTCCGCTGTTTCCTATACTTTGGATAGATGGTTATGATGATAGAAAAAAAAAAGTGATGTCCTGATTTTCCTCTAGGCTTGTTCTGGAAAGAAAGTGCATATGGAGAATACATCTAAACAAAAGCTGTTCTGGCAGATGAGAACCGGAGGAGGAACAAAATTAGTGCCTGCTTGGCCAAGCTGCTGCTGCTACTTTTGGACTGTTTCATGGAAGACACAAATTTGATTCATTTCCAAAGACAGCTTGGAAACTCCAGGCAGCAGAGGAAGGGACTCCCCCTTGGCTTAGCTGTTTTTTTCTGAATGCCTTGCACTTGTGTGAAATGCAGTCAGCGCAGCTTCTCAGGTCATTCCTGGGGGAAGGTCAGTGCATGGGGACTGACCCTCCGTTCCTTGGTTTGAGTGATTTGGGAGCCTCTGTGCTTTGAAACACATCGAGCTTCAGGTGGGGTTGGGGAACTTGCAGCGTCTGCTGTGGACACCTCAGTTAAAAAGGAAAACTCCCTTTAATTTCCAACCTGAGTAGATCCAAACTGTGTATCGGAGAAGCCTCTGTCTTTCTACTGATGGCCAAGGTCTCCTTCATCTCTCCGTGGTTGCCTCTAGCACTAAGCTGGGTGATGAGGACTGGTTTAGTCTCTCCGAGCATCCCTTCCTTCCTTCAAGACTGCACGCAGATGGTTTCTGAACTCTGTGCTGTTTGTTTGTTCAACAAAGGCAAAGAGTTTATCCACTTTTAATTTGAAGCATGTATATTAGGGTAGTTAGAAACTAATAGATGATTTACCTAGCTGAAAATAGCCCATCTAAGGAACCAGGCTGCGGAAATAGCTGAGGTAAGAGTTGGGAGAGCATGGTTTGGCAAGTGCTCTGAGAGTAATTTGCCAGCTCTGATGGGAAACAATAACGGGGAGGAAGAGACAGTAATCAGTGAATCAATCCGCACAGCTCATTTAAAAATACCTCCTTTTTTGTGGCTTTGGTTACAAGAATGCTTTGTGGGCCACAGAATAAAGGCATTAGTAGTTGTTTTAAACAAGCCATATTCTAATTTCATGTCTCATGAAGTGAACCTCTGAGCAAGAGAATTTCCTCCTGGGGGGGGGCGCGGGGAGAGGGAGGAGAAATGAGCAGTGGATATTTTAAGCAAGCGGTAGCACTTAAAGTAAGCAGGAGCTCCTGTGAGTAGCGCTAGATTGCGGTTAAGGAGTACATTTGTTTGAGAAGGGACAGGATGAGACACTAGAAACCGTGTTTCAACAGGAGCTACCAAGATGGTGCCTGAAGGAAATCTTTGGCAATGAAGTTGCATGTAAGGGCTGCCTTCTCCTGGGAAATGGTAATAAATAGGGTCGTGTCTCCATCACCCGGAGTAAAACCCGCACAGCGGCGAGGATTGACTGCCTGTGCATCCCCAGCTGGCTCTGTGCTTCGACACACGGCGTGCCCTAGCTTCCTGGAGAGCTCGTGAGCTTGGGTGTGGCTGGGTCTGAATGCCAGAGCCAGGCCAGGACTAAGCTGATGACCCTGCCTAGCACGGGCTGAGCTGAGCACAGACCCATGGCATGGTTTACTGGTGAACTGGATAAGCAGTACCCCAGGCAGCTGGGAGCTGATTGTGCATTGGTAATACTGAACGTGTTCCATTTGGGAGAGGATTAGCTTGAAGACCTGGAGGGAAAGCTTTGAACATCGAGTGTAATCCTAAAATAAGCCTTTAATGCACATTTTCAGAAGTCAATGATGCTTTGGGCAGTTTTGCTTTTTAGCCACCCTTCAAAGGGGGTGATCAATATTCTTGGACTGTTGTGTGTTGTTGCAGCTTTAGGAAACAGGAGCTTCACACCTTGGGGATGATTTTTATCAGGCCCTGCAGATGCAAAATCGTTCCTGGAGGGAAGTCATAGCAGTCAGAAAAAAGACGACCTCTGTTATGATATACATTCCCTTCCACCTGTCAACAATAGTTAGGTGTGGGAAGATTTTATGAAGTACACATTCTAGAGAGGGGTAATTTATTTATTTAAACAAGGCTGCTGATGGTGTATAGCCTAATCTTAAGGTTTCAAAAGAACTTCCAGCAGGGTGGTGCATTTAAAATCCTCCGGGCATCCAATGGCTTGAACAATAAACATGGCAGTTTTTTGACTGATGCAGATGTCCACTGTGATTGTCTTTGAAAGTAACACATAAAATGTGATGGAAAAGAAAACCTTGCAGTCATGGTATGACTTTGGGTTGTCATCAAATTTCTCTTTTTCCTACAGTCTTCTAGAGCTTTGCCCCAACGATTCTCAGTTTCTGTCACTGTTGGTGTGTTGGACAGTTGTGACGCACGCTTGTTAAGCCCCTGAAGGTGAACAGTCATAACAGAGAACCTGATCTTAATGGGCTTTGTAGTGGCCTGGCTCAGCGAAGGTAAGAGGAAAGCATAACAATATTTTTAGAGGAAAGCCAAGCCAGGCTTTGATTTTTGGTCTGTTGGTTTCCTGCTGCTTTGTCACAAGGGGAAACCTCTACAAGCAAATAGCGGCACCTGTGGGAGTTGGAAGGAAAATTTGGAGGAACTTTTAGGAACTGGGTAAGTTTCCTGAGAAAGACACAGTGAGGCAGAGTTAAGGTTTTGTTCTGGATTTATCTCAGAGGGCAGAAAAGATGGCTAATACTGCGTGTAAACAGAAAGATGAAAGGAAAAGGAAAAGGACCCTTTTTCAAGAATTATGTTGACTATTGTATCTCTATGCACCAAAAAACCCCCAATAATGAAAACAGGATGACTAACCAAACTGGTGGTTTTAGTCCAGAGTGTACAGTCAAGCTGGCTGCTACTGAAGTGTACGTGGCAGTACTTTAAAGTCCTGCCTACATAAAGGGGTGAAAGGAAGCCAAAAACGCAGCTGGAAGATGATGGAGCAGGTAGACAACCACTGCTCCCTTAAACTCTGAGGAGCTTGAATAAAGTGTGCACTAAGTTGAATAATTTTTCTGAGTTCTGCAGGTATAGCATGGTTCCTTTTTTTTTTTCTTTTTGTGCTGCTGAGTGGCACTGACAGTGATCCTCATCCCCAGGCACTGGGGACACCTACGCTCGTCGTCGATCCCGAGCACCATAGCTGCTTCGTGCATTCATGAACTGAAAATGGAGGAGGTGACTCTGCTGCTTCTGTGCCACTCTGTTTCACTTCTCCATGCTGGAACCAGCCTGTTCTGCCTTATGGACCTTCCTTGAATGGTCTCTGTGCTCTGGAAATGTGAGTTAATATTTTAAAGTGTAAATTCATAGATCGGGAGTTCCCAAAAGGATCCTTTCAACCTCTGGCGAGTGTCAAAATTATGGAAACTTGGTTGAAGGGGACCTTTGAGGGAAGAGGAAAGAATTGGTCCCAAGCAGAGCTGGAGCAGCCCTTGTAATACAGCTTCCCAAATGAGCCTTGGGCAGCAATAATGATGTTCTTGAGTGCCCTGACAGACATTTTTTTTTTTTTTTTCCTAATGAGGACAGCTTGTACTGCTGCTTCTCCAACAATACGGTATGACCCTCATTTGCCTTGCAAAAATTAAGCACCAGTCCTTGGAGGTCTCCCCATCCTTAGCAGAGAGGACTTTATCTGGCTGTCCAATGTGGAAATGCACACCTATCCCAAATACAGGATTGCTGGAGTATCTGGACACTGCGCTCTCTAATGTGTTGAGACACATTACGCATTAAATGGGTATTGGCCTAGGTTTCAGGCTGGAGTTTAGGCGGATCAGGACCAGCATCATTGAAACTGTGTCTGGGGACTGCTGTTAGTAATACGCTGCCCCCAGGGCTGTATTGGCTTGGAAGTAACTGTACCAGCAAAGTCCTCTCCCAAGAGGTGCCTCAGAAGCCCTGATCCCGGTGCCATTTTATGCGGAGCATTTAGCATTTGCCATTACTCAAGAAGCACTGTGCCAGCAGGGAATTTTGTCCACATCCCTTTAAACGCTGCTGTCTGTCCTTTGCAAAAAGTCTTTCAAAAAGTCATTGCCTTGCAGCTGGGGAGGGAAACCTCATAACTCACAGCTGCTCGGGCGGTATAGCATTATAGCAGCAGGCAGCCCGTTGCATTCGGAGGACTGGGTCTGTCTGTCTGTCTCTGCATCAGGCAGCTCCTGGCCCGGACACTTTTCCCCCAGTAAAGCCAGTGGGGAAACTCCTCCTGAGCTCAATGACGGCAGGATCTGGCTTTCGGTGCTTTGAGTAGCAGTTTAAGGCCACCAAGTGGCCATTTCTTTCCTTTCCCCGCTTTTTTTCCCCCCCAGCCTTCTCAAGGCAACCAGCTGCAGCACCAGCGTGGTGGAAAGGCTAACGGGGCCAGAAAGAGATGTAACGGGATTTTTGCCTTACATTAAGTCAGAATCACAATTGCTCATTTACTTCTCATACCGTTGCACTGTCACAAATAAATTCACCCGGCTGCAATGACAAGACGTTCTGCGAAGGGGTTGGAGAAGCTTTAAACCACCGAGCGGGTTTGCTGACAGGCTCTTACAGTGACCGCTGGCAGCGATTTGTGTGCTTCTCAAGCAGTAAGAGCTGGAGAGCTCTGCAAGGGGGTTTTGGAGGCCTTTTGTAAGTCTGGTAGGTCTGAATATCCAGAGATGATAAGAAGGAGGGATGAACTGGCCAACGGTGGACCTGAGGTGCTGCAGGAAAACCAGGGGCAAGTTACCCATGTCAGCCTCTCGCTCGGACCATAGCCCACGGTGCCTTCCCACTCAGTCACAGCTTGAACTGCATTTGCTATAAACAAGCACAATGGACAGGTTTGTTTTTTTTTTTTTTTTTTTTTACAGGCACTGTATTTGTTGACCCAATCGACAGCTAAGAAAAAAATAAAATAAAAAAAAAATTAATTATGTAACAAAATGAGTAATGCGAAGTGGGTGAGGGAATTTCGTGGTGTTTTCTAGCACGCAGCACCTTCAGTAGAA
This sequence comes from Egretta garzetta, assembly GCF_000687185.1. Classification (NCBI taxonomy): domain Eukaryota; kingdom Metazoa; phylum Chordata; class Aves; order Pelecaniformes; family Ardeidae; genus Egretta; species Egretta garzetta. The sequence goes on along the minus strand of NW_009259043.1, from coordinate 1,574,237 downwards.
GCGTGCATGGCTGAGCTTGCATCACTGACAATGTGAAAAACTTTATTTTGCTTCAAAAGGGAAGCATTTGCCCATGCCAGTAAGTCACCCTTCAGAGTACCCTTCCTGTTCATGCTAACCAAGGGTAGCCATGCATGCAGAGACTGCTTTTTTTTTTTTTTTTTTTTTTTTTTTCCCACCATTAGAAAAGAGCAACCTGGTACCAAAGCTAATGCAACAGGCCATCCAGCCTGCATTGGCTGCCAACAGTCGCCACGGCTCTTAACTCCTCGGAAGGTGCTGCGGGCCAGCACCAGCAGTCAGGCGCAAGTCAGAGAATATTCAGAATTTTCCTGAGATAAAGTGAAACGAAGCGAGGTGGCCAGTGCATTTTAAAAGGGGAGTTTTTCCCATGTCACTGAAAGGAAAGCAGCACCCTGCTGCCACTGAAAATTTCCCTCCCTACTTTTGCAAATCTCCCCTTGGTGATCAGTGCTTTGCTTCAGGCGCTGTGAGGCAAGTTGGTATAAACCCAAACGCTGCCCATAGGAAATCCTCTGGATGCGCGCACGCCTCTCGCTTGTGCAGGGCATTTCCAGTTCTCCCTGCCAGCACCTACGCAGACTGGCACCCGGTGTAAGATTTTCTTCTACCTAAACTTCCCTGGGTCCCAAATGTTATTCTCCTGACAAGACCATCGTGGATTGCAGCACTACAATTGCCACGGCCTTTCCTTGCATGGCGATACCAAAAGCTGCTGTGATCTGGAGTGGAGAAAAGGCGGGAGGAGATGTAATAACGAATTGCTACTGTAATTTCACAGATTCACTGTTCAGGGAGACATTTCCAGAAGCAGCCAAGTCTCTTTTTCCAAAGCGGCCACAATGTTGTGAAGTTCCCTCCCGACTTCTGACAGCATTTCAGCTCTTGTGTATTTTCCCCTCTCATTTGGTAGTTTTATCCTCCATCACCCAGGTGTTTGCTTGCGCTTTGCAGATGATGGTATGCTCTCAGCATCTTTGGGAATACGGCTTTATGAGCACTGCACCGCCAGGCTCTCCAAGGCAGGAGGAGCATCCCCGAGCCTCCCTCTGTCAGGCTTTACTGGCTGGGGGGGAGAAGCACACCTCGTACCCAGCTGAGGAGAGATGCAGCCATCGCTTTCCCCCCCTAGCCCTAGGGAGTAGCTCGCTGTCTGGAGAGGACCTGCACCTCCAGCTTTCACCTCTTCCCTGGCGGGTTTGCATGTGGCTGGCTCCTGCGTGGGCCCTGGGGAGCCCTGCTCCAACCTCCTTGTTCCACCTGGCCCCATGCCCAGGGGATTAAGCATCAGTGAGGAGGAGAAGCCTGGCTATGCTGCCCCTTCCACCCTGCTCCACGGTATGGAAAACCCATGCCAAAGCTCCTCCGGGCAGAAAGATGCTGACATCCCAGGAGAGAGATGTTGCTCCAAGCAAGTTATTAAAACTTGGTGGTGTCAGGTGCTCTCTGCGCTTCCATTCCCTCTCATTTATAAAGGCACCTGCCAAGGTGGACTGGACTGTAACACGAATGTCCCAATTGCCACAGGACTGCAGAAGGGCAATTTCCTTCCTGCAGGAGCTTGCACCAAAGCCCCTGCCTCAAGCAGTTGGCCTGTCGAGCGGTTTGTGCTGCCCCACGGTCCGAATGCTGGAGCTGAAACCATGGAGGATCCAGGGGTTCATCCGGCACCGTGCTGGAAAGCGACGATTGATTGCATTTGGTATTGCAGCTACTGAAGGTGCTTCATGTTTTTGAAAACTTTCAGAAAGCATTCACTGGTTTATGTATGTGCTAGACTGATCATTGATAGTGGGAGGAATTCTGACTGGTCATACTCGCTATCCCCCATGCTCTCCCTCCACCGAAATCCATGTTTGCAAAGACTTGTTTCCTTTTAAATCATTCTTCTGCACATCTAACAGGGCTGACCCACTCCTTTTCAAAGTGAAATACCACTGTGTGTTCATTTCGGGCTTGCATTCACTCCCTCTCGCATACAGCCAAACCTGCCTTGCGCCGCTGTGAATGACGAGTCGGGTCTCTCCTCAACAGAAAAACACAGGCAGGTTTTTTCTGCTGCTGCCTAAGGAAGAGCAGTTAATAAGTGGATTTTTTTTCTTTAAATAACTTAGATTATAGCCTTCCTCGCTCACTAAATATTTATCCTTTGGGGCTGTGAGTTCCTCTTTTGTCTATCAAAAAGAAGAAGGTAATGCAAACTGCTAGACCATCGCCACCACCTCCTTCTCACAGCCATCTGCATCTCGTCACCATCTGCTCAGTAAGTCCTGGCTGAGGATTTACCCCTCACTAATCAAGATAGGATGAAACAAATCGTGTTTGAAATTGTGCAGGGTATGCTATACCCACGGTCTCTAAAACATCTCCTTCCCAAGAGATGTATGTGCCACCAGTGATTTCCACCCTACAATGGCCATGGACAAGGGGAGAGCCTCCCAGCTTCTTTAAAGAGGGGAAATCTCAGTGCCAGCCTCATCTGTGTTTTTTTGTGAAACTTCCCAGAGCTCCCTCCCTTCTGAGGCCTTTTCTCTATCATCTCAATTCCTGCTTTGCGTTGCTTTTCACAAAGATGTTCCAATTCAAAAGGACAGAAAACCCAGGCAGTTTTATATATAACCAGAGAACTGAAGTAGGTAGTGGGAGCAGGATGGGCAATAGATAGGCGGTATCAATCTTGTGGATTTTTTTTAATGTTCAGTGTTCAGTTTTCAGTGGTATTTTTTTTTTCTTGTTATGTCAGCCTAACTCCTTCCCTCTCCAAGTCATTTTCTCATTTAACTGGGCTCCTTGCAGCTCAGCTCCTTTGAAGTGGAACCCTAAAACATACAAAACCAAGGTGATCTTTTGAACCCAGGAAATGATGTGGGTTTGAACTTAAATACAAATGAATCCAAGCACATTACATTACGCTGGTATGAAAGCCAGCAACGATCGGTTAAAGCAAAAATACTTAAAGTGGTTGCATCGGCAGCCTCCCTTCCGCTGGGCAACATCCCAGGATCTCCAACACTTGGGGTGGCGTCTGGCCACAGATTCTTGGTGAGTTCAAAACGTGCCAGGAATCAACCAACATGCCAGCCAGTGCTCACTGCTCCCCAAATCCCTGGAAATTCGCTGCTTCCTTGCTGGAGGAAAGGACTCAAGAGACTGATCCCAGGGGGGTCCCACCCCAGCCCACTCACTCAGCTGGCAGCCGCCCCATCACTGGCTGCATCCTTGTCCGACTCCCACAACAGCTGGCCCTTCCCCGTGTGTCCCACAATCTGGAAACGCACCCCAAAAAAGGAATTTTTTCCAAGGGCGTGAATTCAGCCTTTCCCTTGTTCTTCAATGTAATAAATCATGTTTAGATCAGGTAGTGCCTCTGGAGCGGTCCCACTTCTCCACCCTGGTAAGATACCATCCCCAGCTTGGTTTAACAACTTCTGCAGTCAAGGTGCAATGAGTATTTTTTGTCAGCATTCGTCACGTTTGGGATGTCTTCGAGTGTAGCGTGTAGACTACATTTATGGGAAATGCTCTGAGGGCACAACATAGCTGAAGAAATTTGGCCAGGTGGGCTGATGGTCTGAAATCTAATCCCCTGTCCACCCTTTTTCCTCCAAATATGGAAGGCTGGATATGGAAAAAAAAAAACCAAAACCCAAAAAATCCTGTAATTTGGATTTACCCACTCTGCTGGATGAAGGGTAGTGTGAATCCCCAGGCAGGAGTGAGATGGACACGTTACTCCAGGGAGTGGGGGACACGTGGCCGTGCTGTGCCCCACATCGCTGGCAAAGGACAAAGGTTTCCTTGCCTCAACACCAGGAGTCCTGGGCGGTCCTTGGTAGCTGTCCTGCAGAGATGCAAATCTCAAATTATTTGAGTTACGGGAGAGACTGTTCTCAGCACCTCCTGGCCAGCACCAGAATGTGAGGCAAAGCTGCCTGATTTGTTTACTGGAGGTTATTAGAAAATACACTTTTTGCACTTAAACCCGAACAAATCAGAAAGCACCAAATTAGAAGCTGATAAAATATTTTGTCAATGGTAAGTAAATAAAAACTAATAAATTTTGAAAGCCTTGAAAAGAGAATTCTAACCAATTTTTAATTTTTTTTCCTGTTTTGTCAAATATCAAACGCACTGGGTTTTGAGTTTTCATATGGAAACTGAACAATTTTAAAAAAAAATGTTTTTCTAAAAAAAAAGTTCACTGTTCTTCCTTGAAAGTAATCAGTAAAAAGATTTGGCTTTTTTCTTGGTCTGCTTTCATGATAGTTTTTTATTCATTGTAAATTTTAAATTCTTGCAGCAATACATCATGTTCAGCTTTATGTTTTTATTTTAAGGGCCAGAACCCTCCCTAGACTTTATCAGGACAGGTCACCTCTCCACAGCTTTTGTGTTGGGGGCAGATCCTTTAAAAAACTAGGGATTGGTACTGGTACATGCTATTATTTAATGCAACACGTTTTAAAGAATGGAAACAGTGACTGGTAAAAAGTTGAGTTTTTAAAAAAATTGAGTATTTCCTCTTTCCACAAAACTGGAAGCTTTTGGTTTCTTCAACCAAATGCCACCAAGCAAGGGAACAAGAAAGAGCGAAAGCAGAGATTGCCTTTCAGTGCCGGGTGAGGCACCACTGGCTTGGTGATGCTCATCTCCCACCATCTGAACTCCTCATCGGGAGCTGGAAGAGAGGTGAAGGTCATCAACACGTCAGCTGCTCAGAGGGTGACAGTGAATAACAAATATGCAATGACCGCCTGCGAATTAAATGCATTGTTTCAAGACATTAAATGCATTATTTCAAGACAAAGCAAACATATTCTTTGCAAATGCATCTGTATATCTGTTCAGAAATTTTCAGGTATCTGCTTTGTTAAAGGATGGCAACCACGGTTTCCTTTTTTTTTTTTTAATTTGAAAACCACTACAATTTCCCTCCCCTCTCCCTCCCCCTCCCCCCAATTTTCCAGTTTTCTTTTAGATGCATAACTGCTGCTTGCTGATGAATGTGGCTGGATTAGCATAGGCTGAACTGCTTGGGGGAGATGGGGAGGGAGGATGACACCGTATTCAGAAAGAGAGCCAACGCAGAAGAAGAGAATGGGAAAAGGATGCCACTCTGGGGTAAGCTGCTGCACTTCACATCCAAGCCTCGCATACAAGCTCATTCAGCAACTAACTCTCAATATTGTTTTTATTCATAATGTTGATGATTTGATTCACAACACTACTCACTCACATGTTTTCATTTCCTCAGCTTGGTGGAATCATCAGATTCGTGTGTTCAGCACAAATGTGACTGCAGGGGTTTTTTTTCTTTGAAGGTTCAGGAAGCTCCTCCTTGTCGTGCTTGGACTGATGGCGAGCAGGCAGAGATCCAGAGCTGCCTTGTGGCTTTTCAAGGAGTGCAGAATGACCTTTAAAAAACACTTTTTAGCAAAATTGGTCTTGTTACCAGCACCCTGCAAAACGCAGGCACATCAGCACCCGGGCGGACACACGAAATCCAAGGTTTTTCTCCCTTATGGAAGAAATAAAACCTAGAGCACCTCAAGAGTAAAGCCCACTCCTCCTGTTAGTTTTAGACTGGAAGTGTTCCCTGCTTTGTGGTTCCAGATGGTTACAGCGAGCAGTTGGGACACTGGAGCAGTACCCAACTCCTATCCTTCATACTCCTCTTGGCTCCTCTGGCTTCCCAAAGGAAAATCTCTTCTTTAACATTTGGTTTCCCTGCACTAGCTCAGGGCACTTGGTTTTTTCCTCAGATGGTGGTGGTATTTATTAATGACCCCTTGTACCTGCAGTAGAAACGAATAACGTTAGCAACCCTCAGGCAGCTTTTGCCCTTCAAGGATACGCGATCTTGGAATGGCTGTTTCCAAGTCATACGGCTTTTCACACATTTCTGCATACTGGAGAAAATAGTCCATAAATCTGAACATGAGTTATTCCTTGTTTCAGAAATCTGCTCGTAAGAGGCACTCTGCTTGTGTCTCTGTTCCCAGCTAACGTGTTGGAAAGCATCAGAAGCAGGTCATGAATGGGCTGCTCGGTTGTACCCCTCTGGATCCTAGCTCAGCAATTCAGCGTGGCATTTGGGAAAACAGAAATGTTATTGGGGTACTGGTGGGAAGGGGGTTAATAATGACTCAAGAATAACCAGAGATCCCTGAAAAACATGTGGAAAGGAAAATAAGAGGCAGAAAAAAAAAAAAAGAGAGCATGGAAATCCCCTGATTTCCAGGAAAAGTAAATTAATCCTTAGAAGTGCCATTAGATGCAAATAGATTGATTACATTATCATCAAAACAGCCTCCAGCATTCAGCAAACCGTGCTGCTCCTGGAGGAGCTTTCACTTCTGGCAGCATCACGTTGATGCTGTGACCCTTTCTCTCCAAGTGCCTGACGGGACCCAAGCCCTTGGGGCACGCCTGGTGGGCGCAGACAGGGCAGCGATGCTGCTGAAGCCTTTCATCCCCCAGTTCCAGCAACACAGCCGTCCAGTGCCTGTTGCATAAAGAAAACACCATCGGCCTAACACTTGCTGCCCAAGCAACCCAATCCTCAACCAGGAGGCCCTGAAGAGTGGGAATTCCGTAAAAATTTTGCTGTTGGTTTGCAGAGGGGAAGGTTTCTAAGCTCCTGGCCTGGCGACCCAGCACCGGGGAAGGGCTCCTTGATGCCTGTGTGCCGCGTTGGCTGGATGCATACTCCAACCTTTTCTCTTCAAAGGAAAGCTGCAGGATATCTCAGGTGTTAGGACATGCGGTGAGAGGCTATTTTAGTCCTGGGCACATGCTGATGTATGGAGGCATGAAGGCAGCCTCATGAAAGGTGGTTTGAAATATTCTTGGCTACGAAGCTGAGGGGAAGTACGTGAAAAGAAAACAAAACGTACACCGAATCCACACAAAATAATTGTGAGTCACAGCCCACCGTGAGACTTGTCTGCTTAAAAGACATGGCCACACTTGCTGGTTGGCTCTATTTCTAACAGTTGAAAATGACCATGTGATTAGTAACGTGGAAGATGTACGATAGGCTAATACTGTTTCAGGGGTCACTATTTTAAATGGAGGAACTGCAAATACCTTCCCAAAACGAGAAGGGAGCACTTGCAACACCAGAAGTTACCACAATAGAGGATGCTTAAAATCACCTGTTGTGACTCATGTTATGACTGATTTGCTGGAATAAATCAAAGTAATTGGGAATCTGCCCCAAAACTTCCACGGTGTCTCTGAATTCCATCAATGCCATCCACGGAGGTCTTTCTGCTGTGTAAGTAAGTGACGTGTGAACGGAGCTGTTGACTGAAGTGTGGGGTTGTGAGGCTTTAATAGCGCTGCTTCTCGGGGTCTTGAGTTGCGCTGCTGCTTTGGGCATCATCTCACAAAGACTTCCAACCAGGGATTTGCGAGGACTACTGAGGGAAGAAGATGCCCAGTGGAAACCGGTGCCAACAGCAAGGCGTTGAGCCCTTTAAACTCCTCCAATCTCAGCAAAGGGGTTTTGGGGCAGCTAAAGATGTAGACAGGCAGCTGCAGGCTTTTCAAAACCGCTTTTAGGGACTTAATTCACTTCTGAAAATGCATTTCCCAATGTCATTTGTCAAGGGCTTCAGCACAAGGTTTGCTGGGTTCCTGAAGAGCCCTGGTCAGGGTCTTCACCCAAGACCAGAGCTGGGTCGCTGGGGAAGGAGGTCTCTCCCTGCCACACTCCTGCTCACCGGAGGGTCTGTTCGGGGCTGCAGAGAGTGTGCCAGGGGCCCAACCTTTAGTGCCCACCAGGACCTGCCATCCCAAGCACGTTCCCACCAGAGCTGTGGGCAGATGGATGGCCAGCACAACCAGTCCTCTTGGCCCAGGTGGGAGGAGGCGCGAGGGAGTGGGTGCCCCTTGCTCAGCCTCGGCAGGTTCCTCTTCTGCACCGAGGAACTCCCCCTGCGCCGGTGCCCGAGGGGATTTCGTGGTCTCCGGCGCGGGGAGAGCCCCTGAACGAGCGGCAATCCTCAGAGGGCCTCCGCTGCCAGACGTGCTGCTTCTGGTGTGTTTCCGACAGGTCCCTCTAGCTTAGAGACTGGGTTCACCCAGTGGTTATTTGGGAGGCAGGAGAGCCTTCACAGCCAGGAGAGCAAGGGCAACCTTCCTGAAGGAAAGGAGGACCAAACTCCTGAGAGCAAGAGCATTTAATATGTGTGCCCTTTGGCTCAGCACTGCACCTTTCCGTATGGACCCATTTCAGAGAGCCCCCGGCAGCCGGCGTGAGCCGGCGTCTCTCTTTGCTTCTCTGCCTTGGGTGCAATTCCCAGGTGAGTCGGCTGGAACTTCAGAGGGGTTTGTTGAAAGCAGAAGGCAGCTTTCTACGCGCTGAGGGCTTGCGAGCAACTGTTGAGAAGAAACAGTCACTTTTCCTGGCATGCCTTTAGTCAGTGTGACCTTAAGAGTGTGAAAACCAGGGGGGCCTGGTGGTGACTGCCGTGGTTAAACAGCAGCGAGAGCATTTTCACAAAAGGACTTCAATTCAGTCACCGACACAGAAAACTTCCATGAGGGCAGCAGGGCTTTTGGGTAAGGTTTGAAGGGTCAGGCACTCGCAATGGTGTGGAAATCACTAGAAAAAAAATGAGCAGGCTTGAGGTGCTCTAAGTGTTCTGATCACCAGCAAGGCCAATTAGGGAGGAATCATTCTCTTCATATATGCAAAAAGCACCCAACGAAAGTTTACCGGCGCACTGCTGCAGCATTTAATGCAGACGCCACAGTTGTGTTATTGATCAGAGTTTTCTACTTTACAGACCAAAAGGGTGGTCCTAAATCCTTTTGCCATCTTAAATGGAAGTGGCTGACATCCAGAAACCCCAAGTAACGAAGTCAGCAGAGCTAATGAGATTAGCACATCTTACTCATGAGAAGACTTAATTTGCAAAGGCCAAGTGTGCATGTAGGGGTCTGGCTTTAAGCATCCCCTCTAAAATTTAGGCAAGTGGAGACAGTTTTCTAATAGAGTCCTTGCTGCACCAAGACAGCAACCAACCACCCAGCCAGGTGATTTCCCGCATATGTACTGTCTGGGTTTTTTATGATTGACTCGTCTTCTCTCAAAGATTTCTGAATGTGTAACTCCCCTATCTCTCTATTGGTACATGGATTTCTTTGGACGAGTACAATTATTTTTTCAAAGTATTCTCCAAAGTTTGAGAAAGATGCTTTTTTTTTTTCTTTTTTTCCCCTGAAGGGTTTGACCTAATGCGGATCAGATCCGCATGTTTCACACTGGCCCAGAATCTGCTGCCTTAAAAGCTGCAAAAAAGAGAAGGCATTAGAAGTGTTCATTTTATAGTGATGTATTTCAAGAAGGTTTTATACTTAATGAAATTACAGTTGGCGCCCTGAGTACCACCACAGCCTTGCCCCTAGGAATCGAAATTGGATTTTTAGAAAGCCTTTCAGATGCCTTTTGATAAAGCTGCGGTTGCTCCTCTTGATTTATGGTGGCAGTCACCTCCAATCTTAAAGACGTATTTTAATATTTTGAAGGTGCCTTAACTCATGACTGAAAAGATTTCTGATGGACACTGCCAATTCTTTTTTTTTAGAGGATGGGATGGCGTGTTACAAACCCGGTATCTAAAAACACCTGCACTTCTCACTTCTCCCCCAAAACGTGGCGATAATTACATTTAAATTTCAGAAGATGGCGTTGAAGATTTGCAATTAATATCCTAAACTCTGCCTGTACCCTCCGCACCGGCGGCCTGCCAGCACAGGGCGCGATGACTGGTTTTTTGAGCTGATACGTTACAGCAGAAAGGATGTGGATGTGTGCTGGAGACGTTAAAACAGAACAACAAGAAGAAAGTGTCGTGGCATGAAACACGTGTTTGAAACCCGAAAGGCGGTAAGACAGACTTTCATGCAAGCCCGGACCTCGCTCCTTCATCCTTCATCCCCCCCCACCCCACCCCGGCTCCCACCAGGTTAGGGCAGGGGACTTACACCCCTCGCGCGGCCCCGGCTCTGCGCCCCGTGCTTCAGGCGGGCTTTCCCGGGAGAGCATCTCC
>NW_009259043.1:1560447-1563346 GCF_000687185.1 Egretta garzetta | reverse complement strand
ATATTCCACGCCCCTTTATCCGCTCCCGAGGTGAAGGCGCGCACCGGCCCCCGGTTCCCCCTGCCCTGGGGAGGGTGGCGGGAAGGGGTGGCGGGGGATCCGCTTCGTTCTCTGTCGAAAGAGGGGAAAGGACTTTTGGGGGGTCTTTGCACGGGCTCCGGCGGGACACGCGCGGGTTTGCCGCGGCCCCGGCCGCCCCCCGGGCACGATGTGCCCAGGGAATAAACTGGGGGACCGGGTTCGGTGTCTGAAGGAGGGGGGGATGCTGCCGCCCGAGGAGGGGTGCAAGGGGTGCAGTAGCGTGCACCTGTCATACCAGGGGTCTCTGAAGGTCTCCCTGTCTGTACAGGCAGAGACTGTGGGCGAGGAATCACTTTTTTATTAGATGTCATGGGGGGAAGACCCCCCCACCAACCTAAACTTCTGGGCAGTCAAGCACTTTTCCAGGTCAGGTAGCGAAACCTTGATGCCAGGTCCCCATCACTGGTGTCCGTGTCCTCAGGTTAGGACCTCTCCAGCGGGTGCCCACACCGCTCCCGGTGCGTGCCCGCACCTCTGTGCATAGCTGGGGCTCCGCGTGGCTGGCTGCAAGCTCCCACGTCTTGGGGGACAGTGCCCTTCTGCCAGGCTCCGTGGGTTGCTCCCTTTCCGCTTTTAGGTATTTGCAATGTATAGATTTGAATGTTACTATATATGCATTTTGGGAGCAGCTGGAAGGGTAGATATGTATGGGACGTCATGTGTTCAACTGCGTCTTGCTTAAGCGAGCCTGGGAAAACTACTTCAATGTTACAGTTAGGTGCCGTATAAATCCTCTAACTGCCTGTGAAGCTCTCCAAATTGTGCGCACGTGTCTCACGTTACGTATGTGCACTGTCATATGCAAATGCATTTTTATGCAATTTTTTTTTCTTTTTCTGGTTAAAAAGTAAAAACCCAGTTGAACTCCGAGCAGGACAGGGGGTTTGCGCCTTAAGTCACTTGCAGTGAAAATTTCAACAACCCGCATATGTTCATGCAAAACAGTGTCGGGACAGGGGGGAAGTCTGTCAAAGTCTGCAGCACGAGCGGTGCCTGGGGAGGGCTGGGGGGGGCTGTGCCCCATTTCCTGAGGCTCTGTACCGTGTTTTCCGGGCTCCCTGGGGCCCCCCCTGCACGCTGTAGCTGCCATTTGGTGTGATACATGTGGCGCTGGGGACTGGGGACCGCTGGCGGGGCTCTACATGGGGACTTCAGCCAGCACCTGACCTGTGGGTTTTCCTCTCCTCCCCCCAATCCTGCCCCTCTCCCCCTCCTCCACAGCCCCCCCAGAGAGCTGGTGCTTGGGCGTGTGCGGAGAGGTGGGCTCAGTGAGGCACCCCAAAACCCCCCGCCTGACCCCCGACACGAGTGGCATGAACTTGGAGCCGGGCGAGTGCGGGATGAACTCGGTGAGCTGCGGCAACGGGAAACTCCGCCAGTGGTTGATCGACCAGATAGACAGCGGCAAGTACCCGGGGCTGGTATGGGAGAACGATGAGAAGAGCATCTTCCGCATCCCCTGGAAGCACGCCGGCAAGCAGGACTACAACCGCGAGGAGGATGCTGCCCTCTTCAAGGTAGGGCTCAGCCCAGGGTCGGGATTTGTGGGACACAGCTGGGGCAGGAAGGGTGCCCGGAGGCTCTGCCATGGTCCCTCACCATCCCGTCCTCGCCGCCCGCCTCTGCAGGCTCTGTTGGGTGCCCGCTGCCGCCGGCTGCCTGCCTGGTGGCCCCGGCCGTGCCCTGGTGTCCCCTGTGTTTGCAGGATGAGACAGCCCGCCCTTTCCCACTTCTCCATGTGGAGTGAAATGCTTGTGGGATTGCAGCACATCTGTTTCCACACTGGATCATTTTCTCCCTTTCCTTGTGCCTGCTAAACTGTTTTTCCTACCTTACCATGCTGCTTTTTTTCTTAGCCTAAAGCTGTAGGGAGTAAATTCATGCATGTGTAGGCGCACACATATATGCTGTTTCAAGCATTGTGGACTTATACCTTATAGTTGATTCTTTTTTTCTCTTTCTCTTTTTTTTTCCTCTTTTTTTTTCTCTTTTTTTTTCTTTTTTTTTTTTTTTTTCCCTTTTTTTTTTTTTTTTTTTTTTTTTTCTTGCTCTTTTGATTATCTGAAATGTTTCCAGGCTTGGGCTCTTTTTAAAGGCAAGTTCAGAGAGGGCATTGATAAACCAGATCCCCCTACCTGGAAGACAAGATTAAGGTGTGCTTTGAACAAGAGCAATGACTTTGAAGAACTGGTGGAGAGAAGCCAGCTGGACATCTCAGATCCCTATAAAGTGTACAGAATAGTGCCCGAAGGAGCTAAAAAAGGTAAAGCATCTCAAATTCCCTGGGTAACAGAGTGCGAATATGTCCCATTGTAAGCATATGAGGAGTGAAGTGTGCTTTTCTGGAATGGCCCTGCAGTCTTTTTAAGACTTTTAAGGAGCCAAAATGCAGGGCTCAAGTGCAGCTTGTTCTGATGACTTAAGAGGCTGCGTCTGCGGGGGGACTGCTGGCGCTCTGAGTTGGGGCGTTGAAAGGGAGCCCTTGCAGAAGATGCTGACAGGCGCCCTGCTCATCGCTGGAGGAATTGCTCTTTTAGCTGGAGCCTCCCTGCCAGTTCTGTGTAGAGGGAGCCAAGCAAGCGGCTCAAGGGACAGGCAAAAAAAAAAATTGCTTGCCGGATCTAGGTTTTGAATACAGGGAAGAGCAGAGGTGTTTTGAGCCAGACAGTAGGTAACTGCTGCGGGGGCAAGAGCTGGGAGTGAGGGGTGCCCAGCCTGCACCCTCCTGGGGCAGGGGCTGGGGACGGTGCCTGCTCCCCAAGAAGCCCCTGGTGCCAGGCAGGGCTTGCGAGATGCAAAGGCTTGGCGGGGCCTGGGG
>NW_009259043.1:1542359-1559918 GCF_000687185.1 Egretta garzetta | reverse complement strand
GGCACCGGGGAGCCCAGCAGCCTCCAGGAGCTGCCTGCAAGGGAGGGCTGGGAATTCTGTCCCAAACAGGCGCTGGAGGGCATTTTAGTCCTCTGCTTGTTCAAAGGCAGGTTGTATGGGTTTGTCTTCGATGTGCCAATTTCAGATTTCCTTAAGATGTGGTTGACACCATTTGTTTTCATCCCTCTGGTGAACATAGGTGCAAAACAGATCAGCATGGAGGAGCAACCGTTAATGATGAACCATCCCTTTCCGATAACGTCTCCTTACACTTCACTACCATCTCAGGTATGACATCAGTTACGCATTTCGCTTGGTGCTTGTACATTGAGCAGCAGCATCTCTGTGCTATGTGCTATGTCTGTCTTTGCTGGCGTGGCTCTCTAATTCTCTCTGGGAAGAAACTTTATTATGAAAACTGAGAAATCGAGAAGCAACTTTTCTAATGTCATATGAGGCCCCAGGGCAGTTGACTTCCCTTGGTGTTGTTTATCCCTGAGTAATAGCTCTTTTCTGTTGGGCGATAGATACTAGTGCACGGCCACTCTGTTGATGCCAGAATGTAAGCACCCAATGAAGCCTTGCTCTTCCAAGCAGACATTTACCAGCCATACCGGGATTGCCTTTTGTTATTCCACCCTGCTTATTATTTACACCAGTGGAGAGAAGTTCATTTGAAAGCCTCATTGGTGGTGGTGGCGAAGTGCCATTCGCATAGCCTGGGCAATGCTTAGACCTCTGCGGGCTTTGGCAGAGCAAATCAAGGAGCCGAAATGTGAAAGCTGGTGTGATGCAGAGCATTAGTTTTGACAGCTGCCGAGTAAAAGAATATCTTGTTAAATTGAATAGGTACCAAACTACATGGTGCCCCACGAACGGAACTGGAGGGAGTTTGCCCCGGAGCAGCCGCATCCTGACATCCCTTACCAGTGTGCCAGCGTCCCCTTCGCAGCTCGCAGTCATCACTGGCAAGGGCCTGGCTGTGAAAATGGTAAGACGCTCCCGCTCAGGGTTGCTTGCTGAGGTTGGTCACCTAGAAGGACCACAGATTTCAGGTTTCTTATTCGTGGCTTTTGGTGGAATTAAAAGAAGTGGCCGGAGAGGAGCGCTGGGCTCCCAGCAGGGAGAGCCACAGGGCCCGTGGCAAGAGCCTTTGTCCTGGCTCTTGCTTTCGCTGCCACCATACAGGCGGTGTGTGAGCTATGCAGTCCTCTGAGTTGATACAAGTCAGACCCCCAAAGTCCTGAGCTGTCTCCAAAGCCCTGAGCAATAAGAAGGGAACCGACCCCCTCCCAAAAACCCCCAGATGGGAACATGCATTCTTTAGCTTTGCTTTCTGATTTTGGGACCTTTTGAGGTACACATCCGCGAGGTTTTTTCCCCTCAGCCTTGTGGATTAGAATGGCATTATTCTCCCGAGAGGAAAGCTGAAATTATTACTTGATTTTAGTGCTGTGGCAGTGGGACAACTTGTCATGGGTTGAGTCTCTCTTGGGGCTGGTACAGCAGAAACAGAATAAAGGGATGTTCCCTTCCCTGAAGATCGCACAGTACCAGACTCTAACATAATCATGGCTTTCCAAGCTCTGCATCCTTAGGAAAAAGCCTGAACTGTGAAAATCGGCAGCGCTGAAGCCTCCAGGGGATAAAACATAAGAGAAAGGGAACAGTGTGCCATAGACCCTTGCAGAATAACTCACCTGAGGACGTGGGCTTTTGCTTTGTGAGGAGAAGCAGCTGGTTCAGAAGGGCAGGAAAGGCTGGGAGGCGAGGAAGGGCTTCTTAGAGCGGATGCTACATTTTCAGAGGGCAGTTCTCTAGAGGTTTTGGTGCAGAGATATAAACTCCTGTTTCTTTGGGTCTGCTAAAAAGCAAATGCTCAGTGCACTGCAACGTGTGCTGGCAGGATGTTGGAATTATTAGGCAGAATCCTTTGCTTCTAGTTGAGCTGTTTGCTCATAAAAAAATCGAGGTATCAGGCTGAATGAATTCTGCCCTTAAGTACATCCTCTGCAGCAGTTAAACACACATTTGGACGCCGCATTGAATTTGGAGGCAGTTGTTAGTGGCTGGTATTGGGTTCCTCATTGGGCTCTAAGACTTCTCCAAGAGATGCGGGTGTTTTGTATCCGCATGGCTCCAGCTCCTGATCGTGGTGGGTTCTGCCATTGGGAAAAGTAGCGTGCACTGGTCTGCAAGTCTCTTGTATCATCCTCCAGAGATTTTCACTGGCATTAAGAAACAGAGGAAAACATCAATTGCCCGTGTTGTAATCCACTTACTGATGGGCATCTCTTGGAAGAGTCTAATAGTAGTACTCCTGGTAGTAAACCCCTAGTAATCTCCTGCTGCACAATGTTCTTTACCTGCTTTTTAAACAGTGTTAATTCCAGCTTTATTGTTATACCTGGCTTTAGTAAAATTCCTTATACTGAATGGATTATTTTATGCAGGCAGCTTTTAAGAGCACTATAGTTAAGAATGTAAATTATTTCTGTAATAGAATAACACATTAGGTAAGGAAAAAGTACTAGGGGGAATGCTGAAATGACAAGGGAGTATTTAATGTAGACCCAAATAAAAAAACAGTCCAAATAACATCTGGAGAGACTGGTAGACTTGGCATACCTGGAAAAAATGGGAAATAAGACCTTTTTAAGAAGAAGGGGGGAAGAGAGAGGAGTTCCTGGTAGGGCCCAGAAAAACTCACTTTTGCGTCGCTGTGATCTCTGCCCGAGCTTTTCTTTTAGGATTTAGGCAGCTGTCACTGACTTTTGTTTGTGAAAACAGGTTGTCAGGTGACAGGAACCTTTTATGCTTGTGCCCCTCCTGAGTCCCAGACTCCTGGCATCCCGATTGAGCCAAGCATAAGGTCTGGTGAAGCCCTCGCCCTGTCAGGTAAGGTTCGTGACCCCCCCGGGCTTTCTGGGGAGCTTGACAAGAGAGTCCCACTTCTGGCTTGCCCTGGCACCGTCTCTCCTTTCCAATGAGAAGAAAAAAGAATTAAAAAAAAACCAAAACTTTCCAATGAGAAGAAAAAAGAATTAAAAAAAAAAACAACCAAGAAACCTCTTTAATGAATTAATTCGGTGTGTGGGCTTAAGCCTCTGTTTCCTAGGATAGTTAAGCACTTGCAGCCGCAGCTCCAGGAGATCGGGGGACTGTGGGTAAAGTTAATGGAAGTCCCTGGCTGGCTCACGATGTTAGTGTTGGGTTGCTTCGGTGAGCCACCAAATCAGGCCTTCCCGGGGGAGTTTGGAAACTTTGGGGTTGTCAGTGACTTTTAGCTTATTTTTTCATTTGGGAAGAGCCCCCTGCAAAAGCTGGTGTTATCTGGGTACCTTGCTGTGCTCCTGCTGGTGCCACCTGGCTTTGCTCTGCTTCATTATTCCTGGTGTCAAAAAAGGCATTTGGGGAAGAAAAGGGAAGTTATTTCAGCCAGGTTTGTAGCCGGCCGGATGCTGGGGGACTTTCTGAATAACTCTGGGAAAAGGTGTGGGAATCTGCTTTTCTCAGAAATAATGGATAAACCTGTAACGTGATGCTTGGCAGGTTTCTTGAGCAGGATTGTTCTCCTGAATCAGGGCCTGTATGTATGTATATATATATATGTGTGTGTCTGTGTGTGTGCCTGTGTATATCTGTGTGTGTGTGTATATATATAGACGTAGGTTATATACACACATATATATTTTTTATGCATATATGTGTATATATATATATTCAGTGCTGTGTGGGTTCTTAGGGGTCAGCCAAGTTGACCGAATGGCCGTTTGAGAGTAAGGCTGGGGATTTCAGGTACAGCCCTGTTGGAGCGGGAGCCAGCAGTCGCTTCTCTTCAGGCAGCTGAGTGCAAGTTTGCAGGTCCCCTGTGCAGAAGCCTCTTTTATGCAAAATCTGGGGAGAAGCACGGCTACTTCCTGATCAAATCTGAGGAAGTGTGCTGAGCCGGTGGGTTTAATTGTGATGTGAACTTGGAAAATGTGACGAACAACAACTTTTTACGTGCAGACTTTTCCTTTTGAACGGAAATGTGAAGTTTGCGGGATGTTAGTGCCTACCAAATTCCCACATCAGTACTCCTTATAATAAAATGAGGGCACATTAATGCTGCTGTGCCCCAAAAGTTTTAGTGTTTATATTCTTTTGATGATTTTTGCTAATGAGAGCCTGTCTTCTGGGTGTGACCTGGTGACAACCAGGCTCAGAAATCTCATGCAAACTTGTCTCTTGGCCTTAGTGCAGATCTGAAACATAAAACATTCGTACTAATGTATCACAGTGATTCTTTTTTTTTTTTTTTTTCCTGCTTGTAGATTGTCGGCTCCACATCTGCTTATATTACCGTGAAATACTGGTAAAGGAGGTGACAACTTCTAGTCCTGAAGGTTGTAGGATATCCCATGGCCAAAGTTATGAGGTCAGCAGCCTGGAGCAAGTTATCTTCCCTTATCCAGAGGATAATGGCCAGAGGAAGAACATAGAGAAACTACTGAACCACCTGGAACGAGGAGTAATACTGTGGATGGCACCTGATGGCCTCTACGCTAAGAGACTTTGCCAAAGCAGGATCTACTGGGATGGGCCTCTGGCGCTCTGCAGTGACCGACCCAACAAGCTGGAGCGGGACCAAACATGCAAGCTCTTTGATACTCAGCAGTTTTTAGCAGGTAATTCCCACTATGGCTTTGATACCATTTTCGGAGATGTCTCCCAGTTGCTCTCTACATCACCTTTACGGGAGTGCGTTACCTTATGAGTTACAGTAAGAATTAGCCCTCACTTCTGCTTCTGGGGAAGCACAGTCAAGGGGTAGTTGTCTCTTGAATAATCCTGTCAAATTCTGCTCTTTGTGCACGTTCAATGCCCCTGCACAAACCAGCAGAAATGAACCATTGCTCATCTGGTGACACCCCACACCTCATATTTCTTTAAGAAGCGTGAGGAGGAACCTAACAAAATAGTCTTTCCACATATTGGGCTACAGAGGAAAGTGGATCCTGCTCTTGGATCTGCTACTGTAAGCCCTCGGTAGCTCTGTGTGCTGCTCTCAACCTGACCCAGAGCAAGCCTGAGATCTTGCTCAGAGTATACAAATATCAGCATTAATTTCAGTAGAAAGCCTTCTTTTCAGTCTGTGCCAGTGTTGAAGAGATATCTGGGGGGTGAAAAGGATTTCACAAGCTCTGGAGTTTCCAGATTGCTCTAAGCAGGGAGGTGCATTACCTCTCCAGAGCAATGTGGGAAGGTCTTGTTTTGCACAGGGCAGTTGGAAGCATCAGCTCAGAGAGGGCAAGGGCATGCTTCAGGACGGTGCCTTCTCCTTCCAGCCCATGGAGGGAAGGGGGAAAGCCTCAAACCTGCTTCCCAGCACTTCTGAGCAGTTAGAGGGGGGAAAGCTGTCCACCCAGAGAAACTCTGGTGGGAGCCGGTCATCCCTTTTTTGAGCTGTGTGGCATTGCTACAGGTGAACCAAGTGCCTATGATTTGGTGTGTTTTCCCATTAGAACAGGGCATCAGCACTGGTATGAGTCTCTCAGGAGAATAATGCCTTGCAAAATTAAAAAAAAAACAAACCAAACCACCAAACCCAAACCAACGTCTTTAGCCTACTTTATGTTCCAAGGTTGATGCACCATCCTAGCAAAATGGTCAAGCAAGACATGCATTTCAAGAGAAAATCTCATATGGATGTGAAAATTGACAGTTAGAAAGGGGAATTTGAGGTCAGGGTATTGGCTTGGGCTTCAATCACATGCTGATTTAAAGACGTATAATTCTGCCTCTGATGATGGTTTTGGAAATCCCTTTCCCTTTTCTCAGGTGTTTTTTTAGATGTACTCTGGGTTCTTCCAAACGGTTGACACGACATCTCTTTTTAGACGCCTAACCCCAAAGATAAGCTCAAGCAATAGTTATTTTTCCCCCCTCCTAAATTACTTATGCACCAGTGCCTGTGCAAACCCAAGCACGCGGTTGAAGTCATAGTCTGTGGTGTGTGCAAAGTGAGTTTTTGCATGTGTTGATGCTCAGCTAAGTTTGTGACTTGCCATGGGCATATCACATCTGCATGTTAATTGAATGTACTGAGGTCCCAGACTGCAGGCAAGCTTGGGGATTCCCCCCTTAGGAAACCAAGCCTTCCTTGGGAAGAGACAGGGGAGACCTCTACCAGGAGGGGAAATAGTGAACAGCAGAGAAAGGGGCAGAAGCAGAACTACCGTGGACCACAGCTATTACGACCCTGTTGAGGAGCTGGACCCTGCAATGCAAACTGCGCTGGAGCGTTGACGCCTGTGTTGAGCAGCATGTGTGAAGGCTAAAATGGCAATAAATCAGAAAATAGGTGGATGGTCCCTGGGGAGTACTGCGTAATAAATGCAGTAAATTGGGCTAGGTGGAGAGTAGGAGGATGGAGAAAGAGAATTTGGGAGCGTGAGGGCAGCAGGCAGAGGAGGGTTGGCTTCCAGAAGGAGGGGCAGCTGGAATGGAGTAGCAGGAGATGGGGAAGGTCTGGGGAGGTGTGTGGGGGGCCCTGCAGCACAGGAGGAGGCATTTGGGCCTGCAAAGGGAGATGGAGCGAGTGGAGGGTTTTGGAGAATCACGAGGCTGACCTCAAGCCCCAATTATCCTGCTGGTGGGAAAGAAAGGGCTTCCTTCTCCAGGTCCATGCCATGGGCTGCTGTGTGGTGCTCCTGCAGGTATTCAGGATTTGGAGAATTGCTGAGGCCAAGTAAAGCTGGGGGAAAGAGGAAAGTGGCAGAAGTTCCCCATGAGCAGTATGGCTGGGTGGATCGTCCTTCCCTGTCCTGTGGCAGCACAGAGGGAAGTGGGGTCCTATGGAAAATCTCTCTTCTCTCCTGGCATACCTCCAAGAAGCTCACAGCACTTTTAGGATTTTTTTGGGGGGAGACTCTGGGGAGAACCATGCTTCACTCTGTCTTTTAAGTCATTTTAAGCTCATTGTTTTAGTCTTGTAACTGACTCTCCAGTAAGACCAGTAGTTCCAAGCCAGGGTTGGGACACTATTGTGGTGGCCACTGAATTCATGCCCTGGTCTGAAAAGCTTGCAGTTAGAGTAGAAATGGCAGGAGTGTATTTCTGGGAAAAGGTGCATTTGTCATGCCAAATTTGAAGACTCTCCTTTCCCTGTATAGCAGGGAGGGGGTGCTTCATTGTAAGACATTGGTTTTAATACTAAGTTCAACTTTTTCCAGAAAGCATGAACAAGGATATAAATTAAAATGAAATCTTTAGCAATCAACTATGTAGAAATACGGCACGTAACACAGACTTTAACGAGGATATTGTGTTGGATAGATAGAATTTTCTCTTTTCTGGAAGGAAATGCAGTGTCTAAGCCAGAACATAGTGATTTTGGTCTAGGTGGAAGTCTCTATTAAAGGCCTCCCCTGCTATCTTTTGTAGGGGACACTTTGACTATGGGAATAATTATTTAATTAGGGGCAGGGGTGTGGGTTAGTGAAGAGAGTGCAGGAGTGCAGAAGACACAGGCTCTTTTGCTGGCTCGGTGCATGGTTTAAATAAGGCCCTTCGCCTTCCCGTGCCTCCCCATCCCCCACTAGGCACAGTGGTGACAGTGGCTCCATGACTGTGTCTAGCTGAGGCTGAATTTGTGCCTGGCAGTACTTTGAGTCTCTGGCTCTACTAAGCCATTGGTTTCAGTGCTGCTGTTGGGCGTCCACTTGAGTGGGTCCTGGCTACTGCCGGCGTCTGCTGCAGGAGGTTCTGCTGTCAAGGCCCAATAGAAATATTAATTGAAAGACAACCCAGTTTGTGCATATGAAATGAGGCAAACAGAAAAATTGCGGTGTTATAGCTAGCTTTTCCTGATCTGTGGGAAAGTCTCCAAAGTCAGTGTCTTCTCCTTACCTCTTGTCTTTTTCCTGACCTCTCTCATCCTCCCCTGGAGTTGCTTCATCTTCTCCCACTGTGCTCCAGGGTCCTCCATTTGGAGCTCAGCCATCCACAAAGTCTTTCTTACCAGCCTGTACTGGTTTTGGCTGGGATAGTGTTAATTTTCTTCATAGCAGCCCATGTGGCGCTATGATTTGGATTTGTGATCAAAACAATGCTGTTAACACAGGGACGTTTTAGCTGCTGCTGAGCAGCGCTTGCACAGCGTCAAGGCTTTCTCCATTTTTCTCACTCTGCCCCCGCAGCAAGTAGGCTGAGGTGGACAAGAGGTCAGGAGGGGACACAGCCGGGACAGCTGACCCAAGCTGACCAAAGGGATATTCCCTACCGTATGACCTCATGGTCAGCAGTAAAACTCAGGGGTAGGAATTTGCCAGAGGTTTCTGTTACTTGGGGACTGGCTGGGCATCGGTTGGCTGGTGGTCAGCGATTGCTTTTTGCATCCCTTGATTTGTTTTCCCTTTTTTTTTTTTTTTTTCTTTTTACCTGTTAAACTGTCTTTATCTCAACCCACAAGTTTTCTCACTTTTACCCTTCTGATTTTCTCCCCCATCCTGGTGGTGGGAGCAAGCGAGCGGCTGGGTGGTGCTTACCTGCCTGCTGGGGTTAACCCACAATGCGACCCTTTCTCTCTTCCCAGAGCTGCAAGCCTTTGCTCACCATGGACGCCCGCTGCCGAGATACCAAGTCGCTCTGTGCTTTGGGGAGGAATTTCCAGATCCGCAGAGGCAGAGGAAACTAATTACAGCCCATGTAAGTAGGACTTCTGCCTTACCTAAGAGAAACATATTCCTTGGAGGATATGAATCTGCCAGTCAGGCTTTTCTACCTTGTGTAGGTTGTGAGGGAGGTAATAAATTCTTGAAAACGCAGCACCTTCCAGAGCGGGATTGAATCCCCAGATCAGCCAAGGACTGACTGGTAGTCAGTAGGGCAGAGCACCTGATTTCCTTCTCTGTATGGCATTGGTGATCTCTTTTGCAAATCCCTTCAAAACCTAAAGCTGAAAGGTATCCTGGAAGAGCTGGGCTGTGTCGTTATTGCTGGCCTGGTTGCACAGCTCCTTGGGCTGCCAGGCCGGTGCAGGACGCGGTGCTTTCACAGCCGCTGCACCTGAAGGTGCTCCAGAATCCCTCCATCCTCAGGGACCTCAGCCCTTAATGGGATGCAGGGGCTGCCTGTGCAGCTTCAGGGTTAAGGTAGCTGGCAAGCTCATGGGCTGACTGACCACAGTTCGCACACACTCAAAGCTAGTGTTTCGGGATGCTATCTGAGAGAGGGTGATGACGGAGACTGAGACCAGGTACTTTCTAAATTGGCTGTATTGGCCCATAAAACCACAAGAGAGGTGATAATGCACACATTAGCAGCAGGGCTTAGCTTATTGCATCCTTGGGAACAAAACTGGTGTCTTAATTTTTCAAAAGCCCCTTTGGTAGTAGCATGGGTCCCAGGCCAGACTTTTGTCATAAGCCATGGCCTCCCCTTATCTGCGTAACTTCCATACTGCCACACTGCTGCCTAGCGAGTATCTGGGGTGGAAGGTGGGAAGCTCACAAATGCATCCCACACTATCCATCCCTCCTTCCTAGCATCCCTCCCTCAGCCCCCTTCTTCATTTTCTGTCCTGACAGCTTTTCTGTGAGCCTGTA
Source organism: Egretta garzetta (assembly GCF_000687185.1). Classification (NCBI taxonomy): domain Eukaryota; kingdom Metazoa; phylum Chordata; class Aves; order Pelecaniformes; family Ardeidae; genus Egretta; species Egretta garzetta. The sequence continues at coordinate 1,550,328 of NW_009259043.1, read as the reverse complement.
CCTCCTGCTTTTTCCAGAGCTTTGCTTCCCCCTTACCATTTGCTCCTCAACTTCTTGGGCTGTCCTGGCTTGTGGGCCGGTGGGGCTCCACCATCCCACCAGCTATGCCTCAGAAGCTGTCTGGCTCACCTGCCTTCCTGTCTCCCCCATGCTCAGCTGCCTCCAAATACCCATGAGAGGAAGGGAAGGGGAATCAGTGGGGCTGCTCCAAGGCAGTGATCCCTTCTGTTTCCCTTCCCAGAGGTGAGACCCACAGACAGCCTATTTTTTCTCTAAAATGGTGCCCATGTCTTAATGTGAAGGGGCTGGCTGACCAGCAGGAGAGGGTTGTAGAGAAGAGTTGGACAACATGTCTGTCCCCCGAAAGTAAGGCGAGCTTCAGGTCTTTGTTCTCAGTGTACAACTTAAATATTTGCCCAAAGCCCCGGGGGGGATGGTGGTTTCTGAAGAGACAGAAGTGAAGGCAATGTTAAAGCCTACAAACCCCTCTTTGTGGTTGAACAGATTCCTCATCAGAGCTTGAATGAACAGAAACAAGAGTAACCCTGTTCAAACACAGTTGTTTGACACTGTATCTCAGTCTACCTGAGGGCTCCAGCATTTCACGTTAAGTCCTCCAAGTGCTTTACAAAGCAGATGAGAGTTTCAGCACTTTGCGTATGCATTTGAACACGTTGAACGGCCACGGACACGTCTGGCCTGTAGGCATCGCTTACACCCAGGGGCTGGCTAAGGGGCTGCAATTGCTAATGCATCGTTTGTGTCACTGGTACCGTGCCCTTCTAAACGAAGGCCGTGGAAGTAAGGAGTGTGTGCAGTTAGCAAGGCACTTGGCAGTGGAACAGGCAAGCCCTAGCTTAAAACAGGGATTAGCGAAACCACTGCGGTCGTTTTCCCATTCTGGTAAGCAGAACTGTTTTGTCCTGCCTTGTTTTTAACTTAAAACCACCGTAAATAACTAAGATGAGGAGCATGAGATTTTGTCACATGTCTGATTAACATTTTGTCTGTTCCTAAGGTTGAACCAATGTTTGCCAGGCAGCTGTATTACTTTGCTCAACAAAACAGTGGACATCTTCTGAGAGGCTATGATTTACCAGAACTTGTGACTAGTCCAGAGGATTATCACAGATCTATTCGCCATTCCTCTATTCAAGAATAAGACCCTCAGAAAGAGTGTTTTTAAAGGCACTGTAAAGATTATGCAGAGTGGAGGAGCAGATCTGGGTCGCAATTTGGAGATCCACATCACAGCTGGATGTGTTCAGGGGTTCAATGATAGGGAAGTGAACTAGGAAAACCATATTGTATGATACAAATGACGGGTCTTCAACGTTTGGATGCTACATCTCACATAGGTTCCACTGTCGCTGAGAATAACTCAAAACTGACGAAATGATCGCTATGTTTACGTTTGCTTAATGCTCTCCTTGGATTTTGAGGACTGAGTCTTGCCGAAGACTTAAAGCCAGAGTTTACACTGTTACATTTGCAGGGCTATTTATTTTGGATTACTGATCTCAGGGAAGGTACTTAAATTTGTGGTGTTCCCAGTCTGAAACTGTAGCTACTATAGGTGGGTAGCAAATGTAGATGGTTTATTGAGAATAGCTAATACACGTAAGTGGTTATAAATTTAGATTCATAAGTGTGATGCCTATATTCTTGTATAGAATATTTCAGTGTATTTTTTAAAAACAATGCAATTCTTTAGAGACGTATTTTTTTAATGCCTGACTGACATTTGTCCTGACAATGAATTCTGTTGCTGCCACTGTTGTTATTGGATTAAGTGACTGTTCAGCTCATATTTCCTGTGGATTTAGTGGATTAACCACTAAAATTCTAGAGTCCTGAAGAGCAGGTTTAAAAATAAATGACATTTTTCTTATAACCGAAAGCTACTATGCATTATATATATATACACATATATGTATGCATTAGAATTAAGTTGGCAGGCCTTGGAAATAACACAGAAATGGTCCTGCTGGCCCTTTTTTGATGGCACGTGCATGAGCCAGGTTAAAATAGGTGCCGCCTCGGACTTGCACAGAGCCAGCTCTGCTCTTCGTGTGCACTCGCAGCTTCCTTCCAACGGTACTGAAATGAATGCGAAGGGAGAGTTCGAGGAGAGCAGCGTTTGGCCTTAAGACAGTCGAGGAAATACTTGTTTTCATGTTTGTTTTCAAAGATTTTACAGAAGCATAATTTGATGCATTTTGCAGCTTTTAATGGTACGGTGCCGTTACAAGGATGAAGAGAAGAGGTCTGCTGGGTATGCATGTCAGTGAAATTTCCTCGCTGGCAAGCAGACCGTGTGATTTTACTGGATTTAGCTCCAGAACACGATCTCCCTGTGCTTAACAGACATAATTCACTTGAATTTCTATGTGAGGAAGAAAAACCAGTACTTGGTCTGGCAGCAGACTTGTGTTCTAGGGACTTTGAATTTATACATCTTAAAGATGCATACTCTTTTGGGATATATTATCCCCCTCCTCCACAGTGCCAAGCGGAATTAACAGATAATTTTTCCTTTTGTGTTCTTTGTTACTTGACGTGTTTTCCTGGCTTAAAGGTTTTCACAGGGGAGACCTCTTTCTTAGACATTAAAAGCACTGCTCTCGGTGACTTTCAGAGCTTCTGCATATGTTTTGGGCCTGTGCATACATTTTACTGAAAGGGACTTTTGTGTTCAAACTGAACTGGTACAATACAAATATTTGACGTGTTTTTCACTTCTTTTCTGGTGGTTGTTGCTTCATATGCTCATTGCTTCAGCTCACATGTTAGAATAAAGTCCTTACTCCCTACCAACTTGATTCGTATGTCTTATTTTCAGTAGCGGGGCAAATCTAATGGGCTCGGTTCCGCACCATGAACCCAGGCAGCACTGCTGGCTAAGTCTGTGGGCAACTGTGGTTTAAATCAAAAGGGCAGGGAAAGGTCCAAAGGTAAGGATTTTTTTCTTATGAAAATGTCTGCAATGTTGGCGACAGTTAGGAGAAAAAGGGAAAATAGGGAGGTTGCCCTTTGCTGTTGGTTTTCCGGACCGCGGGCGATGCATCAGGGCCCTGCAGCTGGGGATCTGGTGCTGCCACGCACCTGAGTGCTCTGCCCCTCCATGGCGTTTGGGGTTGGGGACGGGGCTGGTGCCCCCCCACACCCCGCCCAGGCCAGCGCTCGGGGACCCCCTGACCTGCCGCTTGCCAGGGGGGCGGCTGGAGCTGGAGGTGGTGGTTACTGGTCGCTGTAGTTTCCAGAGTGCTTTCGAGTGAGAAAAGATGGGAGAGGGTGAAAAGGAGGATGACAAGTGAACTAAAATAGTGAAGTTAGGAATAGGAGTGAGTTTCACCGGGCAGCCCCTGTTTACTGGAAATCAGGGTCCTGAGGTGCGGTAGCTTACAGACAGAGCAAGGTGTGAAAAGTAATTACGAGATTTGTGAGTAAAATGTTGTGAGGGGGGGGGGGGGGGGGGCAGGGGAGCATTTTCTTTTCTATGTGGAGGCTTGTGTTGACTATGGAAGTGCATTATCATTTTTGGCTTTGGAATGAGCTTTTAATTATTTTCCTTAAAGGAGCATGATTTAAAGTCAGCGGCTGAGAAGAGGGAAGGAGAAGAGCACCAGCTACATTCTGGCCAAACACAACTTGCTTAGTTTGAATGTAGAGAGATGCAGGTGAAAGACTGACTTACTTTAACCAAGCAAAGAGGTTGAGATATTTCTCTTGGCAGGATGGGGCAGGGGGAAGAGTGGAAGGAAAAATCACGCTGTTGATTTGTACCATAAATTATTTTGCGTGTGAGGGCTTTAAAGCTGCATTTGACTTTTGTGGCCATCTCTTACTGTTCAAAATAACTAATGGATACGTAAAGTGGAAAAAAAGAAAAAAAAAGCAAAGGAGAAGAAAAACCCTGAAAACATTTTCTCCTTTTAGTATCTTTTTTACAGTCACTACGTGAAAGCATTTGAAGTACTTCCTACTTCTGTTAACTTCTGTTTATAGTTTCTGAGGTCTACTTCCTTCCTGTTATGATTTCGGTGGCGTTACAAGTGACACGGTTTACTCCCGTCGGTGCTGAAGGCATAGCTGGTGTTTTTTTCAAACGATTTCAGTGTGTGATTTGTGTCAATACTGGTTTCTCTGATTTTAATATGGCCATGCTCACAATTGTTTCTTGAAAAGGTTTCATGCCAGAGCTCTGCAGCTGAAGAACCTATATTCAAAATTTGGTTCTGCTAAGTGGTTTTGCCTACTACTGTAAACTGCATGAGCCTTAGAGGGCTTGTAGGTTAACCAGAAACGAGGAGAGATATTTTAAGCTGAAATACGGTGTAACGGGGTTTGTGGAAAAAACACAGGATTCACGTGAAAACCCCCGTGGCCTTTTAGACAGGCGTATGTATGCTGTTTACATCAGCGTTTGTCAGCAGCGTGGAGGTGGGGAAACACCATCTTCAGCAGAGAGCTTTCAGGAAAAAGTAAAGCATTTTCTCTTGCACGCTCTCAGATCATTGTCTGTGTGTACTTGCAGAGAGGCAGAGGGAGAAAGAGGACTTTTAGAAAAAAAAAAAAAGAAAAAAAAAAAATCCAAGTAGTTTGAAACAACCATAATATCTCCTTTCCCGGGCAGAACTATATGTCAAGTTTAGCTGGACTTCAATGGCAAGATTTTAAAGATTGCCAGGGTGTTTTTTATCTGAGCTCTGATCTGGCTAGCAGGAGGCTAACAGTTACATATTTGCGATCAATTGTTTGTGAGTTGGATCGGCTCCGAAGAGAAGCCGGCAGATCCCTGTGACTCGGAGCGGTTGGGAGGCAGCTGGTGTGCAGCTCATTCAAGCACTCAGCTTCCAAGTGTGTAGCCAGATAAGTACATCATCTTTGCATCCCAGCGGGATGCGTCCCAGTGGGATCCACTGCATCCTACCACCAGCTCCGCTGCTGGGCTATGGGTACCAACTGCCCGAATGCCTGAAAAATGCTCAGTGCCTTGACCGTGCTGAAATGACAGTTGAGGGAGAGGTGACACAGGTGTCTCAGGATCACACCCTTTGAACTCTAGACATTGAATAACTGATGGACACGCTGACTGGATGGGTTTCCCTTGCCCTTTTGCAACCGGCAAGAGGGTAAGGCAATCACTTGTGCTTAAGTGGAAACTGAAAAACAGTCTGGATGCCTTGGGTCTGGGCTTGGATTTGTTTTTCCACTTTGCACTGGCAGAGTCTGAGCTGAAAGCTGATGTCTGAGTGGCTCTGCACAGGGTGGTGTTTTGCAAATGGCAATAGTCAAGACAGGGTGGAGCCCAGTCCATATTTTCAGCTCTCAGATAGGAGTAGCTTCATGCCCTGGGAAACAATGGAGATGAAACACAGGACTTCATTTTTCAAATGCATTTTTATTGTTTCTGCGGTGCTGGCGCAGCACAGCTGCCTCGTGCGTCTCTGCAGGCCGGGCAGCAGCCCCCTGCCGCTCCAATGCGCTGCTGCCGACTGCGGCCAGACAGGGGACTGTGTGCTGGGCACCTTTCTGAAATCAGTCTCCCAGGCTTCGGCTATCATTTCCTGCTCCTTTCAAAAGACAGGTCATGAATTATGCACAAATTCTGCCTCTCAAGCTAAGAGAACAGACAGATTTAAGTGACTTTTTTTCACAAACCACAGGTAATGCATGTCCTCCGTATTCCTGGGAAGTGGTTTTGTCTTTGACCCTTGGGCTTGCTCTGTTTTGGTTTCAAGACCGGCTTCTGCATTCTTGCTCTAGAAATGTCTGAAATCCACAAACTTGTGGATTCCAGTTGGCCTGGCTGCTCACCCAATCTTTTAATCCCTTTCCTGGCCAGGCAGAAATGATATCCATGTAGTATCAATGAAACCACCTACCAGAAGAACTTCTGTGAATGTCCGTGCGAACCTGGTGAGGTTAGAGCAGATACTTGCATCTTACCGACTGAAATACGCTGAGAAGCTCTCTCAGCTATATCAGTACGTGTGCAATGCGTGCATCACCATGTGCGTGAAATGCATTTCATCGTGTCCTCACCATGTTGTCCACCTTGTTCCTTCTCACTTCCTTCATGAAGAGCAGATGTTTAAGTCTGGATCAGGCAGCTAGAGGAATTCCCTGATTTCTTCAGGTTTTCCAGATGCAGACTCTCTCTCCGAGCTGAGGATGGCCAGCGCAGCACAGACAGAGATCAGATGTTTCAGGTTCAAGCACTTCTGCAGTTTGTCTCCAAAACGCATTAGCCTGTCTCTGTCCATGGATGAGACCCATTCGTAGATCAGAGGACTATTTATCTCACGTAGTCTTATGCCTTCTCCTCCTGGTCTAATATAGGTACCAGCCTTGGTACTTTCTTCATGAAGAAATTTCCTTCTTTACTGGTGGTTGCAACCACCTAGTAATATGCATTGATGACTACCTTGTTGGGGGTCTAGCTGACACTTTTGGCTCTCTTGGGTCTAGCTAACACTTTTGGCTCTCTCTTATGTCCTCTGTCAATCTTCCTCTGCACTGACAGCAAGATCTAAAGGCAGGCGGTGCTTCTGACTATTTGTGCAGTGCCAAGCACAATGGGGCACCGCTTTGAAGGTGAGCCTCTAGACAACACCACAATTCCTACAACTGTGAGTAGGATGTGCTTGGGTCTTGCCAGTTGTGATTCTCACCCTAGAACCATAAAATGCTCAGCAGAATGTAATCGTGGCAATCGTGTATGCTAGGCTTTCCCATAGGAAGCTGGTGTGCAGCTTATTTCAGCCCCAGCCACCACATTCAAATTACTTTTTCTCAAGGAGGTGATTGAATCGATCGTTTCTCACGCTCCTGTTACAGCCATTCATAATTCTCTCATAAAAGTGAAGGCTGAGCATTTCCAGTTTCTAGCAGAGAGCAACTAGCTCGAGATAAAATCGCTTTTAGAGCTAGGTGCCCTACCATTTTCCTTTCAAACTTCTCCTGGGTTTCACGACTTTTATGTCCTCAGAAACCAAAGTTATGGGTCAGGTCTAGTTACATCTCCAATAACTCATTTTCATTTCCTTTTTTCACACATGATCAAGAGGTTTAGCCCTCTTCATGACTGTCCCCTCCCACAGAAAAAACCCATGCAAGGAGTAGCGAGAGAGAAAGACTTCAAAAACAGGGTGAGTGACCTCATCGTGTATCTGCTGTAGAGACGTCAGTCTCCAAGAAATAGGAAAGGTCAGAGCTGTTTAGAGCAAGGGGTTTTTCACAACACAGCTGAAAAACCCAGACCGGGTCTGAAGAATTCATGCTATCATCTTCATCCTTTATCGTATCTTTTCCCCAAATTGTTGGAGAACCTCCATCCAGAGGAGTTGCTGCTGTGTGAGTTTGTTTTTTTTTTTAACATAGGTTACCATCCTGAAGCACTGGTGATGGTAGCTTTTGCCAGGCGGTGAAACAAGTGACAGACATCTGCGTGGGAATAGTACAAAACCTTTGTTTCCTTTTAAACGCAACACAGTTTTTGCTTCCAGAGCTTCTCCTACGCCTGATATAACCAAAGCCTGGAAGTTTTCCTTGCACCACCTTGACAATTTCATTATTCGGACTAATTAGCCCGGATGGTCGCTGGGCTTTGCGCAGCAGATGGGAGAGAGGGCGGACAAGCCTTCTCCATGGAGGGGTGGCAGGAAGGTGGAGGAGCCGGGAGCGGTGTCCCGAGTCCCAAGGAGGGGGTTTGCCTGGCGTCCCTGGGCGTGGATGAAAGTCACTCGCACCCGCGCACGAGACAGCGCCAGCCTGAAGGGTGACTCTGAAGTCTCACTTTCCTTTAAAACCATCACACTACGAATAAAATGGCTTACCTACACTCCCCACACAGATACAGGCACCAGTTAAATATAGCAAAGGTTGATATCTATCTAAATTACAAGGAAATGAATAAATCGAGGCAACATAAACCACAAAAAAGAAGTTTGAAAGCCCAGGGCTG
>NW_009259043.1:1520924-1538956 GCF_000687185.1 Egretta garzetta | reverse complement strand
CCCCGCCGCCCCCTGGGCGTGGGCCCCCACGTGCCGCCACTCACCAGGGATCCGGCCCACGTCTCGTGGTCTAGATCTGTGCCAGGGGGGCAGGGGGGGCACCTGTGCCCACACAAAACCCAAAGGTGCCCCGGGCACCCGGGATCCCTGCCGCGGGGAGGGGGGCGGCGGGGCGTTTTCTGGAAACTGATGAGCTCATTTCTGGGAGGCGGTGGTGGGGGGTGCTTCAGCACGCAGGGGGGGGGGCAAAGTTTTTTTTTTTTTTTTTTTTTTTTTAATCTGAAGCACAGTTTCTATGCTGCTTACCATCCTGCAGCCTGCTAGGTGCAGATATTTGGCAAGGTTATTTGGCTCAGCTTCATTTATTATTATGAAGGCTCATTATTTTTTTTTCTTTGCAAAGTTTATATTAAAGCCAGAATCATTAAGTAAAACATGAAGGTTTTGCATACAGCATGTGTGTGGAGCTAGCAAGCCACCCTCACCCCTCTAAAATGATGTTTTACACATCTGGCCAGGTTCATTCCCTTGTGAGAGAGGGAAAGGGTGCTAATGATGCCCTAGAAGTTTCATGAAAATACTGGGCAGGGGAGAGGAGAGAGAGAAAGGCCAAGTGAGCATGTGCGACTGGGCCTCTGCTGCAGGCTTTTGACACATAGGAGGCACTTAATTTTTTTAGACTCAACCTGGGGAGGAGTGTCCATCCATGCCTTGTGCCTTATTAAACCCTGCGGACTGCACTGTAGGACACGGGCAGCTGCTTGTGCTGCTCCAAATCTCCGTCTTTTGTGCAAGGTCTTATGGAAAACAAAACACACACTCCAAGGGCCCCAATAAATCCGCTTCTCCTCCTTCCACATGCTTGGCATTCCCAGGACAAAGACTGTAACTCTGGTACCAACAACCCCTTCTCCCGGCCACCAGTTTGGGGAGGTGGGCGCGACTTCTGGCAGGGGAAGGGTGAGTGCCCCTGTGCAGGCTCTTCTTCCAGCCTCTCGGCGGATGGGCTGGTACGGAAATTAGTCTGTCAGGATGCAAGGATTATCAGCATTGCTCTTTACCATACCGGCCCAACTGCATCTTCCCCAGGAAAAACTCTCCATCTTCAGATGGATGAGACAGAGCAGGGTGGCAGCAGGCACGGACCCAGTGGATACAAGGAGCTAGTGTGGAGGAGGACAGCTGGTTGAGGACCATTCGGTTGCCGTTTAGTTCAGGGCCATTTAGTACGTGCTGCTAAGGTGAATTAGTGTTGCCTTTCACAAGGGAAGGGGTGAGCAGGTCTGAAGTAGAGAAGTGGGTTTTGCCCAGGAGGAGAAGTCAGCTATTTCTCAGAAATAAAGTAGCACATGCAGATGTGGGGAGCAGGAAAGGCATGAAAAAAAAAAATAATCAATGCATAAAGGCAGCTCTCCCCTCCGCCTTCCCCCCACCAAAAAAAGGAAGAGAGAACACAAAAGTGGCTGGAAAAAGAGGAGGGCAGGTATGAGCTGCTGCTTGTGGCTGCACAGGGAACGTCGGTTATGGAGTAGGGGGAATGGGAGCTGCCGAGGGGTCAGGGAGAGATCTGCGAGGGGTGCAGGAGGGACGCCATATGGGAACGGGCCAGGAGCAAGTCTGGAGACCACCCCAGGGGAGGATGGAGGAGGAGACTGGGAGCAAAAGGGCTCCCCAAGGGGCAGTGGTGGCCTTGGCCATGGGGGAAGGTGGCAGTGGGGCTGCTAAGCGCAGGTGTACGTGGAGGGCGAAGGAGAGTTTGAGGGTCACACTTGGAACAGGGGAGGAAGCTTGAGGAAGAGGTTGGAGGATGGTGATCGTCAGAATAAGGAGCTGGCTGTGTTTAGAGGAGTCAGTGCTGTGTGGCTAGGTCTGGAGGAGCTGGAGGAGAGGGTTATGGGAGGGCCTTGCCAGGAGGCTTTCAGCCACACTGGAAGAATGGGAAAAAATGGATCCTGAGCTGGGATAGACCTAGCCAAAATGGATACAGTGCTCGAGAGAGAAAAAACCAGGAGACTCAAAGCTGTTGGAGAGGTCCTGAAGGATACAGTGTGATCAGTGATACAGCCAAGGTCACGGCGAGGCCAAGCAGAGAGACACGAAGATGATGCTGAGGGAGAGAAGGTGGCCATAGAGAAGGAACCGAGAAGCCCAGAGATCAGATAAGGAGCAGCGCATAGCCTGAAGAATGTCTTTAAGAGGAGTGAAAGTTAACAAGTGGTCCTGGTGTGGTGAAGCCTTAGTGAAAGTGGGATGTTGAATAATTCCTCGGTTCCTCAACAAACTCAAGTGAAGCTTCCTTGGCTTCAGGTAAGCATCTCCCCACAGCCACCCACGTGCTTATGCTCCTGCCCAGCTCTCTCCAGCTCCATGTTCGGAGGGAGAAGGCAAAGGGTCTTTTGGGAACAAACTTCTGGGACAAAGACAGCAATTCCTGCTCAGTCCACCAGGGAACCATATCAACACTGCAAAGGGTTTAATGGGCCAGGAAGGCTGATTTTTAAGTAGTGAATAGTTTAATTAATCATTAATTTTATTGCCAATGACACAAAGGTACCAGCTGCCATTGCTAGTCAACACTTCTTTTCTGAGCAGTGCCAGCCCCTTGGACCAGCAATGCCGTGGCCGTGCTCCCGGCAGGAGGCATTGCTGTGAGCTGCACTGGTGTGAGGGAAGCGCCCTCACCCAGCGTGCACGGGGTTGCTTTTAACCAGCTGGACCAGCAGGGATGGTCCTTGCCTTTCCACAGGCAGGCAGCCAAGCCCACCCATGGAGTGGCTCCCTCTCCCCCCGAGCCTCTTGCAGCCACTCCGTGGGCTGGGCTGGGGGGACCCGTGGCTCCCCTCCTCGGCTGCATGGGCAGGGAGAAGGGGCCAAATGCGCCAGGCAAGGGGCAGCTAAACGACGCCCGAGAAGGATTCACGCTGGCAGCAGTGCCTGTAAAACCTCTCCAAGCTCACAGCCCCTGTATTTTGGGTCTTGTGCAAGCGCTGGGCGGCGAGGTCCTCTACCTGGCAAGAGGGGAGGTTTTCCTGCGCTCAGTGTGTGCGGGAAAATGCTTGGTGAGGTTTGCCAAGGGGCAGAAAAAATTCTATGGTAGGTACAGAGTAACCCCATGATCAAAGGCTATCCAAAGCCATCCTTCCACCCCTGAAGTAGTCCCGTGTTTATTTGTGAGAACTTACTTAGATCTGCTTTTAAACGCGTTGGGAGCAGGTCAGTTTTAAGATAGAAACACGAAGCAAACATGCCATTTATTACTTCTTACTGCTGACGATTAAAGCAAAGGTTCTCTTTTCTCCTTAAGGAATATTGTGAGCTGTGTTCAGTCGTGTTAATGACAGCAGTAACAACAACAGCAATAAGTATTATATTTTAGTGGAAATGGAGGTGTTGGTGAAATGCTTGTAGTGTGAGAAGCTGGAGTGGGGCAGGGCTGGCGGGGGGAAGCTCAAAATCCCGATTCCACTGACTTTGTGGGCTGGGGTTTCACCTCAGATAGTAAAGTCTGAGTTTTTAAAAAAACAGAGATGACTTCAGTCATTTGGGAGCAGGTCTGTGATGTTACTTAAACCACTGAGGACATCCCATGAACCTCCCAGCCGCCTGTGTTTTGATGGCCAATTTGGAACCGGAGTGAGTGATGTGGTGGAAATAATTATCTCACTGTCTGATTTAGTCACTCCGGCAAGGTGTTTGCAGAATGTAGCTGCTTTGTATAGGATAACAAAAAAGCAATGGGCTGGCTAATTCAATTAAAAGCGAATAGCTACAGCCTAGGCACTGACAGCATGTGGGAGGAAGTGGTGTTGTTTCCACTGTGACTGGCAGTGAGCGACTCGCAAAAACAAGGTGGTTTGAGGAACGCTTGCGTGTTAATGGCATTTCCCTGTTCTGTTTGTCAAGCAAAGGTGGGAATGTAGAGTCAGAATTTACTTGAATCTCTTCTTTTACAAGAAAAGACGAGGGGCCTCCATGGGAACGATGCTGAACAGCTGCGGCATGCAGGCAGCGCCCTGGGCTCGCCTGCCAAAGCCTGCGCGGCAGGTACTCAAACAAAGTCTCTGTGGGTGAAACAGAAAAGAAAAAAAAGAAGAAAAAAAAAAAAAAGATATCGCTGTGCACAGGATATGCTGGAGATGGTAGTTTGTCTGCTGGGAGCGCTGAGTTGCTCTCGCCCTCCATCCTCTGCGCCGCGGCAGGGCTCCTCCCCGCTGCTGCCAGCCGGCCTCCTGGCACCCCGAAAAAGGCTGCCCGTGGCACGGCTGATTCACTTCAGACTTGCGGCCGTTGTAGGCCCATGCTGCAGCCACGGGCTCAGCAGTCTGGCTGCGGCGTCAGGCTGGAGGGTTTCCAGAAGTGAATCAGAGCGTCTGCCTGAGGGCCGTGTCGGCTGCGATAACCCAACGGCGTGTAATAGCACCTTCCCCTGTCCCTGCCTGCCGGTGCGCTCATCTTGCCCTCATCGTTCAGCCAAAAAAGGCCACCCGTAATGGCCTGGGGCACCCTGCTGGACAGCCTATAGGATGTTAATTCCAGTCTGACCACCTCAGATCGCTTTGTGTAAGGAGAACAAGTTTCCTTAGCAAAACTCGCTTTAAACGAATATTGCCCATAAATAATTCACTCCAGCCTTTTGGTGGCTTAACCTTTCAGCCAGCATCTCGAGAGAAAGAGAGACACAGAACTGAGGTGCAGCCCCGAGCAGGGCAGTTCCCAGGCGGGAGGGCAGCCCTGAGCACGCCTGGGAGCCCTCGCCATTCACGGGGGTGTTTTGTATTCCTGGCGTGCCCCCCAACCATCCCATCCCTTCATGAGCCAGGGGGAAGCCTGGCGGGTGCCTCCGGTTTGGCAGGAGCGTGGTTTGATGATGCGTGGGGTGGTGCGACCGCGTACGGCGATGGAGGGGAGGGCGATGAGCATGGGAGGGAGCACTAGACGGCGGCCCAAAGACTGAACCTTCCTCACCGCTTGCCTGCAGCAGCGGGGGGGTGCTGCAAGTGGTGGGTAGCAAACCCCCCCGCCCCTTGGGGAGTCGGGGCTGTAGCTGCCCCTGCTACACCTCTGTAGAGAATGAGTGCGTGTGTGCAGAGGAGGGGGCAGGAGCTTCTTGGCACAGAAATTTGGCACCCGCTGACAAGTATGAGATGCCTCTTGCTGCTGCAAGCGCTGCGCTCCGACTCACAGCTCGTACCCTTGTCTGAAAACAACCACTCCTGGTACCGAACTCCCCGCTATAGGTCCGGCTCAGCCTTCTAATAGGTCTCGTTTCTCCTACAATGCATAACAGCAAAAATAAAATGAATATGTAGGTTCTTCCCCTCCCACCCCAGTTAATGTAGTTTGGCATTTTAAACAGTGGGGAGATGATGCTCCGAACTTACGTCTGTCATTTCAAAGATGAATACAGTGGCATAAATCTGGAAAAGCTCAGGCATTACCTCTGTCCTCCCCCCCCGCCCATCCTGCTCTTCCTATGCTGGTTTTGGTGATTTTTAAATTTTCATTTATAGGCTTCAAACTCTTAGGCATGGTGCATGTGCATTTCTCTATCACCAAGCACCGTTAAATGACAGGCCCAGTGGGGAGCTATGTATGATGCCATGCTGCAAGGACAATCCATGCTAGGCAAAGGCAAGAGGGTATAAATAACAAATGCATCAAGAACTAGCATTGCTATAGTGTGATCTGCTGGAAATTACCAGTCACGCACCTGCTGGCATAACGCAGAGCGTGGGCTTGCTGGGTGTTTTAGAAGGCAGAGCCTGCAAGTGCGCCCTGCAATGGCCCCTGCCGCCAGCAGCCTTGGGTCATCCCCAGGAAAACAGGCTGAGAGGTGAAGCAGAGAGTCTCCTTTGCAATCGGAGATACCCTAACACCACTGAAATGAGTGCCCTGATCCCTCGAGGTGGTTTCATATTAAAAAAAATATCATAACCCAAGGGTATGCCCAAAGCAAAATTAGCAAGAGCGTGGCCGTGCGATGCCCAGGGCCGTGCTGCGCAGCTCCAGCTGCTCCAGGGCTTTTCAGTCCCATGCTCTCAAACCATGCCTGCAGCTGACGGTATCAGACATTGCAGTTGTCTGACGTGGTTTTCATTCCCACCACTGGGAAGGGCAGCTCCTGCTGCTTGGTAATGGGGCTTGCATGAGCTGGGCACTGCTGGGGAGGGACCAGGATGCTTCACCTCCAGGTAAAACCCTCGTAGCTGTTGTGAACCAGCTGTACAGAGGCAGCAGCTACTTGCCCGCGCTTGCTTATACAAGAAAGCATTGCCTTTTGTTCTGTAGTTGGCATCAGGAACTTCACACCAGTGAAGCTGTTGTTTTCTCTTACCCAGTTTGAGTGGGGCTACCTCCCTCCCTCCCCTTCCTCCAACCCCATCCTTTTTCTATTCTCACTTACTGCTTCTGCCTCTTTGTAATTCAGCACTACCGGCTGGGGAGGGACGGGGGCTCCGGCAGGGAGGCAGGCAAGGCGGCTTGCTGGCATTCACTTCTCTGCAGCAGTTGCATTGCCACTGCCTCTGTTGGTTTGGCTTTGGGTCGCATCTCACACAGTAGGGAAAAGAGATTACCTGGTGTTTGCATGGTGCTGTGCCACATTATACCCCTCTCCAGCCCTGTGGGACGTGGAAAGCCCTCGTCCCAGGTGACAGGAACATCCGGCACCTCGCGGCTCCACAGCCGGAGCTATGCTTGTGGCAGCAGCATCGTTCTTGGGAATTGAGTTGCATCCCACGTGGGAGGGTGTTTGTGTGTTTTTTCTTTCTTTCTTTTTTCCCCCCCTCACTGCTGTCACAGGTCTGTCTGCTTTGCCTCTGCCTGTCAATAAGTCAGGGCTGCTGGACAATAAGAATTCTGTTTTGCAGAAACAGCAGTGAGTTTTGTGACATTTGGGGTTTGGGCTTTTGTTTTTGTTGGTGGCTGTTTTTTTTTTTTTTTTTATTCAGTGAGGGGTGGGGGGAAAGCAAAATTTCATTAAGATTTTTCCTGGGGGAAAAAACCCTCTAACAAACAAGGAAAAATAAAACAAGTAAAATAAAAAAAATCATAAAAGAGCAGCCACTCAAAAGCTTGGACAGTCCTCCACACCAGTAGGGAAGCTGGAAATCAGGAGGTGGGTGCTGGCTCAGCCCCGTCTCCCCACTCACTCACCTGCTGAGGTGTGGACACCCATGCTGCCCATGGGTGCGGGTGGCTCAGCAGAGGCACTGGGATGCCCGGACACCTCCGGCCCTGGAGGAAGGCTGCCTGCGGCCAAGGCCGAGCCAGGGAGGCTTGAGCTCGATGAAGGAGAGGCTCAGCGGCAGGGAGGATGCCCCTTTGCCCCCAGCCAAGGGTGGCGATTTCGAGGCTCAGCCCTGCTGGCGGCAGCCCTGCTGCCCGGCTCTCCTTGGTGGGGTGCCCGGAGGGAAGCCCAGCCAGGGGGACGCCTCCCCGGCAGCCGGGCTTGGTCAGCAGGACCATGGTTTTGGGTGCTTGGCGGCAAGGCAAGGGCTTGCAGGGAAAATTGTGCCTTGCAAGCTGACAGCTCCCGGCGGGCCCGCAGCAGGCAGGCATGGCAGAGGGGCTGAGCCGGCTCAGGGCTTGCCTGCATTGCCCGGCTTTTTTTCTAAAAACAGAAGACTTACTCAGAAGCAGAATCGAGGTGCCACTCGCCTTTACTCCAGCTCTTTTATATATAGTCCCCATGTCTCCTGATTTTACTGCAGCAGTTACTATATGAATCGCAGCTCAGAAGTGGTGGGGAGGGGGAGGGGAGCAGGGATAACGGGGCACTGTGGGCCAAGCTGGAGCTGCAGCTTTGCTGCTGGGTGTGGGGAGTTCCCTCCACAGGGGCCGTGTCAGGGAGCAGCCTTCATCCACCAGGTGGTTGTTGGTCTACGTGGGGGGGATGCTAAGATTACCTTAAACGAAATCTGTGGCTCTTCTTTTTCCCCAGGAATGGACCATTAGCATTTTCACTAGTGTTTTCCTTCTTGGTTTTTGTGTTGTTTTTCTTCTTTGTTGTTGTTTTTATTCCTTTTTTTAAATTTTCTTTTTTTTTTTTTTTTTAAGCAGCATAGCCAAGCTGCAAAACGAAGAGCTTTGTTCCCATGCAATGTAGGATGATGCAGAGCTTTTGTGATATGCGCATGGATTATCCTCCAGCCTTTTCCAGGGAGGTGCCTGATGCCACCTCCAAGAGCCACGTTAGCTCAAACCCTGTGGGAAACCCAGAGGAAAGAGCGCTGGTGGTTTGACCTTACCTTCAGGCACCTTGAAGTTGGAGGTGGCAATAGGCTACTTTCACTTTGTCTGCAACTCAGAAGAGGCCCAGACCCATCAGCCAACTGTCTCAAGGAACCACAGTGGTCCCATGACCCTTTCCCCAGCGTGCCTCATGATGATGCAAGTTGGAGCTGCATTTACTTCATGGATTCCCAAACCGATGAATCAGGGCCTCTGCTTATGACAGCAATTCAAAACGCACATAAATAGGAGGCCAGTTTCTTTCTCTCTTGGCATTTTTACAAAGTCTGGAGACGTAAACAGAGATTCATAGCAGCCAGAAGAGGTGTCACTGGAGCAGTCTGAAGTATTTTCCTAGAAAATATTCACATAGCCATGAGCCTTTGGCCCACATTGTTATAAGCAGAAATAAACAGAAACGTCTCTTTTTAGACACTGAGGCTGCTCTACTCAGAGTTAGGGAATTTAAAAGTGAGGGACATCTTTCCATATTGGTCACTTTAAAGAATCAACCTGATTTTTCTTTTTCCAGCAGTACAGTGTAACTTCTGAAAAAGCAGCACATCTCTATCTTGAAGTTTCCTACTTCGTAAAAGCAGTGCAGGCCCCATCCCTGGAAACATTCAAGGCCAGGTTGGACGGGGCTCTGAGCAACCTGATCCAGTTAGTGGTGTCCCTGCTCACTGCAGGGGGGTTGGACTAGATGACCTCTAGGGGTCCCTTCCAACCCAAAACATTCTATGATTCTACGATTCTATGCACATATGCACATACACACATACACACACACACACACACACACACACACACATCAGGTCATCTTCATGTTGGAGTCAAAATCAGAACAGACCCAAGAAACCTGAACCCAACATAAACCCTCAAAAAACTCAGAGGTTTGTCTTCACCTTCAGGGAAGGTGAGCCTGAGACCGTCAAACAAGAGCTTTCAGGCACTGGGGTGCTCAGTTTTTCTTAATGTTTTCCTCTGCTTTGCTGTCTAGACACCAAACCAAAATGAGGTTACCCGGTGCAGCAGCATCTAATAAGGGACATTTCTTGTCCTCAGAAGCTTCCTGTCTAACTCAGTGGGGTGAGTGGCAGGAGAATGGGAGCGTTACTAACTAGATCCCTCCTCCACCGCCACCTTTGAAAAAATGATACAAAGAGAGGGTTGATTACAAAAAGATCAAGGTTTTGATAATTTAAAAAAAAAGAGAAAAAAAGAAAAAAAAAGACTCAACACATGGACAGCATTTTTAAATGGGGTCATATGCCTAGAAGTGTGGGAAATCGCACCGGGGTCCCCTTTGCAGCCTTAGGCACTGGACCTGCATCTTCCCTGGTTACTCAGGGCTGCTGTAACCAGCCCCCAGGAGCCCAGTCCCAGGCAGCCCCCGTGGGAAGGCTCTGTAACTTCCCCTCGTGCACTCATAGCCTTGGACATCACCCTTGCCCGGGCAGCACTGTCCTAGCCAGCAGTGAATGAGACATTTGCAGGACCTGGTCCTGCTGCTGCTCCTTGCTTGTCCATGCTCACAGCCAGCTGAGAAAGGAAGGATCAGGCACACAGGTAGCTGCAGGCAGGGCCGATGGGATGCTTTTCCAGCCCTGTGTTGACAGTCAAGGTCTCAACACAGAGTACGGAGATGCAGGGTTGGTGGGGAGCTTGTGGGGCCGCTTCACATGGGCTGAGAGGTTGTGTAGGTGTAGGCTCAGGGTTGCCTTAGAAGTTGCTTTTGAATGGACAGAGCAACTTGCTAATGATCACAGGTGAAAACCAGCAGCTAAGCTGGGGATTAAAGCAAGCTCCCTTGCATCCTTTCAGCATGGTAAGAGGAAGGTTTCTCCGCCACTTCTTGGAGAGATGGGCCCACAGGGTCCATGGATGGGCCCACAGGACCAGGAGGGCAGTGGTGATGGAAACAGACCTATCTAAAGTAAAACCAACCAACCCCAAACCCCAACAACCCATTTTTATGAGCAATTGCATGTTATCCTAAAAAAGCAGGAAATCCCAGAATTCTGGACAAGGGCTGGGGTTGACTGGAGGAATTACCCACCATCTCCTTCCGGTGGCAGGTACCTCAAAGAGTGCAAAAGGAGGCAAAAGGAATTGAAGAATGCAACTGCAGCACATGAAACCTCTCTCTGTCAAGCTAGGAAAGAAGAGCAGAGATAAAGGGTGGTTTTGGCATGGGTCTCAGGGTATAGAAAGGCCTCGTGGTCCGTGATTCAGAGGTACTGGTCACTGCTGCGGCTCTGCCTGAAGTGGTGGGTGTTCAGCTTGGCAGAAAGTCAACCCTTTATTTACAAACCCACTCATCATTTATAAGCCCACTTATTTACAAAGCCTGTTGATGAAAGTGCCTCGCCTTGAACTCTCGTAGGAAGTCTCTTTAGTCACAAAAGTTTCAGATCGCTTATTTGCTTTGGGTTGGTTTTTCTTTTTTTTTTATTATTTTGCATTTCACATACAATATTATGCAGACAGAGGCGAAAATTATGAAGGCTACATAGGGAAAAGTTAAGAAATATCAGCACTGGACTTGTCTGTGTGGTGTTTGTGTACCTGAGTATGCGGTTCCCTCAGGAGACAGAAATGGAAGGAAGAGCAAACTCAAGCAACAAGATGTGATTACATTATATTGGACCCTTTGGCTGTAGCCTGCTGCTTCAGCTCACAGAAGTACTCTAAGTTGTCCTCATGATTAGTCCTCATCAACCGTGTGCTCCAGGCACGTGATCCTCCACTACTCTTTGGCTCCTCTTGGATCTTGTTCTCCCTCCTTTACCTCCTGCCCTCGTTTCTCTCTGCCACTGGTCCCAGGCTCCTTCGAGCCCTATGTTGTGCTCCCCACCCCCAGCCCCAGCAAGCTGGTGAGGGGATGGGGAACCATTTCCCTCAGAGGTTTCCACTTTTGCTTCCCTGTCCCATCACCACCAGCTCTAAGGCATGATTTCTCCCTCTGACTTTATTCCCCAGTCCCACCCCAAGCCACCTCTGCCCTCCCCGCCACCACCAGCTAATTCTGCTTTGCCACAGGCAGAGCTGGGGCTCAGGCTGCTACCGCCTGGCGCTGCTGAGGCTGGAGGTGGTGGGACCTTCATCCCGGGTGACACCCCAGCAAGCCTCAACCCCAGGGCTGCGACACTGTGTTTCACGCAGGGGGGCTTGGGTGCAGACCTCGGGGGGCTTGCAGGGAGCTGTGAGACTAGAATAAAGCTTGGGAGGATTTTTTTTTAGCTGTCCAGCTTTAGTGAGTGCTTGTGAGAGAGACGATTTATCTCTTTGGGGGCTTATAACTTGGAAAAATTTGGATGGAGGTTTTTCACAGGCAAGCAGCACGTTCCTGACACACAAGCCAAAATCCTGCCACATTTCAAGTCCTTTTTCCAAAGCCTTGGGGTGTGAAGAAAAGGTCACCAAATTTCTTGAAGCATGGGGGGGAAAAAGAGCATATTTTCTTCCAGCTAAATGATCAGCAGCCACTTAAAGTTTCCAGGCAGAGAAAATATACTGAGGCAGACTCTAACCTGGGATATTTTAGCCCAAACAGCTGTCAGTTGACAAAATTACAAGCAAACATAATTAGGAAGCAACAGGCAACTGCTGGATTTGCTGGTGCCCCAATAAAGCATGCTTTTTACATTTTTCAAAGAATGAAAGCTGCTGCGCAGGTGCATTTGCTATGGTTGGGAAGAAGTAGCGCTCTGCTTTTCTGGCCCCCCCCCTCCCCCCGCCTCCTTTTTTCTGAATGAAAGTGTTTTACAAATGAAAAATGAGGTTTCCTGAAATGAAGGGCTGCCTTTTATTCTGAGCTGGCTTCCATGAAATGTATTTGAGAGCCTCCCGTCCTTACGTCTGAACTTGCTGCAGGGTAACAAGCGACCGTCCCGTCTGGGTCGGCTTGGGCAAGTGAGCGGCTGCGCTGGGCAGAGTCCCGCGGACCTTGCAGGGCATCTGAGGAAGTTCTGGGTAGCCCCAGGAAAAGGCTTGCCACGGTCTTCGTTGCCTGCTCCCACATTCGGAGTCCAACCCCCTGTATCCCCGCTTCTACTCCTAGGGGCCAGCGGGGCAGCCTGGGAGGTACAGGGTGCCGGAGGGCTGCCTCCCCGTCACACCACGGGGCTGCCATCCCAGCCAGCGCACTCTCCTGCTGACGTCCTGGGGAAAGGCTTGGCCGCCCGGGCAGCATCAACCTTGGCTTGGGCACCAAAGAGTTCAGCTTCCCCAAGCCGGAGCGGGGAAGGTGTCCCTGGGCTGCTCACCAGGGATGACCTGCACTTGCCCGGGGGGTTGCTGGCGGACTCGCTCTCCCACACGCTTTCTGACTCATCTTCATCACTTTCCTCCAGGTCTGTTCCCTCTCTCTTTCTCTTCAGTAACCTCCCTTTGTGTCCTAGTCCCTCTTTTCCCCTTCATTGCTACTGCCCGGGGCGCCGCCGGGAAGGGTGGGGAGCGGAAAGGGTGTGCAACAAATCCCATCCTGGTGGAATGAGAAAGCACAAGCGCTTCCAGAAACGCAGCCTGACCTGCGCGGCGCCCACGGGCAAGTTACAGAGAGAGGAAGCGTCGGGCACGTGCTGGAGGCTGTGGGCCAAGGCCGCCGTGACTTCATCGAGGAAGAACCGATACACATGAGGAAAGGCTCCTGCTTGGGAACGGCAGCTCCCCAGCACGCTTAGCGGTACCTGCTCACACAGTGAGCACCAAAACTCAGCCCCGGAAGGAAAAAGCAAAGTGACAGCACGTGACAAACTGTTACATGCCATTCTTTGCAGAGATAATAGGGTAATAGTCTCAATGGCATGCGAGCACAGGAGGAAAAACTCGCAGCTGTTCTCTCTCCACCGTTACCCTGTGGACTCGCTGCCGCAAAGCGTTGTTGAGGCGATAGGTCAGCAGAAAAATGAAAAGCCTGGTTAAGTCAACCCCTTTCTCCTCGTCTATAGCGCTGATGGGAAAAGCACAGCAGTGCAGCAGAGGAAAAGCCATCCTGGTGGGATTTTGTGCAGACATTAAGAACTGCAGGGATGCTGAAGTGAAGTCTCCCACCAGGTAGGCAGGAAGGATGGGCTACGGCCCGTAAAGCCGGAGCACTTGTTCCTCCTCACGCTCAGGAAAGCATCGTAGTTTTTTAGAGCAGTCCTGCCCTGTGTTCACACCCTGTGGGGCAAACATAAAAGCAAAAGGGTGTGTTTGTGTCTGTGAGCAGGGGTAGATGCACCAGGGAACAGGTCTGAGGAGACTGAGACTTTGTTCACTCCTACCTACCTAGCTACCTGTCTCCCTCCCCACCTCTTGCCGGCGTCGCTGCTGCGGTGTTAGCGCTGTACGGCCTCTTCTATCCCAGGGTCACAATGGCACCATTTCTTATGTCGCATAACAGCTCTCATGAAACAGATTCCCTTTTGCCAGAGAGAAAAAATCTTCGTTACACTGAAGTTAAGACTGAAACAATACATGGGTGAGAAGTGCAAATTTAAAAAAAAAAGATGAGACATTGCCACTGCAAAATCCCCCTCAAGTAACAACCCCCCTCCAATAAATCAAATACATAAACAATCCCTTCCCAATAAAAGTCCAAGCAAACCAAACCAAACTGAAAACAAATGAAACACAAACCCCAAAAGGACCGACCAGCCCCAAAACTCTGACAAAAGGTCAGCAATTGGGTTTCAGTGGAACATGGTGAATCGAGTAGATGAAAACCCAAACAAAACACAGATATGGGAAGTGGGAAAAAAAAAAAACCCAAGATGAAGAACAGAAGGAAATAAATCCCTGGGGCATCATTCCAAAAAGCCTAACGTTTTGTGGTGTGACAAGTCGCTTCAGATGATGCTCCATCAGCCCCGTGCGGCTTTGTTCCCCTCCCCGCTCTCTGCAGCACGATAAAAGCACAGGAAGGATGTTTGATGGCAGATTGGCCACCAGCCACTTTCAAAGGGGAGTCATTTAGTGAGATTCACTCATACTTGTATAAGCTGAAACAAAAAAAAATGAACAACATTGGTAAAGCAACCAGACTGATCTTGCAAACACACTTCATCTTGGACCTGACTGATGGGAAAAACACTCTGTTATAGAGAATGTAACATTATGAATACCGATAACACCTCCCAGCAAGCCTCAAACACCTATTTCCAGATGAGTGTTTACCACCATGTGGTCAGTCAGGGCTGACCATATTGTGTACAAATCTGATTATTACAGCCCTAGTGTTGTATTGGTTTTACTTTTCTTTAATCATAGGCACGTATGGGGGGGGAGGACTGGGGGGGCTTTTGACTCATCCTTTGTTTCAGTAGTGCACCGGAGCTGTCATGCTTAGACCAAAATCTGTGAGCTGTCCAACCCAAAGTGGTCAACCTGATAAAAAAGGCTCCCCAGGAAGGCTGAACCATTTGCAACAGTGAATGTTTACCACTTACTATCCTTGGTAAAAGCTGGCTAATCAGCCTTAAGGTCATGAGAGAGAGAGAGAACCCACAGTATTTCTTCAGTTATTTGAGTGATATGCTGCTCCTAGAAAAGTTAAGAAAGCTTTTAAAGCCTGGATAGTTTTTCATTCATAAGAATTGGGGGTGTTTTTTGTTTGTTTTGGGGACTTTTTTTTCTTCTTTCTTTTTTCCCTTTTAAACCCATCTTGCAGATAAAACCTGACACTCTTGATTCACCACTGGCAGGAAACTTTGGAGGGTGCGGTCTGCTGGGTAGAGCAGAGGCCCAGGGCTTCGCATATCTCACTTCCATCCCTGCCGCTGGCACTGACTCACCGCCTGGCTGGGGGTGAGTCACCTCCCCGCTCCTGGGGGGACCGTGGCATAGCTGGTGGGACAGCTCGGCTATTTAAGTTAGCGAGCGTCACGCACACGATTCTTGGGACTACCGAAACCGATGGGTGGTGTCTGTTGGCTTTCACAGGTTCTGGTGTTCATCCCTGCAAAACGCATCAGGAGTCAGAGATCAAAGGCCCAGGGTGCTGCTAGAAGCTATGCTGGATTTGTAAGTTGAGTTTTCAGTACGCTCAGGGATTGCACATGAGGGTATCGGTTGAGTTAGAGCAAAGCTGCCTTCACTGAAGTGTCAAAGGCTTGTCACGCGTTAGCCAACCAGAACTACCATGACTTTGCTAAAGAAGGACTTAGGGACATGGTTTAGTGGTGGGATGGCAGGGTTAGGTTAACGGTTGGACTTGATGATCTTGAAGGTCTTTTCCAACCTAAACGATTCTGCAATTCTATGACTTCCAGGTTCATGTATCTGCTCTGGCATCAATGCATGTGATCACAGGGGAGGCACTGAGCCTGATCGCATGGCAGGAGGGGAGCCTTGGGCACTTTGTCCCACCTCAAGCAGGGCTGCTCTTGGCCCATCTAGCTCTGGACCATATGTTCCCTGTCCCTGGTCCCTGCCCTCTTCCTTCTGCCAGCCCTTGCGTTTTAGCAACCTTCTGCTCAGCAATCTGATGCAATTGATGAATTGGAGGCAAAGGTGGAGGGCCGGGCCAGGGTGGCGATGAAGCAGCCTCACACTCTTCAGAGCCATGTGTTGAAGTCTTGTGTCCAACTTTGCAAGGCCTCAGTCCTGCTGCAGAATCCATCCCTAACACCTTAAGGAAAGCACCTTAACAAGGTGTCTCAAGAGCACATAAGCTGGATGAAGAAGCACTGAGATGAGTGTTAGAAGTTCATCTTTAAACATGCCTTAGTCACAACACTTCAGCAGTCTTCAAAACTGAAATGCAAGGTCTTTCCCTGTCCTTAGTTCTCACTTTAGGCAACCAAACCACCACTTTGCTCCTTCTTTCTGACCAAAGAAATCTTGAATTCTTTCCCACGCAGCTTAAACCACGGGGATGGGGACTCCTTACCCCAGCTCAGCCTACAGCTGAGGAGCTGTGACATTGCTGCGAAAGGCAAGGGAGGACACAAACCCAGAGGCCCTCTTCCTGGGAGGATACTCTCCCCAGGGTCTTGTCTTGAAGACCCAGACCACGGCATCTATGAGGAGCTCCTGGCTCTAGGAGGGCACGGGAGGAGTTCAGGGCTGCAGTTATGTTTCGGGTGTGAGCAGGGATGCCCATAGCTAATCAGCAGATACTCAACTGCACGCAGGCACATGCACCTCCCCCTGCAAATGAGAGGGTAACCAGGCACGTGCCCACCATGTTTAGGGGTTGCAGGCACAGCCGAGGAGATGCAGCGTTGCGGTCCTGCTCTTCTACTGCTGGTTTTTGCCGACATCCCATCTTTGGTGCCAAAATCTGCTTGCGAAGCTGTGCATGTAAAATTATGGGATCAGTGCTGGAAAAGTAAATACACGAGTTTTGATGTGCTGTGAAAAAGGGTCCTTGAGGATATTCAAGAGGCTGGACTGAAGTATTATAGAACTAACACAGTTCAGATGGGTTGGTGTAGCGAGTGCTCTTTGCAGAAAAATCCATACATACAGAATGTATTGTACTGGCACACAGGGTCTGGAGGGACTGGAGTTTATCGAGGTTCAAAAAGAGATTCAACATCCACATATGCAGGACCCTCAGAAAAATGGTATATTTTGCTCATGACCTAATCCATGAACCACCTGGCTTTGTAAAGCGGTCACGGATTATGTGAGCTAGAGATCAGCTTTCCCGCTTGACGCAACACTTAAATAATTGCCCCAAAAGGGTAACAATTACCCCAAAAGGGTAACCTGGGCAATGCTGCTGCACAAGGGCAAAATGGGCCTGTAAGAGATGCCTTCCTCAGAGACTGTACCAGGATCAGGCCAGTTGTGTTGCTGACTTTGGAAGTTTCAAAACATAGATTAGATTTTTATCCTCGTGAGACAGAAAATTTCGCTGGGGTTTGTTTTATTCGGTTTTGTAGCGTTTTAATCGTTACAGAGAAACCTCTCGCCTCCTGCACCGAGGGATCACCCCTTGCTCTCCAGCATCAGTGGGTGGAGATGGCTGCAGAGATGCGGATGGAGATTCCCTTCCCTGCGCAGGCCGTACCAAAGAGGGTTACAACAGGTGGCTACCGACATTTTTTACCTCAATGGTTCAGAGCTCTCCGGGTCTCTATTCATTTATTGTCAAATCTATGTCTGCTGGTATTTATGTCAGGTTCTAAAAATAAGTAGCACCGTTAACATTTTGAATTTTAATTATCTACTGAATATCTAAAAAGATAAGCTGGGAGGGGAAGCCCCTCTGCGAGCAGAAGTACAATCTAGTTAAATGAGTGAAATTTATCAGAAAAAATGAGTAATGAGCAGTGAGGAAGACTGTCTCATTTTGCTCATTTTACTTTATAAATTATCTGATTTGACATTCTGTGCTAAAAATCTGCTTATGAACCAAGAAAAGCAAGGGATGTACTCCACTGGGTTGAAGCAGAATCTGTGGCCACAAAAATTTTGCTGCATTAGTACTGCAGCATGAAACCCCCTGCCACCAAAATGAAGACTGTCGCGGCTGTTTCTAGATCACCGGCTATCTAGAAATAGCTAGGTATGCTGGGCTTTGGGTTTGAGTCTATGCAGAGTTATCTGCAGTCACATCAAAACTGCATTAATTTCACTGCACGGTTGAAGCAGAATCTGTGGCCACAAAAATTTTGCTGCATTAGTACTGCAGCATGAAACCCCCTGCCACCAAAATGAAGACTGTCGCGGCTGTTTCTAGATCACCGGCTATCTAGAAATAGCTAGGTATGCTGGGCTTTGGGTTTGAGTCTATGCAGAGTTATCTGCAGTCACATCAAAACTGCATTAATTTCACTGCACAGGTGTCAGAATGCACAGAAGTG
>NW_009259043.1:1519231-1519635 GCF_000687185.1 Egretta garzetta | reverse complement strand
TTTTTTTTTTTGGGGGGGGGGTAAGGGTTGCCACCCAAAACTCCTCCAGGTACACAGCTAGGCCAGACATGCCAAAAGACCAGAGGACCAAAGTCCTGTTTGAAGCCTATCATTGCGTTTAACAAAACCCCAAATATTTCAACCTACCTGCAAGTCTAATTCAAAACATATTTGTGTCTTGCTAGTTCAGTAATGCATGTGCCGTTGCCTGTTTCAACAGTAGTCACAGCCTATTACTAATTCATGACTGATGCTGAATTTGTAAGCGCCACGCAGGAACTGCAATTCCTAAGACTCGGAAACAGATCGCAGATGTTACATACCTCAGGGGTCCCTCTTTCCACCCCGAGGTAAGACGTACCCGATCCATCAGATCCACAGAGCCAAAACTTTAACGTTAAGGA
>NW_009259043.1:1476804-1518846 GCF_000687185.1 Egretta garzetta | reverse complement strand
AGGCGAGGGACTCTCTGCGTGCCATTTAGTAGGCTCAGCAAAGACCTCCATGAAATTCTTCCAGCAGAATGATTTTTTTAAAACGTTAATCACCATTACACCTTCCTTTACATCAACAATCAATTCTTACTTTTGTTTTTTTCTGAATGCATGTAAGAGTATTTTTTACTAAAGTGGAATCAAAGTAACTAAGTTTGCCTTTCTTCCACCTCCACGGACAGTACTACACCACTTTTTGTGGCCCTTTTCTACCTTCATCTCTCTACTTACCAACGCAGCCACAGAAACATGCTATTACTTCGGAAATGTTTCCTTAGTTCTGGATGACAAGGGGCTGCCTAGGTAGAAAGCTAAATAAATAAACAAACAAATAACCAACCAACCTCACCTTCAAGATAAAGTACCCTCTCTTCAGGGAGATGCAACGGCTTTGGCAAGAGCTGGGAGCCTGGACCTGCTTTTGCAAGCCAAGAGCTACTGCTGCAGCCAAAAGTGCCCCTACAAAGCCTACCTCTGCAGCCCTCACAGCGTGGATTTATGGATTTCTCATTTCTGTCTCTGCTGCCACACAGTGAAATTAAACTGGCTGGAGTCCTGGGACTTTTTATGCACCTAGAGGAAGATGTAAGGGGCTTAGGGCATGGGATACAACTTCCCTGATCCTCAAAAGACAGGCACGTGTGCACGACCCCTGAAGGAGATCATCGGAGCAAGTAGTCTCGTGTCTATTCCTATGCTTGAAATTCAGCACATGCAGGAAACTTAGCAGGACTATGGTCCTTTTTATGTTTTTAAACTCTCTAAGCAGCTTTTTAAAAACTATAGGAAGGTGTTTAACTTCAACAACGAAGCACATTTCATAAACTTATTTTCTAAAGAACACAAATTTAAAAAAAAACACCACATTTTGTGGGTAAGAAGGGGCAGGATTTCTTCATTGCTTCATGCTACTTATTCGATCTATTTCATCAACACCCAGGCATGTGATGAATTTTCTCTTTTTTTTCCCCAGCATTTTACTGGGGGATTTAAATACTTTTTCTGTGTCCGTCCCCCCCCATTACATTGATACAGCTTTTGCTTTTTATTACTTCTCTGCCTACCTCCTGAACTACTCATGACTATTGAAAATAAATGTTCAAAATACAGTAATAGAAGAATGCCTCAACATCTTCAGAGGCTGAATATCTCAATGCAGCATCTTACAGTTGAATTTTCCTATAAGTCTTTACCTACTTTTAGCAAGATATATTTTACAGCCTTATTACTTCCTAAATTATTCTCTTAAATGAGAAATAGAGCTGTCCAGGTTTTCCTTTAATTTTTTCTTCCAGTCTGTATTGATTTTAGATTTTTCTACAGGTTCAAAGTTCTTGTAATAATTCACTTTATTTTCTCTTGTACTGTTTTCAGCATTTACCTTTGTTTTAAATGTCAGAGCCTTTCACTTCTGTTACTTTGATTTCCTTGCTGCCTCTCTTTTCTCTGCAAGCCCCAACTGATTGTGTATTTTGGTGTGGTCTCCCCATCTTTTTCCACTTCCAATAATATTTTTTAAACCTCATTGTATCTTCGAACAGTTTTGTTTGGTTTTTTTTTGCAAAAACCACACTGACCACTTCTTGTTTTTTGTAATCTTCTTTTCAGAGGAACTGCAGCCTGCTGTACGTTGGCTACGAAGTCTGGGCAGTCCCAACTCTCTTTCCACGCAAAGGGATTCCAACACATCCTCTTGCAGCATGATGCTCACTGACTTCCTTAATTCCACCAAGTGGATGCACTGAAATCCAGTGCTCTGACCCAACTGTGAACATTTATTTCATATCAGGTTGAATTCATGTCATATTTTGACCCCTTACACGATTCTCTTTTTTTGCTGTCGACGATACGTTCTGAAGTGTTACTTCAGAAAGGCAACTAAACACAAGACATCTGACTTCAGGTTTTAAAGACAAGCAACAAGCTGTTGTAACAGAAGAGAAGTAAGAGAATGGTGTTACAATAAAGAGATGCCTGAATATATATTAATTCAGTACAGATGAGAAAATATGTTTTCAATACTTAGGAACATGTCTGATAAAAATGTAGAAAATGTAGACTGGCAAAATTCATAAAGAAATCATATTTCTTGGAAAGTGAGGAAGTCAAGAAGAGCTTATGACCATCTTAATATTTTATTGCTCTGAAGCGAAATCCTTTACAGATTGAGCTAACTGGATGACACTTTCAGTTAATACCAGAAGCTGAGACTGTGATTAACTTAGAATGGACAACATTTAACAAAACAACATTGCTCCAGGTGTTCAACGATTCTCCCCGAAAGCCAATAATGACACATATTTGACGTTTCAAACTTCCACTCAACATGCTATTACTACTTACACACCATTTTTTTTTTTTTTTTTTTTTTTTTTTTACGAGTAAATACATGTGCATCAAGCTGTTTCTTCAGTATTTCATACTATAGGAACTGTACGTGGTATTTTTAAAGCACGTAACTGAACTGGCAGAATAAAACAGTTGACATTAAAAATTGTTTGAAAACTCAGTGCACTGTTTCTGAAAAGTCCCACTCAAAATGACTGTAAATACAGAAAAAATACATTATTACCGCATGATTTACTTGCGAGTCATGATTTCAGTTACAAAACTAAACCCATTCCTCACTCCCCCAAACAAGACCACTCTCTCTTAGTAGCTCTCATTACAGCTTCCTGCATCTTATACCAAGTCCCAGAAGGGAATTCAGTGTCAAATCTTCCCTGTTGGGAAGATGGTTCTTGATCTTTGTGTAAGTATATCTTAATAGCAGCGAAATTGTTCTTCCCTCCTGAGCCCCTATTCCCCTCCACACAAATTCAGTAAGTGATGGTGAAAAGAAGGCTGACTAACAAGAGGGAAGACAGTGGTAGTAAACCTGTAAGAACAAGATAAGAAGAAATGGCAATGTTGTGCTCCTCCTTACTTCTGACTATGCGAGAGGCTATTAACTATTCTACTCCTTAACACCAAAGAATATTTTACTTGAATTTTTAAAAAACTTCTACTAATCTTATGAACTTGGAGCGCTTTTCTGTTAATTGCCAATGAAAGCAGAACTTATTTCAAATGTGAAGGTTATCATCAATATTCCAATAGAAGGGAGAAACAAAAAAGGCAGGAACATGTTTTTAATTAAAAAAGAAGCAAGAAAATAAAAGCTTCCCCAGAAATCAGACTTACGACCACTAAAACTGTAGACGGTAACAGAAAAAGAGATAATTTTTAAATGCAAAAGAAGCAATGTCCTTCTCCATATTGTATGTGAACACTTATTAGTCATCTGTATGTAGTAATGTTTATTACATACTCAACAGTTTATAGAAGTTGAGTCTTCCAGTCACATCACAATCACTCTACATCTAGAAAGTAACAGATTGATACACTGAACAGCATGAGTAATACTCAAATTTAAGATGGCATTTGATAAAAATACATTTCTATGTATTTTAACAAATGAAACTGAGATTGCAGTGCACCAATGCATATTTCTTCATGAACATACACAGCCAAGAAGAGTGTATGTAAACAAAATTGGTTTAAGTCCCTTCACCAACTGAAATACAGTAGACAGAAAACCATTTTATCAAGGTATTTATGACCAGAAGTCTCACGCAGCAGGATACCCCATACCATTACTCAAAGAGTTGTATCTCAACTTCTTTTTCAGTGAGATTCCTTTTGTTTTCTTCAAAGTCTTCAAAGGAACTGAAGAAGTACAGAAAAAAACGGGAGATGCTTAAGCACATTTGTTTCTTGAGTTGCCTGCATTGTGTTGTTGTCTATGTTTTCATCATTGCTGACGAAGAAGCTTGAAAACAGGTCAGCTGCAAGTGCATGCTGCTTTTAAATTTGTTCAGTAACTCTTCTAGTAACCTGTAAAAGGAAAATAATTACAACTCTGGCAGATTCTGAAAAGGGAACAATTACAATAAGTTTTGGCTATTCTGTCTGTGACTTCAAGTACATTGTCTGCTTAAATAAAGGGCCTAATTTGATTTATTAAAATATCTGAATATTATATATATTTAGAAGTTTACCAAGTGTGTCAGGATGATCTGTGGCCAGAGGAGGACTTAGCCACAGAGATTTTATCAAGGTGACAATATAGCCCTTTACATGGCTTTCCTTCCAGATAAAGATCATCTTCTTGAGACAAACATATTTGCAAAACACAGTGGCAAAAGGACTGGTAGAGAGTGCCATAAGATACCGCTGTAAGGAAAATCCGGAAACTGCCAGAATATGTACCATAAACCCAGTATCCCTTATCAAGGGTATGGCTTGTCACGTGGAGCTGAATTGCGAATTTCAGTTCTCAAATTTGTCTTTGGAAAGTCTTTTGTTGATTTCTCTTAAGTGTCATGGCTGAAAGCTCAGAGATGGTATGACTGTTCTAGGAGAAACGTTAATTCGCGA
This sequence comes from Egretta garzetta, assembly GCF_000687185.1. Classification (NCBI taxonomy): domain Eukaryota; kingdom Metazoa; phylum Chordata; class Aves; order Pelecaniformes; family Ardeidae; genus Egretta; species Egretta garzetta. Next base: position 1,514,388 of record NW_009259043.1, on the reverse strand, counting down.
GCAACCATGTGTTTTTGTCCTTTATAGATAACAAACTATGTATGAGTTCATTTTGGTGCATAACAATGGCTGGTTTACATCTACATAGCTGCCAAGAAGGTACTTGGTGCAGGGGATAATATTTCTTATAATCCACAAACTACAGGTGTAAGACCAAGAGTGTTGATGCCTCTGTTGTAGGAGATATTTATTGTAACAGTGGAGATGCATTATGGAGTTTTACAGTCTTGCCTGTGTGTTTTATTTTCCCAGTATTCTAGGGAAGAATGTGTTCTCCAAACTTTTTGCTCTATTTCAAAAACAAGCTAGATAGGGCAGACATGTATCACCTCAACTTTTTGGCAAGCTGGGATTATTGAACAGCCAGTAACAGAAGAAACGATGCTGTATGTTAACAAAACCCAAACAAACTCAAGAATAACAACATGAACCACAAAATCAGTATCTGCTTCCTCAGCAGGTCCTCTGGAAGATTACTATGGCCACATTCATTGTTTAGCATCATATTTGTGACTGTGAATGAACAGCTTTTAATCAGCACACCAACATGAGTTAATTTACACAAATATGTGTAGACTACAAGGTGCTGCGTGGAACGATGACAACTGTGGTGTAACGACCTGGGAAACAGAACAAGTTTTGCATTGTCTAGGGCTCAGAACTCTGAGGCAGACGTAAAAATGATGCAGTTCTTGACTCTCATCTGCCCCATGAAGCTCAAATGCTTGTGACTAAACAAAAAGAAAAAAAAATTCTACAGGTGTTTCGGAAAGTCTGAGTTGAAAGGACTCTCCTTACTCAAAACTGACTCCTATCTTTAATAAAGCATAAGAGCCAAGTAAGGCAAGGAGGCATCTTGAGACTTGTTGTGGCTAGTGAGGAGTAGGCTTGAATAAATAGACAGAGGACATCTCAAGAAAGCACGATCTGCAGACCACGGGCTGCACAAACAGTCTCTTCATGTGTCTACAAAATATTCTAAATTGTGACTGTTAAGTGCAAACTGATTTGATGCAGTTCAGTTCCTTAAAGTACCATAACACCAACCTCAAGTTCAAAAAAATTTATACTTATAGTAATATACTCATTACAAATCCAGCCTGGTTTTACCATACTACTCTTTATTAAGCTATGCTTGTAAAACAGACTACCAAATACTAGGTTGGATGCAGCAAAGCAGCTTGGCTGTCAAAGGTTGCTACTGTGGGGAAGGAAGAACCCAAAACTCCTCCTCCAGATGTTAAGAACGAACCACAGACCCTTCTTATTTGTTTTTAAAGTGAAACAGGCTAGTTTTGAGACTTCCCCATATATTAGCTGGCAAAAACTTGGAATTTTGTTCCTTGGACTTTTTTTTTTAATTATTGCTGCTAAATTCAGTAGGACAAGACAATGGACCTCACAGAAACTTTAAGATTAACAAGGAAGGGTAAAATAGACTGAAAATACAAAATAAATACAAAGCTACACTGAACTGATAGGACTAGGATGGGCAAGAGGGATATGCCACAAAACCATTGGCCCTTCCATGTAATTTAATAGGCCATGATGAACAAGGACTTCACTTATTCTTAACTCTGTCCAAAGAGGCTTCTGCTCTCTAATTCAGAAGGGCCAAATACAGTGAATGTTAACCCTCTTATAACAAAGTTCTGACACAAGACTTAAAAGGGAATGGCTCCAGAGACCAGAAAGGAGGCAAGAAGGTGCATTATACTCACTTTTTGTCAGTTCCACTTGAGAGCTGAGGCAAGGCTTCCAAAGCTTGCTTAAAGCTCGAGCTGCAAGGAAAGGAAAAATACTCACACTCCACTGGTACAAGTATCAGCATTTACATGTTCTCTCTACAAATTCCGTGGAGATATGCTATATCTTACCCATTCTTATTTCAATAAATTAACAAAATATTAACTTGAGACCTGACATTCATGTGCAAATTGAACATAAAGCGGTCATGGGTTCAAGCAGGCCTCTTGACGCTCCTAATGTGATGTATACCATACATCAACAGGAAACGTGAAATCAGCAGCTGATTTAAGACTGTGCTTGACATCCTGGACTCTTCAATAATTTACAGGTAGTTGCCAGCCTGCCTTCTGCCTCAAACTAAGTGACCATCAGCGTACGAAGCACAGCTAAAGCACTGATTTGGGCTTTCTGCACTCGGTAGACAGGTCACTGCATTCTTCCCTACAGACGGAATTACAGTAGGTTTGCATTGAGTAATGTAGATTCATAGAATAATTTACACTGGAAAGGACCTCTAGAGGTCTTCAGGTCCAGCCCTCCTCTCGAAGTAGGGCCAACTTTGAGGTTAGAGGAGGTTTCTTGGGGCATTATCCAGTCAAGTTTGGAGTAACTCCAAAGATGGGGTTTCCACCCCTCTCTGGGCAAGAGATGTGGAACAGAAGTGCGGAGAACAATGCAGGACCTGCACAGATAGGTACAATCTTGTCAGCAAAATATTAATATGGTGACCTGTGGCAAATACTACTAGTAACAAATCCAGGAATAAAAAAGCATCTATGAAGCTCCAGCTTCCAGGGTTCACTGTGCTTTACCCCATGCTGACTAGAGACAATGCCACCTCCATTTTATCCCATTTGAGACAGTGCCAAGTAGTTTTCATTTAGAGGTCTTCAGCACTATCACACACTCGAATAGGGAAGCAAGCCTTCTGAAATGGAATGCAGTGACACCATAGGATACTATCTGTATATATGAAGACACGTTAGGACCTCAAGCCCTGCAATGTCTCCTACAAATTGTCGATTAGGTAAGATGATCAAATTGCCATCTGTAGGAACTTTGCAATGCCAATCCTAAAAGAAGTGTAGGTAATTAAGATAATGAATGAACCTGCCCATATCCAGTGCCCAACATAATCACCTAGAAATTTCAATCAATCAGCTTTACTCAAAACTGCTGACAGCTATCATAGTCTGTTTTTACATGCCTTGACTGCATCAGCCACTGATGCTGTTAATGCTTTTCTTTCTCTCTTTATGTTAATGTGTGTCCCACACCGTATCTTTGGTTTTGTACCTCAGTGAGAAATGATAAATTGCTGAAAGCCTTTTGAAGGTTTTCATTCTAAGAGACAGTGTGATGCTGAATTCACTTTCCCTGATTAGGTGTGTGGTATATTGTACAAGCTTGGGGAGAGCCCTAATTCTCCATATCCCTTAAGGGGATCCTGCCAGCATCCGGTTCTGTAGCCTCTCTGATGTGTCTGGCAGGTTCTTTGCCATCTGCTTTATGAGATTGCTGTGAAAAACTAGATAAAACTCATTGATGTCTGCTTTTGCCTTGTTTTAGAATAATTTTCCTCAGCAGCTGCACTGCTGTTAAGAAGTTCCACTTTTTTTTTTTTGAGTGGCAAATACTAGTTTGTATCTAAAAAAATCAAGAAAAAGTAATTATTTTCTGTCAACTGATAAAACCTTGCTAGTAAACCAGTTTTCACATATTTACCTAGTATACCACCTATTCTATCTGAAGCAAAATTTCTTAATCCTTAATTTACATTTTGTGCTTTTGCATAGAATTAAGCCTTTGACACTGTCTCCCACAGCATTGTCCTAGAGAAGCTGGTGGCTCTTGGCTTAGACAGGTGTACTCTTCGCTAGGTAAAAAACTGGCTGGATGGCCAAGCCCAGAGAGTTGAGGTCAATGGAGTTAAATCCAGTTGGCGGCCAGTAACAAGTGGCATTCCTCACGGCTCAGTTCTGGGGCCAGTCTTGTTTAATATCTTTATCAATGATCTGGATGAAGGGATCGAGTGCACCCTCAGAAAGTTTGCAGATGACCCCAAATTGGGCGGGAGTGTTGATCTGCTGGAGGGTAGGAAGGCTTGGCCAACAGCATCCTGGCTTGTATCAGGAATAGTGTGGCCAGCAGAACCAGGGAAGTGATCGTGCCCCTGTACTCGGCACTGGTGAGGCTGCACCTCGAATACTGCGGTCAGTTTTGGGCCCCTCACTACAAGAAGGACATTGAGGTGCTGGAGCATGTCCAGAGAAGGGCAACGAAGCTGGTGAGGCGTCTGGAGCACAAGTCCTGTGAGGAGCAGCTGAGGGAACTGGGGTGGTTTAGCCTGGAGAAGAGAAGGCTGAGGGGAGACCTTATCGCCCTCTACAACTACCTGAAAGGAGGGTGTAGCGAGGTGGATGTCGGTCTCTTCTCCCAGGTAATGGGTGATAGGATGAGGGGAAATGGCCTCAAGTTGTGTCAGGGAGTTTTCAGTTGGATATTAGGAAAAAATTCTTTACTGAAAGAGTGGTCAAGCATTGGAACAGGCTGTCCAGAGAGGTGGTGGAGTCACCATCCCTGGAGGCGTTCAAAAAACTTGTAGATGTAGCACTTGGGGACATGGTTTAGTAGGCATGGTGGTGTTGGGTAGATGGTTGGACTTGATGATCTTGGTGGTCTTTTCCAATTTTAATGATTCTATGACTATTTTTACCAAGGATTCCATTACACTGAAACAACAGACATTAGAGCACATCTTACTTGCTTTCAGGTGTTAGGTATATGGCCACGGTATCTCTCAACGCACAGATTTCAAGTCTCGCCTAAAATGAGAAATACAAATACTGAAACAATGACACAATGTCCTTTCATCAAGTGAATACCAGTATCCCAAACTACTTTTTTAGAGGCAAATATCATTGCACGCTGCAGCTGTAAGCAACCTTGGCTTTTAACAGGTTGTTTCCTGTATTTTTGGTTGCCATGCTGCTATGCCAGGAGACTGCTAAAAGAAACAACTTCATGCTTTTGATTCAAGTCAAACTGTTTGTACGGTCACTATGCAGCAGTCTGAAAATACTGCTTTGTCTCTCAGTAACAGTAATAAGTCTTGAGGATTTACCTTAATTTGTCCATCTGTGTTTTTTTTTTTTGTTTTTTTTTTTTTTTTAAATTAAATACAGTGAGCTTAACTTCTCACAGCACGGCTTGGCCAGGGAGGAAGGAAACTAGAGAGTACAAAAAAATCTGTCAATACATATTTTATTCATGGTTTTCCTGTTGAATTTATTTTTTTCCATCAGATGAGGAAGTATAATGGTTGTGCTCTGCTTCTTGTCTGTCACCTGGTGGGCACACAGCCTTAGGGATTTTACTCCTGCACTGTACTCTGTGTCTAGGTATTGATTTTCACCTAGGCAAACTATGGCAGAAAATGAACTCAAAAGATTAAACAAATTTCACAGATCATCCTTTAGTGTTTGAAAAGTAATCATTATCATCACAGGTTTTATATGAAATAGAAATATTCTGCACGTGATCAACACTAAGCCATTTCATTTAAAAATATAAAGTGAACTTCATCCAAATCCATATTTTGGTCTTGTTCATCATTAAGCTAAAACTTAATCTAGTTAGCCATTACAGGAACTGATCTACATTTAGACCCAACTAATATGACATTAATCTTCCAAACCAAAACTTTTTATAATGCAACACAGATATCTAATTCCAGTTCTAATGAAAGGCTTTGGCTTTTAGGTCTTCCCCTCATCCCTCCCCTAGGTAGGAAGCCAGCTGAGATTTATGCTTTTTTAGTGCCAGAACTTTTTGGCACAAAATACGACATAGCCACCCACCGATTTTATAATCTCTAAGAAATGCTTTTCTCACCACAGAATGTTTCACCTCTTTTTGTATAGTGCTCCAAGCTGAACAGCCTTGGACACTTTGACTTCCTACACACAAGATTCTGAAGTCTTTCCTACATTTTAGGAGGTAGCAGGATCATGGGGGAAGTGTCACATTCTCAAGTACCATAGCCTAAATAAACATGGTAGAAGGGCAAACCCTGCAAAACTGCAGGTCTTGGGACGTGGGAATACAGATTCAGACTTCTCCTTGGGAATGGGTGTTTTTTTGATCAGTCTGACCAGGCTCAGGTCACTCTCACATTGCTACTGTCTGCCAGACCGGATTTTCTATGTTCAGATGAACAGAAAATGAGCATGAGTGACAAATTTACAGAAGAGAGAGGAAATCCTTTCAATTATGGGTTTAGGCAGCAAGCTCATATGGTGGGTTGTCTAGTCAAACAAAAATGATATATGGGTAGCTTTGTTGCTATTCATTGATTTGGTTTTAAATAAGCAGTCAATCTTATTTGGCTGGGATCTTCCTACCTTAATTCTATATTCAATGCAATTATTACCAGCAACTGGAAAATAAGGCTTGCAATTGGATAATCACTTTCCCCTCATGATGCAAGAATGCTGTCATGTACAATTAAAATTGGGATTTTGCTCTTTTTTCCTGTTACAGCCATAACAACCATTGACTCAAAGGGGTTTTTTTAAAAAATATTTTTTCTTCGAGTCCTTTAAAACTTACCCAATAGTAAGTACAACTACCAATCCACCCATAAATGAAGAAGGCAGTGTAAGAGTATCTGTTCTACCCATGCTGCAACAAAGTGCTAACGTAGAAATAGCATAACAGGCAAGTGACTAGTTTTGCAAAGACTTGCAAGATCCTACCACACCATATTTTCAAGATTTTAAATCTCAAGATACCACAAAATTGTTTCTTCTCTTAAAATAATTTTTTGACAACAGCCCAAAGACAGTATTTAACAACTCCTTGAACAGATACCATTATGATGCTTTTTACCTCATAGGACATAGGTAACCTTTTATGCACTCAGATGCAAAGTCAACACTAAAATGTAATCAAATCCAAGAACCAGTATCCCAAAGAGTATTCATGCATAAATCTGAAATAGGCTGTATACTAACCCTTTTTATCTCCTTGCTTTCACTGCTACAATAAATCCAACAAATACACAGATTATATCTTTCTCTGTTATTCTCAGTTTTCTAGACTCATACGTTTGAGAGTACAAAGTATTCAGGTACCTGTAAAGCTCCATTTTTACTGAAGGATGAAACACACTGCATCAGGCGGCTCAGTTCTTCAGAGACTGCTTCTACAACCCTTGACATTACCCGAGGAACCAAGTCTTTGGAAATGGTAAACACCTGATTTTTATGAAAGAATAATCATGAGCACAATACCTATATTAACAGAAATATTCTCTGCAGTAACATTTCAGTAAAAAGCATTGAACACTGATTAAAAGGACCACTTCATTTTTATCAATGGACAAAAAAAATTTCAAAGCAACTGGAATATGAAGGATTTCTTTTGATGCTTGCCCTACGCTTTGACAAATCACCTCTGTTAATAGCAACGTTAGCTATACGATATGCGATAATGACAACTTTCCAGCAATGCCTAAAAGCAGCTAGACTTCAAAATATGCGCTCTCTGGCTGATGGATGCAGGTAGTCAGGTGGGTTGCACGTGGACTGCTGTTTTGCAGATAGCACCTTTCACTCAGGGTTGTGTGACTGACTGACCCAATTACACATTCAGCTACTTTTTACCCACGCATTTTGCCATTTCTTCTACAATCCTTTATATTTGACCACCGTCAGATGGCTAGTGTCCTTATGCTCTGTGGCAGAGATAAGCCTTTGAAAGGGCTTGAGAATATGTTTAGATACTTCCACCATTGCTATTTATTAGTTACACCTTACTGTTTCTTCCATGCGTCAAGACCATCTTTTTAATTGCTTATTTGTACAACTTAAATCTAAAGTGGTACCTGGATCCTCCATTTGAGGTTCAGAATAGCAACTGCAACACAATAGCAACGCAAAATCAAACATTAGATCTATGCATGAAGAAACCAATCTTCCTTAAGGGGACCTTTAAGGAAGTGAGAAGTTGTTGGTCAATTAAAAATAAAAAAAAAAAGTGTGATTTTTCTACACAGAACTGGGGAAAATGCAGGCCAAGAGGTTGGAATATAGGAGGAAGTGAGATTATAGGTTAGACAGACCAAACTTGTGTCAAGACATAAAGGTGATGATAAAGCTGCACTAGAACTGCACAGGGTTGGGGAAGAAGATGACACAAGGAACTGGAAATTATGTGACTGGAGTGGTGCAAGAAGGAAAATGAACTGCACAGATTTTTTTAAATACTCTCCCCCACCCCAATTTCTGCTTTAAAATAAACTAAAAAATTAAGTAGTGGAATGATTTTTTGCTAGAATATCTTTGCTTTATGTGAAGTTTAGGTCTCATGTCTGACAAGGAAACGTAGTAATTGACAGAAGATATTCATACAAGTGTGTAAAAGTAAATTAAGGGGGGGAAAAAAAAAACCCCAAGATTCCGACATAGTTTTTAGGGATTTAAGTAATGAATTGTGTATGAGGGATCCCATAAAGCTGACCGTTCTGAAAAGCAGGTCTGCACCACAGGCTGAGTACGCTGAGCACGTATATGTCAGCTATCAGCTGTTATTGCTAATTCAAACACACAGACTGTTTTAACTGTTTTGACCCACAAAGTGGGTGTAAGTGACATACTTCGCTGTACAGTAAGAAAAAAAAACAACCAGTAACGATTTGGGAAGGGGTCACCTTATTCAGCAGCGAATATTGCTGAGCAATTCAACACAAACATACCAGGAACACACCCAAAATCTTCTACTGAGAAGAGAATATTTGTGCCCACAGCGAGCACTCTTGAAGTTACTATACAGAATCCAGGAAAAAAAAATTCTCAGCAATGGTGAATCATCACAGGTTTGCAATAAGAAGCCCTTATTCTGATTTCAGTTAAATCTGAATTCAAAGGTAGAGAAACAATTTTCTTTCCGCTTCAGTCCATACTCGCTGTTCAACTGATGGTTAATTTTTGCTGTTTCAAACTACAGAAACTTGCAGCTTTGCTAACTAAACTTAAATCTGACCCACCTTACAGAATTTCACCAGAAAACAGTGGAAATAGGAGTTTCATCTTGACACACGTTTTCATATTTATGTAATACTTCACATCTAGAAGTTTATGAGGCCACACTATTTGGGCCAAAATCAGTATCGGTCTCAATGAAGTCAGGAAGGCAGCACACCTTTCTGCTGCAGCATTTTAACAAGTATGCATGTTTACAGGGTTAGCTCAATAAGTCACAAATGCCTTGGAATTTTTTTAAAGCAAAACCTCTCACTTTCATTTTATTAATTTCCACTACACCGAAAAGCAGCAGTAAAAATGAATGTCATCTTGGTATGTATTTTTGGTGTTGCTTATTCCCTCATTCAGAGGCATTTGGTAAAATCAGCAATGCTTCTGTGAAAACTGCTATAAGTAAATACTGAAATCGAATCAAAAATATTGCAAGTGATATTTACACTTCCTGAAATTACTTTAATTTATATGAATCCTTGTAATTTAAGGAGGAATAAAATAAACAAAACCATCAAGTGAATCTCAGATTTTAATTAGATGGAAAACGTAGAGCAGCTATACTTGTGGTATTTTGAAAGGTAAGAGTGATACCACTACCAACGCTTATACCAGGAGCAATAGTAATCTGGTAACACTCTTGATTATTAGAAGGAAGTAGCATGTAGAATATGTAATTTAAAGGACTATAGAAAAGTCCAGCATATTACAGGCCAAATAACTGTAGCTCTGCAAGCATATTATTTCGACAATAACATTTTCATTTTAATATGCACTCCCTATCATAAGCCATTACCTATCTAAGTATTTCAAACTCAATTTGTGCTGTACAGGGACTATAAAACTTTCTGGTTTTAGGTTTCCACTTTTTATCCTATGTACAAGAACGGCATATATTTCCTTTTCACTCTGAGTGGCATATGTTGAACATTTCTTCCAAAGCGAAGCACAAGCTCATTTTCATGTGTTGTGGAAAATTAATCAGAGAAAGTGAGCATCACCTCTCTCTCTCTCTTTAATCTGCATGAAAAGGGACGAATTGAACTTTAGATTCTGGATTTCCTCTTCATCAGATAGTGGAAACAAAAAGGTGTAATGGAGTGTTACTGAGGATAAACAGGAACTGTTCATCTCCTGCCCTTGAAGTGAGCAGTTGCGTACTTGGTTGGCGAGACCTAACCCAAAGCACTTACATCTATAATGAAGACACTTTAACAGAGCTACAATTTTCAGACGTGATGAAAGCCAAGATTTACCATGCAAAGTACACTGAAATTATTCACATGAATGTAAGCATGAAACAATCTGAAGTTTTTTCTCACCTCTGCATGCACAGCAATGATATTCACTAATGCTTCTTTCAAATAGTTTCTGACACCTGAAACAAAACAAACAAGATACTTTCATTCTGTTGTCTCAACAAAGCCATAATATTCTACTGTTCGATACTGTACTTTTTCTTTTCATTCTTTTACTAGCACTTTTGCAATCAGAGGCAGAAAGAGAAAGTTCCATAGCCGCACCGCCAGTCTATTTCCTTTTTCAAATCAAATGGAGAAAGGCACATTTCCTTACAGCAAAAGGTTAAAAAAGCCAGCAGGTTCCTCTTTCAGTAGTATTCTTCTCTGGCAACACAATTTCACCAACTTTGTAACTTAATAAAAACCTAGCATTATTAAAAAATAAATTCTGGATGTCTTGCTGGAATACACATACTGTGGCACAGAACACACACTATAGCTTGGTAGGTTCTAAAGAAACAGAGAAGACAAGGGGTTTTGTTTGTACAACAGTCTTCGTACAACAGTCTTTCAAGAAGATCTTACTACTTTATCAGCTTCTCTGACTGTAAATTATTGTTATACATAGAAATAGCAAGGACTCTTGTTTCTCTGAAAATGGTTCAGAAGATATTACTCATGGCAGTTTATAGGAGATGTCATGCCTTAGCAGAAATTTCCTCTTGGGGAGGGCAAAGACAAATAAACATTTTATTTACCAAGCATATGAAATGCTTGTCAATTTATACTAAAAAAGAAATTCTCAGGGCATCCAGCAGGGTATGCTTTAGTTAGGACAGGCTCTTAGTTCCCTAGACTGCTGTAATTCTGGGGTAACTTTCCAGACCTGGACTCCCGTTGTGTAAGATCTAAAATAGGCAAAAATCTAAAACTGCCCTATTTGCTTTTCTGGGCACTTTACTTTGTAGGCAAATTAGAAAGCATTTAACTCATTAAAATCTGCATAAACATTGGAAGTGCAATACAAAGTAATGAGAGAGGGTTACTGATCCACATGACCCCAGCTTCTAATTTCAATTATTCTAGCACGAATCAGAGAAAGTGAATGATGCCATCGCTCCCTTCGGAGTATTCAATCGACAGTAAAAGATCAGAATCGTGGACAAAGACTGGTGAGACCACACGGCTCAGAGATCACATTGTGATTAAGGCTGCTGTTATAAAAATTACAAAGTGAACCCTTAATCAGTTCATCTTACTTGCTCCACCTTTCCTCAGATAACACCAATGCAGCAACTTAATCCTGCTACGAAAAACAGCTTTAAAAGGAGTTACCAGAGATCAACAAAATGAGTTACTCTATGGGAGAACACAGTCATGTCTCCCAACTGCCATCTCAGTTGTGCTCATTTTATTAACCACTGGTCCCACAACTCACCTCGAGATCTAAAAAGGAGACATTTGTTCTTTCTTACTTAGACAATTATGGACAAACATTTTATAAGGGTAGGACGAAAGGATGACAGGACTCCCCTTGCATGAGATACGAACACTGTCATTGCCTGCATCTACACTGTGCAATGTGATGCAGCCCGAAGTTTGTCTCCTGGAGGGCATCACGGGGCTCCTGCTGGAAGTGAGGGTGCTTAGGGGAAGGTGGAGGGAGAAATGTTGAACAGAGACTCCTGTTCCAATGTGCAGTCAGGATGTAGCTGAGCTCTGCACCCAGGCCCGTGTAACAAGACAGTCCCTGTTTCAAAAGTTCACAGCAAAGAGGCAAGTGTGAAAGAAGATTTTACTGCTCTCACTAAAACCAGTTTGGTTTCTGAACATAAAGAAGAATCAAGACCTTTTTAGAAGGAATGTTCTATTTTCACTCTGGAAAAGATGCAAATAACTGAAAAAGGTAAAGAAAAATACAAGCCTTTCCCCACACATTCCAAAACAGCTCTAATGCTTTTTCCATTTAAACTAAACCAACAAGTCAAACAGCATGCTATACTAGGTTGCAAGCTTATATTTTCTCCTTATCTTAGTGGTTTTTTGCAACAATGAAGGAAGGGAGGGAGGAATAGAGCAATACCAGAAATTTTATGAAACTGACTTTTTTTTTCCCCTCCCCTGTAACCTGCAAAACAAAGTAAGAATGCTACACACTGCTACTTGAACCACACCAAAAGATCACAGGTATATGTGGAAATGCAACACCCCTTTCCTTTTTCCTCTTCTACTGTTTTCCTTCTTCTACTCCACTCTGCCCCAGTTTAAATCCTCTGCAGGCTTCATATCACAGAGGACAAAATTTGTATTCCGTCCCACAAGCAAATACAACTTGACCAGGCCCCAAATGGTGGTGTGCAAATCACCTCGGGAGGTACAGGGCGAATTTGGGAGCTGGTTTGCAGTTAACCTCAGGGTGCAAAGTGTTGATTTTGGTCTGCAAACCCATGCGGTATTCAGCTTCTGGCTGCCTACCAGCCTCATCTGGTGACAGCAAGATCTTTCATGTGGAAACTGCGTGTTTTTACTTTTGCACAAATGCTGCGCAAGATTGAGGCTTTGATGGTCTCCCTTCTCTACGGATACCTGAGCATGGCCAGAACACATTCATTAGTCAATCAACATTTCACTCATGAGCTAAGCAGCATTTCTATGCCCCACTGATGGCTCTCTAATGCAGCAGCTCACTCAACCCCTGGTGCAGCTGGGGAGCCCTAATGAAAGTACAGAGAGGGGGCTGCCATGTCAAACAGAGAGGGCAGGCGTATGTCCTGCAGGGAGGAGGCCAGCTGCCTGAGCTGGGAAGAAGCGTTACCAAGGAGGCGAGTGAAAAGCTGGAACATCTAGAAACCAAAGCGGGTGGGTTGCGTAAGTGTGACATGATTTCAAGGAAGAATCCTCGTTTCCCACCCATCCCACCTAAGCTCCTGAGGTAGTGTGCCTCTTCTCACGCGTTCATGCAACTTGGCTCAGGATAGGAGCTGCTGCTTCTGTCTGCTGGTGCTGAGCGCACCCAAATTAAACAACTCCTGACTCTGCTGGTAAAACCTGCCTACCAGCTATGTCTGTGGAAACCTACCATAACATATTTCTTAGGTCAGTCACTGAGTTACCATAACCAGGTACAGTTAATTTCTACAAGCATGAAATACATCAGCAACATTAGCACCAGGTGTTAAATACCACTGCCTGGTGGTGCACACCTAAGATATAAAATGGTCATTTATGTCTTCTAACTGAAGAACTCAGAATGAATTGACTAAACGGAATTGAGATGGAACCTATCGTAAAAATAAAGTGACAGTAGCTTAGTATTGCACATTGCTAGCGCATCCCAAACCGTACGATAAAACTGTTAACTTACCCCTCACTGAAAGGGCATAAGCAGACATATTTTATCTTGCAACCTTGTACCATGTACAAGGACAAAAGGGTGAACTAAGAGCTTAAAGGAGATTATTTCTGGCAATCCCAGTAGCACTAATTAGGTGTTCCCGACCTTTCATAGCAGGTCCAGTCCTGCTACGACTGCAGGATCAGGGGGCTCAACACAAGCTCAAGTATTTCCTCAGTTTCTTAGACAGGTTTTGCAATTTAAGAGCAGATAATTCAGCACAATCTGTGCAAAACTATGCAGTTTAGAGACAGTCTGTGTATACAAAACTGTAGTTGCCTTAATTGCAGCACCTAATAGTCTAAAAGACCTTGTCTTGTTAAGCTAAACAAAGATGGAAAGAAAATGCAATTGCACCCCCAAAATACAAGTAAGTGGAAATTGCACTCCAAAAATACCAGTAAATGGGATCAGAGAGGGAGAGAAGGGAGAACTAGTTAAGCTGAAGAACAATACACAAGAAAGGAAGGTATAAATGAATTGATCATCAGTAAGCTTAGGGTGGAGATTAAAGGTAACTGTAACAGGTTTGCTCTGACTATGCTATTAAATAAGCGGTGGTGTGACAACCATTGCTGTTGGGGAGCCAGTTTCCTATCATGAATAGAGCATAAGTAAAAAGGGTATTTCCCCCCAGCCCTTCTTTTCTTATTTGTGAAGGATTTTCATTTTTCTATGTGGAGACAAAGCCAAACATATCTGAATGTCAGGACCTGCAGGCATAGTTAATAACTGTACTATATTTTGAAAAACTACAATTAAAAAATATCCAATTTCTGATTTATATCACTGCACTGTTTGTGACAGGCTTTGTTGAAGCAAAGTATTACTTTTCTGGAGTATGATTCACTGGAAATACAAGCAGTGGCATCCAACTGTGAATATGTTGTGAAATTCATTTCAAAATGAAAGAATTCTGTCTAGAATAGAATTTCTGTGCAGCTTTCTCCACGACTGTTCAGCAGCCCACGCAATTACAGTTTTTGGGACACCATGCTGCCAGGCCTATTATACAGCACTGAAAGCTAATGCACCATATAACTGTAGGTTGCAACTATTAGGCTAATCAAGTGAAACATAACATTCTTCAGTCTAAAATACCTCTTATTTAGCATATTGAAGCAGAAATACAATGCCTTTCCATAGTTTCTGACAGAAATGTGTTAAAGAAAGTCTCAACAAACCCTTGCAATTTCTTTCAGGAAAATGTTATTATTCTGTTACAGCATAAACGCGTTCCACTCCCACTCTATTCTTAACACCGAAGACTCTGACTTGCTGGAATTCTAGCTGCCGCTAACAAAGCCCCAGTACTGCTCTAAAGAAAAACGGATGGGAAGACTTAAGACATAAAAATGAAGGACAGTTTCAGCCATCAACTATCACAATGGCTGACAGAAACTTTAAAATAGCACCTTCCAATTTTGGGCCCTCCACTGTACTTTTTATGTTATCATCTAATGTGATTATCCATTAAATTTAATCTCCAGTTTACATCACCTATTAATTTTTTTTTTTTTTTTTAACAAATTAAACCTGTCAAAGTCTACAAGCAATTTTAACAATATCATGAAGCTGTAGCAAGGATGACTGTGTGAACGATGGGAAAAGCAGAAGGGAAAAAGATTTGTGGTTCTGAGGAGTAACAGAAACTAAACTTCTAGCTTGCCAATACAGGAGTCATTCATGAGATCTTCAGATGGCGTAGTGCTACCAGTTGTCCCACATGTAGTTCTCAGAGCTACGTTTCCCCCAAGTACTTAGATGACAGCATTCTACTATGAAACCTCCAAAGTGACTGAATAAGCATGCAAAAGCTGGAACTGCAATACCATATGCGTAATTTTAAGACACAGACAGGCTAGAAAAACTTGCATGCACAAATAGAGCAAAAACTTGCACACACGGTAAAACTGAACTCATCAGGATGCTTTTTCTGTTCCAGAAGGCAACACAGCTCTTCAAATGTTCCCAGTCCTCCTAGAGTAAACTGATAGAGAAAGGATATGAGCGCCAAACATTTTTACATGTTCCACAGACTCAGGAGTTCAAAGAATGAACTGAAGTTCAGCTAGAACACCTGAAACACACAGGAAGTTTTAACCCAGGCAGCCTGGGTTGGACTTACTTTTAACTCTCGTGAGATTGGAACCTCAACTCTTGGGAGACTGGACAACTGGGAAGCTAAGCTTGCCACGCCTTTCACTGAACAAGCCTTTCAGCTCGCCTCTTGTGCAAAAAGGTTGCCACGCCTTTCACTGAACAAGCCTTTCAGCTTGTCTCTTGTGCAAAAAGGAGGAGAGGATAAAAGCACATAACCGTTTAGAAAAAGTAGGAGGTGTCAGCAGGTACCTCTGCTTATCAGCAGTAAACCACACCAGACATGAGGATGAGAGGCTATGAAGGGTCAAAATAAAAAAAAAAGTTCGGAGGAAAATTCACAGGCAAATAAAAATCAGGCAGGAATATTAAAAGCTGCTGCTCTTCTGTGGAGGAGTTAAGAAAAAGAGGCTATGAAGGGTCAAAATAAAAAAAAAAGTTTGGAGGAAAATTCACAGGCAAAGCCATCCACAGAAAGTTCTACAGTTTGACAGCTGTCACTCAATTCTGGCTTTTTTTTTTTTTTTTTTTTTTTTTTGAGTAGCAAAGAAAGAGAAGGATTCACCAAAGAGGAACGAATGGTTCTTTATATGTTGACCAAGCTACCGGTCCTGTTTCAAGACTAAGTTGGCTTATTAGAAACCTAAGCTCTGAGTGACTGAAACAGAAATGAGGCTTGGGTAGGCACAGAGCCACTGATTTAGGAAACAACAGAGAGCATTCTGGCCTCTGTAGGAGGCCAGTACTTGCATGGGCAAGCAACTGCTGCTGGTTGTAGCAATGTTTCTCAGTGCCTCTGAAAAGAGAACACTAAATTTGTTGGCCTTGAGGGCTTGAACGTGATTTGGTAGAGCTAGGAAAATTGATGCCTGGGAGTCTGAAATTTGAAATTCTAAGCCCATCCAATTGTATGCAATATTTTTACAATTTATCGTTCTGTTTGGTGAATTGTGCCAGTAACAGTCAATCAGTCTGAAAACTTTCATGTGCCCGATTACATTTTAATAAAAACTTTCCTCAAAAATAACAACAAGCAGAATTTGGTGAGCCAAAGAGATGAATACTTTTCATACCTAGCTGCACAGCACCGATACTTGACTGTTCCCAACTTTTCATTTACTTATGCTTACAGAGAATTTAGGAGTAATATCCCATACAGGAAGATAAAGGGAAAAAAGATTATCATTACAACTGCTCTGTTCTAAGGAAGATACCTTCTTTTTAAATTATTTGATACATATCCTTTACAATCACATTACACTGCCAGATTTAACTGAATTGATACTGGAAATGTTCGCCTCCAAGCTTCAGATACATAGTACCAAACTTTACTGCAAGTCACGCACAAAGTGTTTTGAACTGTATGGCAGTTAAGCTCCTGCAGCTCTTCTCTAAGTTTTTAATCTGCTATATGAAACTGCTGGAAAAAAAACCTGCACACATCTACTACAAGTCGTTAATCAGTGCTGTGTAGTGCACATTAAAAAAGAAACTAATGAATGGTATCCACAAAGCCATGTAACTTCTTCAAACAGCCTGATTTTAACTGTTAAATTTCCTCTAGGTTCTGACTGCATTGCAGCTGAAGCAATAGCAATATTTAACATCTGCTTTAACTACAATTATTCTAGCATGATTTCGAGTGTGGTCAGGACATTTTTTCCTCCATGAAACCCATGTTACAAAAGTAGTACTATGGGCTAGCAGGATACCCTACGGGATGGCAGCCTGTTAATTTGTATTTCTGCAGCTCTGTGCTATGCAGCACGCTAAGCAAGCACTGTCCTGCCTGGTGCAGCCTACTTAGGGATTTCAAGGTTAGATGGATGCCGCCCGACTGCCCGACATATACCACAGAATTTCACTTTTCAACCTAACCTAACCCATAACTTCCGACTAAAATCAAGTAATCTCTTTTTGAAAACTAAAAATACAAACAGGTAAGACAGAATGGGTGGGAGGGGGAAGAGGCGCTAAAAAGCGAAACATTGTTTGAGGTCGCAGCAGGTCAGCAGAGGAGTCAGCGCTGTCTGCATGGAGAAGTTGCTAGAAGAATTTTAAAAACATACCTGTGTAGACATCCCTTAGTACACAATTTTTAGTTTAAGAGAGCTACAGGCTCTAGGCTTCCCATGCTTACAGATGGCTGCCCGACACCTCCCAGAGCATGACAAAGCTCTATCATCTGCTTTATCCCAAGCAAAGAACAAGAGGCAGCACAGACTAGAAGTGAAAATCAAAATGAACACCAAAATATTTTTATTTGTAGTATGCAGCATTCCAAATAAACATGATTTATAATATACCTTACATATAAAATATTTCAGAGACTCAGGCTACAGGACCATGAAGTACGTATAGAAAAAAACTGTTTTACATTATGTTGGTATTGTGAGGCTATTTGGAATAAGTTTATTTATCGACTCATTCAGAGCACTTAACTTGGATTTGAAAAAAAACACCAAACCAAAAAACAAGCAATTTGAATTTAGAATTAAGTGCCCAAGATGACAAGAAAGAAGAGGGTAGCATCTGCTACTGCTAGGGACCAAGAGCATGCCTCAGGCTATGTGAAATGCATTTGAATCAAGATATTGTCCCCCCAAACTATTTAGAAATCTAACCAGGGAAAATGTAATGTGACTGACAGTCTAATTCAAACGTAGGTATTAACCAAAATAATTAAAATTCTATTATGAATGAAAACTTACATTTCTAGAACAACAAACTGTATTTGGCTCATTAGAAAATGCCCTAAGTTATTTAATGTTTCTGAAAAATATTTTTAAAAGCTAGCCACTATTTCCAATTACTACAGCGAAGGCAATACCTCATCTAGAAAACAGTGTTTTAATTTCCAAGAAGCTTATACCTTTTCAAGATAGTCTCCTAACTGTGGAATAGACAGAAACCTGACTTGTTTGCAGACATGAGCCTTTCATGAACTACAGCACTGATACATGAGTATGTCATGCTATTTTACTGAAGTGTCCCCACCCACACAGTGATATCATCTACCCTGACACCCCGCGGATGTTTTAAAAAAACCCATAAAAAAAAAGAGTAGACATGTGTCTTGGAATTTCCCCAAGGACATAACAAAGCAGCGCACCTCTACTCTTTACAACAGCACACAGGTTTCTCCTCCCTTCAAAGACGGTTGATAGGAAATCAGCTTCAAATACCGGTACTACCAGTGGCCTGTTTTCTAAATTAAGGTAGTTCGACAAGCCTGTTTATTTCTTCCTGATTACTAAAAATGTATTTGCTACCACGCTTTGTTGTTTGCCCTGGATAAAAACATTTTTAGGAAACTGTTTGTAGAATGCTAAGAGCAGAACACTTATATCTGGCAGTAGCTCTAAAAATAGAACTCCACCAGGTCATAACCTTTACCACCACTTAAGCTGCTTTATTTATTTATCATATTCTCTCCTTTGTTTGACTCAAAAATAATTTTCAAATTGATTTTTACAAAAGCTAGTAATTAGTAGCTGTCAAAACCCAAATAACGAGCAGTGCTACGAATGGCTTTCATCTAGTTATCGCTTCTGCTTTGCCCAGAGAAATATGGACCCCACCTCTTAGGGAATTAAGTGGACAACATAGTGTTCCGTAAATTCCTTACTTCACAGTAAGGTTTATGCAGTCTGATTAATAACACCATTTTTACTACCTTCAAACACGATTACATGTATTTTAAAAAATATGTGCATACTATATCAACAAAATAAGCACGGCCCCATGTAAGAGAAAGGGTAAAGCTGGAGGAAAGTAATTACTCAAAACTAATCTAGAGCTGAAGATACAGTTACAGCGTTCACAGACTTTTATGGATTCATATGATAAACCTGAACCAACCGAAATGTCATACAACTGCTCCAACGTTATTAAAGCAGAAAAAACCACTTGCAGACAGCGACTCCAGAACCTCATTTGAATTTAACCAAGAATGTAAAACTTTTCTCTAGGCCACTTCCTGCTATTGCTGGAAACATTCCCTCCTTTAAACGGAGATGGATTTCAAGGTACTGTACTGCGTGTTGTTTTGAGAGTACATTCAGAAGAAAATGTGAACGTGTAGGCAAACTGGAAACTCTCTGGAGAGATTACCCACTTGTTTAACCACATTTCCTGTTTTTTAACCCGTTTGTCCTAAGTCAGTCCTTAGACTACTGACAAAAATAGATACAAGTGTGCTATAAATAGCTCATTAGCAGGCCTTTCTTGGTAAAACTGAGAATGTTTTGATAAATCTATTGTTCTTACTAGCTCCATACTAATTAAGCTGTGAATCAGATTAATGTTTCCTTGAAATTTTTCTCTGCATAGCTCATGGTAATTATAAATATACCGCACCTCAGGAATCACAGAAAAAGTTGTAAGAACTAATAGTGACCTAAAAAATAGCTACTGATAATTGAAATTTAATGAAGAATTTACTGGTAATCTGTCTGGGAAAGTGCTCTTACAAAGTGCAGGTCTGAAGCTAGGAAGGCCAGAGCCTGATCTGTCAGAACCTAGCTAAGTATTTTGGCATCTGAAGGCCAGAGGGCTATATCTTTGAATTAGTTGCCTTGCTCTTATTTTCAGTCATGGCACTATGTTGATGTAACACAGTGAATGTCACTTGAAGGACTTGACATAAGTAGTCACAAAACTACTTTCCGAAAACATTAAACATGAAGGCTTTCAAGACTTATGTTACTTGTAGTTTTTGAACTATTTTAATTCAAGCAATAGAAATTACGTCATGATGTTCAAAGAACCTGAAAGTTTCTGTGTTTCAGCTGGCTTGGAGTAGCAAGAGCTCTAAAGCCTGCCAATACTGTGATTAATACTTTTGTCTCTGCATGAACTTCAGTCTACAAGAAGAGAACACCAGAAGAGGGTAATACTGATTCTGCACCCTTGTGCATAGCCCAAACTAAGATGTCCTTAAAAAAGAAACTGCTGGGGCTGTTCTGAACTTTCTGCTACTCCATCAAACATGCCAGAAGGATCTGAGGGACAGTTGAAGAAGTCTGCAGTCCAAATACTCCCTGCTTTCTGATCCTTACCACACGCATTAAAATCCACTGCTTCTTGGGACAGAATATAATCTGCTTTATCATTAAGAAGATAAGGAGCGAAACCTGTAAAGGCTGAAGACTACAACAGGAAATGTGAAGCCAATAGTGCTTCACTTGGGAAGAGGAGATGTTTGCTAGCATCTAAAAGATGTGCAGGTAGCTGAAGACCAATTTGATACCTACACATTTTATTAGGAGAGTTGTGTTAAGAGATGGATTTACTTTCATTTCTTCCATCAGACACAGTACCAGAAAGTGTAAAGGACCTTTTACCATCCCAGACCTGAAGGTCATAAGCAAAGAATGCTGCATGCCATACTGAGAATTGAACCATAAAACTCTCAAATTACTTGAATTATTGCAGGATAAGCCAAATTTCAACCCGTTAATCTGGTAACAAGAAATGTAAATGGTAAAAGGAAAAAAAAATAAAAAATCCTCTAAACCAAACAAAAAGCCTATGCGCTAATGTAATAAAATACCTACTTTGGAGCTTATGGTCATCCATAACTGCATCTAAGCACACTCAGGTATCAACTCAGCCAAATCACCAGTTGTAAACAAATGCGTCAAGGACCCTTAGCTGAGCCCAGTATTATTGAGATATATGACCCATAGAAACTTGTCTTTTTGTTGTTGACATTTAAGTATTAACAACATTGTCTGGCACAGTTACAGCCATTAAACAGTGCTCTACATGCCCCATCAAATGTGTGGCTGTAACTCATGAACACAAACTTGAGACAGAATCAGAATACAAACACTTCACAGCCAACAGCGTGCTGCCCTATAGATTTAGCAGAACTTAATCTTACTGTTTCTACTTCAGTATTAACAGTGTTGGGGCTGTTGAGCCTTTTTTTTTTTTTTGGATTGTATTTAAGTGGCTATATATGTTTGACTAAAGGGGAAACCCAACAGTATCAAATAATCACAACTATCTGATATTTAAAATAAGCTGGTTTAAAGTAGATGAAAAAGTATTGCACTATAAGACAAGACAATTTACCCAACTACTATATAACATAGAGTATCCAAAACAAAACCATGGTTCTCCTTGAGTGGGAAAAATAGGTTCTGCAGAATGAAATTTATGTGCAAGATTCTTAGATATATAACAAACCCTGCTTCTTGACTCGAAAATAATACATTTAAGTATGCCTCAGTACTACCTGAACTTTTTCTACCAGCAATCCATTAGCTGTAGGATGGCTTCCTAAGCAAATACTGCTTCATTCTCCCCAAGGAAAATTTCTTACATTTTTAACAAATTCCCTTCTCCTGCTCCCCCCATAATTTCCAGCATATGATAGTCATAGCATCATGTATACAAGTTCTATTATCACTAAATTTCCACTAAGAACAATTTTAATGCTGAAGGATTTTCTTTTGATAAAGCGGAGAGATTTAATAACTAGCATATAAGGTGTTGAAAAATCAACAGGGCACAGGTCCCTGGTATGACTAGGTTCCCACTGATTTTAGCAGTTTGTAAGGCAGGACTGAGATACTTCTATGTATATCCAGGATATTTGGCAGAGTGAGAACTTAATGGCCATTTTGTGGCCGCAGAACATTTTTACGTTTCCAATGTCTGTGAGCAAGAGAAATGCTGAAGGAAGACATAGAATCATAGAATGTTTTGGGTTGGAAGGGACCCCTAGAGGTCATCTAGTCCAACCCCCCTGCAGTGAGCAGGGACACCGCTAACTAGATCAGGTTGCTGATATTGCACATAAGAGGGAACAGACTTAGCATGTATGTGTATATATATATTTGAGATATATTGGACCTATTTTCAAAAAAGCCATCTGCATCAACAGTTTTGCTCATGAAATAAAGTTAGAGAACACTGACCAAAACCTGCTCTGCTGCTTAAAACCTCTCTGTTTTTTTCCAGATTTCAGAAAATAGAGACACTGTGGAATGGAGCAGCTGGTGGGTGGTGGACATACCAGAGTATCATCATCTTGCAAAACTAGTCCCTATGTTCTTCTGAAGACTGGTACTCATATCATTTCCATTACTGTACCCCGTTTGTCATTTACCTAAAGCATTTTCCAAATTCTTCATAAGAGAGCCACTTATAAAAAAAGAAACCAATTGTACCCCCTCAGAGTTCTGACACAGGCTTCCAAAAGCCTGAGTGTCATAACTCGTTATATTTTCTGGTCCTTGCCAATCCTAGACACATCTCTCACTTTACAGATGTGCAGGTTAATAATGCCCGATCACATGTCCAGCGGCATCAGTGGGGGTCGAAGTCAAAAACACAGACTAACCCCTTCACACTGCCCCCAGGTATCTCGATACAGGAGGATTTATGTAATGGCAAGAAGCATAAATTTGAAAAGATTTGCTTCACAGATAAAAGAGGGTAGCTATATGCACCATAAAGACACAGAATGACCAATTCAATGGGAAAAGCAAGTCACTTCTTTAATGGTAAGGAATACTAAAAATCGACATCTCTATCAAAACTGAGAACAGTTGAATCCAAAAATCTCAAGCAATATTTCCTTTCATTAACACAAACCAAGCATAGTCTGCAAGAATATTCATTTATTTCTTTCAAACACATCATTTTTAAGGCACCCTGAAGGTGTCCTTTCATGATTTTATAAAACCTAAAATTATTAAAACCTTTCAAAACACAGACTCACTCAGGAAACTGTGTGTTCTTCTCATAATTCCTGAAGTCACCGGTACTGTAATAATAGCCTGTCATCTGCAAAATGACAGCAATTTCATAAATGAAGAATGGGCTTAGAGATATACTATGTTTATGAATTTACTTTGGTTGTCACTCAAATATTATTATAATAAGAAACGAGAAAACTGAAGCCAAACGATCCAAAAGAGACTAATTTCACAAAGTATTTGGAACAATACAGACACTAATAATTTTAGTATGCAGTTATGTCCTGCATCTGTCTAACCTTCAAGCTACAGAAAAAAAAACCTTACTCACCAGTGAAGCACGCCCTGTGCTTATTACAGTGACTTAAGACAGATGTACTTTGGTAAGTAAAAGAAAAAGCAAACATGGCAAAAGGAAGTAGAATATGGACTTTTTACAAGAGACTTTTTTTTTTTAAAGAAACTTTAAAGTGGTGCTTTGAGCAAAAAGTTTACTAGTAGCTATAAGACACAATTTTTCTCTCTCTCACGGTATAGTTTTGTTAGTATGATTAATGAATTTTTTTTTAGAAATTTCTACTTCTATTGAATTAGAAGTACAATAGTAATAAGCAGGTGGCATAGATATGATATAAAAAACCCAATACTTTTAGAACCCAATTCTGTAAAGGTCTGTAAATGTTCTTAACTCAACAAATGCAAGCAGACAGTCACCACGCTGAAAGAAACCACAGGATTGGCAGTGACTATTTTTACATACTTTCTTCCAAATTGCTTTGTGTACCGTTTGTGGACACGGAATTTTTATTTGTCCTTAGTAACCAAATTCAGCAAATTGGCAACCAAATCAAAGCCAGGGTATTAGCTCACAAGCAAAGCCTAATAGGTAGCAGTATTTTGTAGGCATGGTGGAAGTATTGAGTCATGGGAAAGATTTGATCGAAGAAAGGGACCCTGGTTACAGATGCGGTGGGTTCTTTGGAAGACTTAGTAGGAGGTCATGCCCTGCTTCATTTCACCAAATTCTCAAATTTGAGTTCTATGGTAAAATCTAGTTTCTTTTTCATAGACTTAGTAACTTGCAATGACCGCAAAGAAGTAGTCATCATTTTGACTTTCAGCCAGTCCTTACTTCTACCAGTGTACGCATTTAAAACTGCACCATGTACTGCAGTCAAATGCAAGTAGATCAGTAAATCAGTAATAATTACTTACACGAGTATACCTTAAATTTATGGCAAAAAATGCCATAAACTGAATTACATGTAGAATTTTGTTTATCTGTCTGTTTAAATAAGCAGCAAGTTGGAACCAGTCCACAGCAGCTTTTAGAGATGTTACTGCAGTAAAAAAAACAAACCAAAACAAAACCCAACCAAATAAACCAATAACCGAACCAAACCAAAAAAACCCCACCCTTTACTGCCCTCTACTCTGCTAGGAAAAAGAAAAAAAATGAGAAACTGTTGTGAAGCACATACAGTATTCAGTGAGACTGCATATTTATCCTATTTATTAGAGTGAAGGTGAGAACTGGCAGTGGCTTCCAATGTCACTATTTCATAGTTTTTCACTTCCAGTTTTCACTGAATCTCTATGGTATTTTGAAAAGGGCATGGATTTGAAATTAAGAATGTCTTTGCATGACCTGAACAATAGATCCTTAAAAATTGTTCAAGTCCAAAATTAACATTTGGAAGCTATCTGGACTCAGGAGTGACCCACAATAACTGGAAAGCTTAAGATTTTTCACAGTTCAAAGTAAAGGCTTTTAATAATTTTGAATTACTTCAACCGTTGAACAAGTCCAACACTGTAATTTCATCCACACATCAATAAAGTTAAGTGTTTCATTAAATTTAAATTGCTATTCATCGTGCAAAGAAATTTTAAGCTAATGAAATGCTTTTTATTACAATGGATCTGCTGTACTGTTAGAAGTCTATCATATTTTCCCACTTAAAAGGTAGAGTTGATAACTTGGCTATGGAGAGAATATGCTCCAGGCTGAATTTTCTATAGAGATTTTGTATAGAAAGCTGAGACTTTTTGTTACACTAAAATGTTCAACTTAAAAACATACACACACCCCTGGGCAGAAAGTGTTACTGAAGCACTGAGTAGACAGCGATTTTTCCACACTGCTAGTTTAGCCATCCAGTGGCAAGGTACATCTTGGAGACTGTATTTTCATCACTGTATTTAAAGTGTTAATAACTATGACATCCTTAACTACTGCACGCATTCAGGGATTAGAAAATAATAGTTTTTATCGCTCCTCTTTCACCTTGAATTCAGTATTGTTTTTACGCTGGACCATAAACCCCTTATGCAACACTTCAAACTGTAACCAAGGATGTGAACAGACCAGTGGGTTTACTAAGGGCACCAAGGCTTTTGGACCTCCCCGGCTGAGTTATCTGGGGCAAACCCCAGATATTTTAAGATGATTCTCTGTGTCTGCATAGGTACAGTAGGTACCATAACACTGTGTTTTGTATGGCCCTTGAAGAATCCCCACAACAAGACACTAAGCACCTTCATCAGGGGAGAACACATAGTGTTACGGATTGTTTCTAACTACTACCTACACACTAAAGGTTAACATGACAAAATTACTCTCTACGCACAGCAGTGTGAATTACAGGAACCACAGCAGCAGCTCCCTGCACGGACAAATTTGATAATTTTGATGGAGCTGAATTTACTTAGACCAATAGCAAAGCTCTCACTTGGAACTTCCCATTTAAACAACACGCACAAAACTCTGAACCATTATATTCTGAGCTAGAGGATCATGACTTAGCTACCAACAGCAGCAGACAAACCTCTACTACAGATCATTAAGAGAGCCACAGTCACCTATAAGTAGGTAACCCCACCACACTAAACTTTCCCAAATATTAAACATGACCTCTTCTTGACCTCACAGTGCTCCCATGCACGCTCTGTCTTCTAAAACTAAGACTATGACTTCAATATGATCTAATAAACTACTCCACGGTTTAAGTTCCACAGTTTTGACAGCGTATCAGTCTGCTTTGAACCCAACTTTTTAAATGGATGCCTTGGTTTCCACAGCACCTCATCTGCAACACTGACAACCTCAAAACAGAAAATGTAATTGTATGCATTAGCCAATACAATATGAAAAATGCAACTGGTCCAAGTGAGCAAATACATTTAAATAGAAAATAAAAAAAAGACAATCCTGACAATACATTTAAACTCTCAGCAGATAAATGCTGTATTGTAAAAAATTAGTTCTGTCAACACAGAAGGCCAAGACCCATGATCTGGCTAGAGATTGTCAAATGGACTTTACAACAGTTCTGGGGTACAAGAAAAGAGCAGTCCCAAGATCTTTTGGCAGGAAACACTACCCAACTGGGTATTATGTGAGAAATAGGAAAGCATCTACAGTGAGCACACCTGTGGAAATACATCTCTGTAGGAACAGAATAAGCCCAAGCTAAAAAAAAAAAAGCTTAAGTAATGAGTCTGAGACAGACCCAACACCACAGTTTGGGACTACAGGTAATTCTACTTTTCATGTGACTTACTTTCCCCACTCCACTTGTTCCACTACACCTCAGTTTGTTAAAGATTGCTGCAGAAATTACCTTGAGCATTACCAAGATAATAAAAATCTAGTTTCTAAGGGTAATGTTTAAAGTAGCAGTCTAACACTGAGCCCACTCGAACATCTCATTCACAACCAAGGTTTTAACTTTTTTTGGCTTATAATCAAACAAAAAGAAATAATAGTGAATTGATTTGGAGTTCTAAGCTTTTTTTTTTTTTTTTTTTTTTTAAAGAATACTATGATCTTATTGTACCTCCCTGACTTCCCTGGTCTTCAGTTCTGGCTCCCAAACCCATCAGAGGCATCACTGAGCTCTTCCTCTCCCACCCTTCCGTCCATCCATCCTTACTCACTTATCCAACCTGTAAACCCAACCTGCCAGTGCTCCAAAATTGTTTCCTGTCTCATTCCAGTAACACTGGGGCACCCAAAGTAATCAGGAAACCAAACAGTAAACACTAAGATGGCATTTGTGCCTATCAAACGTGAAGTAAACATGAAAGCATTCACTATGCCAACAAGTTAGACCACTGAGTATTGTTCTGTTGATGACACGATTTATTACTACTTATGTTTTGTTGAAGGTTTTGAGGCAGTACGAAACTTGTGTGGGTATCTCCTCGTTCATGCACGTAGTAAGGGGTGCTGGAAGAGTAAAAAAATTATGCTTGCCCTTTCTCCTCTATGCATTATCATGGATTCCAATCCCTGATTAATTTTCTGCTTTAAACAATGCATAGATCAGATGCTATTAAAGACGGTCATAAAAATACAAAATAATATTAAAATAGCTTAAGTTTTTTTTGAAGAGTGTACTTGACGGTCTAAAAAAAATTTAGGTTTTCTTGTAACAAAAAGAAGGTTTCTGACATTAAGACATGTCCACCCAGAGATGGACTGTGAAATAACACGGCATGAACTAGAAAACGCTGAACTGATGACAAGTTTCCCAGGTAAAGATCAAACTGGCCTTTGAAATGCCAAACTGGTGACAAGCATGGTACAACTTCCTACACCTGGCTAGACAAGAGAAGAGACTTCCGAGTTGTCAGACACTGATGATAAGTAAATCCTCTGGAGTTGCGATAAGTATCATCTCATGTAGGTATTAGAGTGATTTCTAATACCATCAGTTAGCAAGGGTATGTGAATAGATAGAATTCTCAAGCTAAAACAAGACGAGGATACAGTCTGACCAAGGAATCACAGAAAGACTTCTTTTTAGAGATACAAGGCTTTTGTGTTCATGCTCTTCCTATCCCTCAAGTAATACAAATGAAGCCCTAGGCCTTCAAAATTTTCAGATGAGTAAGACTTTTTTCCCCTACCATATTATTTCCCTTTTTAAAATACACCCTGCTTTAAATCGGCAATTTACAAATTTGCTGACCGCTTAAATTTTACGGTTTGAGAAGAATGCAGGTTTTCCAACTTTTAATGAAAAATGAAAGCTAAAAATGTTTTTGGAGCTTAATTCCTGGAGCTTAATAGTCTTTAGCAAAGCATAGACAGAAATGCCACACGGTATTGCAGGGAGGGGTTTGACAGGTAAAGCCAAGGAGAAGCTGGGAGAGAGAGAGGTGACAGTCTAGTAAACAACTGCTGGTAGGCTTTATAGCAGAAAATGCTATAAAGCAGAACTGTGTGTGAAGGCAGACATGTGCAAAGCAAGAGGAAACACAAGAAATAACGCTGTTAAGCTGCAGATGAACATGCAGATTCTACTGCATGCTTACACACGTGAAGCCTAGAGTCTGCTGAGACCAACCAACAAGAAACTGGATTCAACATTAGCAACAGAAAATCTTGCATGCAAGAAGTGTGTGGAAGCACAAGAAGACATTTAATAAAGTCCACACACAAATGCAATGTCATACATGGCAGATAGGGACCTGGAAAATGCAATGTCTCTCCAGGACAGTTTCTACTGAGATTTCTACAACAGTCAGAAATATAGGATAGCCTGCTGGCAGAAGCTGGAGAAACAGTTCCTTCTCTTGTCCTCATCTTTTGCAACTGTTCCCAAGACAGAGAAGGTACAATGTCCATTCCATTTCACCAGCTAGAATGATCCTTAACATTTATAATTCAAACACCAGTGTAACATGTTAGAGAAATCTCATTGTCGTCAGAAGTGAGAAATGTAACGAAACCCAAATGTCTGAAAGTGAAATCGAAGAAAAATCTGAGGTTAAAATGCAGTTACACAAATAAAGGTATTTTGAAACATGCAGTGAAATTTGTGCTTATATTTCAAGCAGCAAATTATACATATATATATTTTACAAAATTAATTGAAAGGCTACAATATAACAATCCTTGAGTTTGAAATTTTAATACATGATTCTACTCTGTAAAGAATTATGTGTAATAGGCCAAATGCAAGAACTGCAGTCATCCAACACATGGACTATCACATTTCTTGGCTGAACAGGCCATTTAAGGATGTTGAATTCAGTTCATCCTAATAAAATATTAATTTACTAACATACGTTGCAAATGCAGTTAGTTTGAATGAGAAATAGCATAGTTTAACTGGAGCACTTAAAGAGTATTGTGTACAAGAACACTTCAGTGTTCCAAATGGTTTCTCCACAAAGGCACAACACAGATATACAGCTCTTTCTTCAAGTGCTGATTCCCTTTTGTGCAGCCCCGTGTTTATGTGGTCTCCACTTTTTTTTTTCCTTCACATGTCCCACATGAGCTTTCTGCAGCTCATTTCTTCCAGGATGTAGAAAAGAGACCCAGCTACACTTTATACTTACCTGCTGGAAAGAAAAAAAAAAAACAAACAAAAAACCAAAAAAACCCCCAACAAAACAAAAACCAACAGAAAAAAAAAAAAAAAAGAAAAAAATCACCTTGATGCTGCAATTGCTAGCAGTTAAAGGTAAGTTCCCTTTTCATTAGCTAATATTTGGCACTCTCATCAACTCTGAACCCCCCGTGCACTCTAAACTGCAACCTGAGAAACACTGCAAGAAAATTAAATGCAATGGCATACGATGCAAGAATGTGCAGGCTGTAATACACGTAAGGCTTCTGGCTGCACCCCCTCCTTCTACTCCAGTGGCTAGACAAAAATAACTAGCTAGTAGTATATATCTGTGACTGTACCATGAACAGTTAAACAACTGACATTTTGTAACAAGAAAAGCACAACTGACAAGTCCTTTAGCAGCTTTATTTGCCAATATAGAACACTTTTTTTAAAATATTATAGCATTTATTTCTTATATGCGATAGAACTGCAAAAGCGTCATTGTTTTCTTCCTGTTCACATACAAAGACGGCATGTTATAGCCCTGCATGAAAATAGCAGAATTTGGCCTTATTAAAGCATAAAAAGACAGACGATTCCTAAACACAGGACAGCAATGGTTTGAGATCTGTTGGAGTTCAAAATCATCTACATCTAGTAAGAGAATTTTGAAGCCATTCATTTGAAGTGTTAGAAGAGATCTAAAGGGTTACAGAGATTTTAAACCAAACTATTTTGCACATTTCAGTCAAAAAGTAATTGCCTGTTTCTCAAAAAACATATTTTTTTTCTACTATATCCAGATGTTTTTAAGATGTAAATGCACTTGTCATCTTTCATGTAAGCAGGGTGCTGGTGCCCCAAATTAAAGAAAAGAAGAAAAGTTAGGGTTGACAAGTATGTTCCTGCGTAACTACAAATTAAATATGCCTTTTGATATTTCATTTTTAACTGTTGAGTACCTTTTCATCAGGCTATTGCCATTAGAAGTTTTTTATTAGATTTTTAAATTAGACAAATAACAGATAGGAGATGTGACAAGTATATCAAATCTGATTTAGCAGATCTGACGCACTTAAGTTTTTTACTCTAAGAGTGGCATTTGATGTATTTGAAGTGTTTCAAACAATGCTCCCTTAACATGCCAAATAAGAAATTCAGATTTAACTCTACTATATTCAATTTATGCCAAGTACAGAATTAATATCTAAAAACATAAACAATCAACTTCAACTGAAAGTGCAAAATCACCTGAAACTTTCAGTGCAATGTGGAATTTTAAATACTACACCCCCCACCCCCCACCCCCAATATCTGATACCACCAATGAAACACAGAAGATAGATATTTTAAAAAGAATGTTACACTGGCCTCTGCAACTCTGTATGCTGTGAACTTTGAGTGGATGTTGGCTAGACTGCACAGCAGCCAGCATTTCAAAAATAATGTATGAAGAGAGACCACCATATCTTAATTCCTCAGAAAAATAAACACCCACCCACTTTTTGTGTGGTAAAAAAAATCCACACTTACTAGACCCTCAAATTTATGTAGCTGTTGTATATCTAAACAAATAAAATACAATTAAACTTTCCACATTATTAAAAATAATTTTACATTTGCATGCAAAAGCTCACATTAATAATCTAAAAGATTGAATGCCCACATACTACTATTGCTCGTACTGCACAAACTTCAATACACAGAAATCTCTTCTATCCAAATTCAGAGTAACACAACCTTCTCGTTAACCCTCCAAAAGACTACAGGCTTGGAATCCAGAAAAGATCACAAAGCCTAATTTTACTTGTAAGGTGACCATGATAAAATATATGCATTTAAAATAGAATTTATAAAAAAAAAAACCAACAAAGCACAACCTACTACCGACAGAGAGAAGAACAAACACAAACAAAATACCTTGTACACTGAACTAGCTGATTGACCAGTATACATAAAAAAAAAAATAATCTAAAAACCTACTCAGCAACTGATTAATGTTATGTTTCCCATTATCCCTTTCATCTCTTTTAATTCTGTTAATACTGTAGATTAAATTATAACAATGTTTCAAACAAGAAAAAAGAAACGAGCTGATTTCATTGTTGCTGCATGTTAAAACTGAAGTCTTTGTTGTAAAGACTCAGAAGTTGACGTTGAAATGAAAATGAAAATTTAAATGAAAGTTATTTATTAACAATAAATCTAATTAAGTTAATCATACTGCCTTCTAACACCAGCAGTCACACCTTAGATGAAAATAAAGGGGCAAACGTATAATTACATTGTGCACAAGTTCTTTCTGCCATTCAGAACTTTCATATTGAAAAGAGCACGTACGTTGAAAAACTAAACAGTAAAAATTTTCGCACATAGGCTAAATTAAAATTTGCCCCATGCAAACAATTTGCCCTTCCTTATATTTAAAACTGTAACAAAACCCGTATGTATAAATAAGTATCTGACAATTACAGGGCAACTGCCTAAGCGTGCCAGGCTTATGCTTTTTCCACACTGACAGAAACATGGTACAAAACTTTAGGAATATGTATTTTTCAAAGCTTGCTGAAAAGGCAGGCTGCTTAATTTCATTCTAATTTGTTCTTCAGAACTGTTCATTTATCACAGTTCTTCTCACTCTTCTACTTTCTCTTCTATTTCCCCATGAATTATATGATGCAAGGGAGTATTATCCCCAGTACTTACAGGCAGACGACTGCAATGATAAATAGATTGTCAAGGTTTTCAAATAAGATTTTTGTGAATATTCTACATACTACAAGATTTTAGATAGTAAAATTAAACATGAATGTTCAAATTGACAAGTGTCAGAGAAGGCAGTTTAAAGATAAAGACAAAAATGCTTAAGTGAGTTTTTAACATGACACAGAAAACCCTGAGGAGACAGGGACAGAATCCTGCCTCCACTTTTTGTCCCCTCCCAGATTATGCTTCATTTACTTCTCAAAATCTGTAACAGCTGAGGATAGATTTTTGCCTGTAACAGCTCCACTTAATACAAAACCCAGTTTTATCTCCAAAACAGCCACCATCTCATGAAGCAAGTCAAGTGGGACTTTTTCCACATGGGAAAAAACGTTGTGGTTTAAAGATTGGATTATACTTGATTGTCTTGCATAGTTTTTCCTATACATAATTTTTACTGACATTGAAAAGAAAGCAAACAAAAAACCAAAATGGAAAACAGAAAATTCTCCTACTGCATTGGTCTATATGGCTCAACAACAGAACTGTCAATACATACATGTAACTTCCGTACAGCAGATTTATATGGATTTGAGTCATTTGGCTGCTGTTGTAGACCTTGACTTTTGTAGCCTTGATTCTAAAAAAGAAACAACGTTGATGGCATTGGTAAGGCAAAACATTTAGGCCATCGTCATGTTTCTCAGCAGTACTGCCTATATATAGCATGTTAGCATTGCCTATAGTGTTACTATAAGTATATAAGTAATATATACATAACTTCTGCCAGCTGCGCAAAGAAAGTGATCAGTAACATTAACAGGCTGTCATCCCTAGAGGACAAAAACGCAAGATTGATGGGATTTCTTCGATTATACTGCAGCTTCTGGTAAACTCACTGATCTAGTGAGTAATAGACCTCTCTGCCCTTTCATTTGCACTTCAAGTTTGTCTCCTGTTTGTATAGTGCCCTTCAAGTCATTTCCGCGTTAATTCCATCTCTAAATCCTACCCTAATTTAGATTTCTACCTTGCTCATCCAGTCCTGTTTTCCCACTTCATTCCACCTTCATTCCTTGCTTGATACCAGTCTTCATCACAAGCTTTCCTTTCCAGTCTGCTCTCTCCCTTGCAGTTACTTTATTTACCAGCGTTGGTATCCCCCCCATGCCCAATTCCACCTACCCAAAAGCATTATCTTCCGATAGGCCAGATCAGGTGTTCTCTGCATTCTACTCAGCCTTCCAGCTTCTTCATTCTGCTCAGTAACAGCAGGGGGAGCATCAAGAAAGGAATACTTTCTAGTGCTTGACCAGGACAATTGTTCAAAAGAGTTACAGTCTTGAAGCTCTTGGCTGCACTAGCAACACAGGCATCATTAGAACATTCTCTGTGTTCTTCCTAACCAATTCCCAAGTATTTTCATACTCACATTTTTCCAAAATGTCCTTTGCAAAAGATCTCTCTCTGGCATCAACATGCCCCCAACTCTGGTCAAATTTTCAATTGCCAGATGGAATGCTTGAAAGTTTCAGACTGCATCAGAGAAATTATTTGCCTTTTATCTTATTTTTTAAATATGGGCAAATTGATGTTTTTGCCCTCTTCTTTCCTTTCAAAAAAAACCAAAAAAAAACCCAAAGAACTTTTTGTCAAATTTGCCTTTTTACTATCATTAGTACTATCTGAAAGCTAATGTAGAAATACCATATAAAAACACTTCAGGCCAGACTATGACGTCTTAGTGATCAGGCATAGTTGTACCCCCTAAGGAACATCAAGTAACTTTAATTATGCACCACTACACATCACTGATAGGACCACTCAGGAACGCAAGTGAGGCCTAAATGTTTTGCCTTGCCAATGCCATCAATTTTTCTTCTTTTTTAAAATCAAGGCTACAAAAGTCAAGATCTAAACCAGGCACATGACTCAAATAAAATCTTCAAATTTTGCAGTCATAAAGGTTACTGAAGAACAGATAAAAATTTCTACTACATAAATAAGTTTTTTCCTCAACAAATCAATGTGTTGATCTTTAACAAATCCTTGAGTGAACTGTCTGTTTTACTCAGTGTGACCCACTCCCAGTCATCTGTATGCCATTTTAGTTTAATAAAGTAGATACTTTTCATGCTGTACTTGGAGATGAACAGTAAAGTAGAGCTTGCTTTGTTTGGGGTTTTTCCAAGAGGAAAATTAAAGGATATGTCTGTTGTAGTACTAACTGCAACTTTTAGATTACATAAGAGTGTATTTTCTCAACTATAATCTTGTTGTACAATTTAACGTTGTTTGTAAATACTAGTGGGTTTGGGTTTTTTTTGATTGAATACTGGAAAAAGTCAGATTCTCATATGTCCCATGAAGAGTTCCCCCCCACGCAAATCCTTTTCAATAATGAAGTTCATCTACCTCCTCCAAGAGGGAGGCTTTCCCAGTCACTTACTAATTATATCTTCAGAGCACCAAATATCTTCAGGGTCAACTAACCATTGCTATAAGCAGACAAACTGAAGGTACTCAAAGTTAATCTTTTATACCAATAGTCAGAATACATTTGACAAAATTTGTCCATCAGAAAGATAGTTTATCAAGGTAGAGAAGCATGGAAGAAGTGACTGTATGTTCCTTCTTAACATGCCTAGCTTGGCAATTAACAAAAAAAACCCAAAACAACTTTTTCACTACTTCAGATCGGCACCTCTTGGCCAATACTCTGATATGTAACCCTGCAGAAGAGTCTCTAATATTCACCACCTTCACTTTGATTTTTACCAAAAAGCTGCAGAGAAAGTACATAAAACCAACAATAAATTGGACAAGCAGCAGACTAAGGCACGCCTCTAACAGAAATTCAATATTCCCTTTAAACAAAAAATACTACAGAACAATCCTAAAAGCAACATGAGTCTAGTAAGTAGATCCCAACACACTACATCAAGAAATGAACATATAAAAAGCTGACACAACTTCTTTCTCTTTGTCTTTGTTAGCTGGTGGGAATGCAAACATGCCAAGCAAAACCATACTTCAAACATGATGAGAAGTTATGTATTATTCAGATATAAACTTGGATGTGCAAGATTAAAATCTAAGTTATTTCCACTATAAACTCTATTAGATCATATATTCTCAGAAAAAAAGTAGTAACAAAAGATAGAAGAGACACTTTTCTCTTAAGTAATACACCCTAAAACCTTTATGTTTTTAAGGCCCAGCAAACAAGCACTGCAGCTCTTGATTCACAGATTACAAGCGTGCTTCTTGTAATTACCTCCCTATCAAATTTTGAAGTACCACAACATTTCTACTAAGCTTGCCATATGCAACTCCATGAAACAATCAAAACAAGAAAGTACAAATTGTCACGTCAGTCATTGATTTACTGGAAATTAATACAAGATCACCTTCAAAATGCCATGTACTATGTTACTGCAACTAACTTCTGCTTAGTATTAACCAGGCATTCATGTAATAAGTGATTTAGATGCATTAGTTTTAGATATAACAAATTAGATGTTCAAAAAGACCTAAATGTTAAGATGTGCACAGTATTCACTACTTGAAAAAAAAGACTCATATTATGCTTCCTTCAAACAGAGGCTCTTAAAGTACCTAACTAATGACTAACATCTCAGTCATGCTAAATACCTTATACCTGCCCTTCTTTGATGGTTTAACATTCTTTGCTGAACTACTGTTATAGTATGCATTTTCTCATAATTTTACCTTTTCAGAACTGTAATTACATCTATTACAGAAGTAGCCAGATTCTTTGGAAAAAATCCCAAACAATCTCAATGCTATTTTCTTAAGAAATTCAAAGATGTCTTTTATAATTCTATTATATATAAGCAATGAAGCAAAATAATCACAAAAAACAAGTATTAAAGAGATTATAAATGATAAAAGCTGCTTTAATAATTTGGGGGTATTTGAAAAATTATTTAGGAATAAAGCCTGTGAGAAAGAACTTCTAATAAGAACTTGTCAAAAGTTAAAAACACAGACTAGAAAAAAGTTTTTAATTGTACAGTATATTTTAGCTCCTATCAATCACTGCTAAAATAATTTCAGAGTTTAATAAGCAGATATTTACCTGCTGGAACAAGACAATCTTTCCAATCAAAATATCCTGCATAAATGCCAGGTTCTAACGACCCAACTATCGGATCTGCCTTGAATTCAATGTACATTTCAAACAGTCTTTGATCCAGCTCTTTCAAGGATTCCATACTAACCTAAAAAACAAAACAAAAAAAAAAAAAAGAGAAAGAACATAACAAGTAGTCATTAAGTACAAGTATTAGATCTCATGTCTTCTTTAATTTTCGGCAGAGACAATTACTTACACATTTCATAATTACATCTATAAAGACCTAGGAACTTGGCTAGACTGAAAGCTAAAGGGATATGCACAGCTTGTTCATAGTATCTGAACAACTTTAAACTTTATACAAAACCTTTTACTAAACATAGGTAACCCCTATAATTATAGCTTCTAAAAGAATTCTAGAACACAAAGCATATCATAAAATGTTAAAGTAGAAAGTCAGTATCTTAGGATGGTAATGGATGATAAATGCAAATAAAATATGTTGAAAACATCATGTGACTTCTACTTAAATGCATTTATAAAAGCTTAATCAATAGCAAAATAAAGCTTTTAAACTAATACTCATTTTCCCCAACCATTAGGGAAAATATATATATAATATATATGTATATGAGAATGATAATTTCCAGAAGCAAAGGTGTTTAAAAGTGAGCAAGAAGGCAGGGCTCTAGATCAAACCGGGAATTCAGAAGAAAGAAAGAAAAGAAGAATACCAACTCCTTATCATTCCTTTCTGAAGATTTAATGTTGCAAGCTGCAGAATAAGGGATGAAGCTTATTTACTGCAGGGATGTCTTAAACTGTGTTCTCCTCTGGCATGCCTACATTGTTAAGAGAAGAGAAAAGGGAACTGCAATATTCGAGTCAGGAATAGACAGACAGATAAGCCTTCAGAGGAATTAGATCTGAAGTGCACAGGAAAACAGAGATATTATTGAGGTCAAAGTTGCTTCCAGGTTCCGTAAAGTTGGGATGGTGAAGTTGGTGCCCAGAAACAAGAGACACCACCATTTTCCTGCTTTTCTATCTGATGAACCTCCTTTACTTTGTCACAAGAGGACCTGTATCCCAAAGACAGGATTTTCATGAGACACTGAGAATTTGGTCTCAGGAGAAGATGAAGGCTACATTGTTGTTCTTTCCCTTCTACCTGACAGCCTGTTGACACTCAAGAC
>NW_009259043.1:1423793-1476769 GCF_000687185.1 Egretta garzetta | reverse complement strand
AAATGTAAACCCAGAATAGGTTTCAAGATATTCTTCACTTCAATTTCCTATGATTAGGGAGAATAATTATCCTTGTACCACTCCTATTTAGGTTTGAGCTAGTGGGAAAAATAAAGTACACGTTCCAGTGGGAAGTCCCTGCAAACACGCACCCATTCAATCTGTGAACCCACTACTTCAGTTGTCCTTAACAAAAGTGTTTTAGAATTAAGTAATTCCACTTTCCACTTCTTCAGTCATTCAACACAAAAGATCATCAGCACATTCAGTACGGGCTTTTTGTTTCATGCGAGTCCTCTCTTCAACCTCTTTCAAGTTCAATGTGCAATTGAGATAGTGGTGGGTACCCTTGTTTTTCAGCTGGTGGAAAGATTACAAGAAAGAATGAACAATTCATCTGAATGTTCTTTTGAGCCCAGGATGCAGGGGTGAAGCAGAGCAGAAGTTCTCAACAACTTCCATTGTGTATACCCATTTTCCTGACTCCCTCGTGGGATAAATGCTCACAAAGAAATATCCAACTCTCTCCTTGTTATCTTTCTGCTGTGAACTTCCCTGTAGCTAAAGTTTCCAATTTTTGTATTAAAGCCATTTTGACCCTCTGTCCTAGTAACCCGTCTGCCTTACTAAGTATCAGAACTGTGGAAACAATTTTATTCAGAAGCTTAATCAATAAGCTAGGATGTATATTCTTGAATATCTATTTTTTTTTTCCACTTGCTAATTGACTAAACTGATGATAAAAAGTTAAATTAAAGAATGTCCACAGAAAAGCACTTAAAAGAATTATGCAGAAATTAAATATAATTACTGGTGAGTACCATAAGTATGTGCCAAGATGGCATGTGCTAAAGCAGAGTGTGAAGTTTGGCCATTTTATGTGACTGTATCTGGCACACTAAGAAAAAAATGGAAATAAAACCCATGTAAAATGTAAGGAAATTTTCTTGGTTACTATTTTATGATTTCTCTATTTTCAGAATATTAGATAATAATGATTTCCCTAACAAAGGCAATTTAAAAAAAAACAAAAAACAAACACCAACGAAACAACAGGTAGTTTTTACCAACATACGCTATAAAATTCACTTTAAAATTCAATTTATAAAGTTAACAGAATTTAAAAGTATGGTTTTGTTTCTCAGAATAAAACAAATTCTATTTTTCAAAAATTTTGTCAATTCTTCATTGCTAATTTTTAATCTAATAGATAGTTAAATAAATTAAGAAACTTAGAGAACCCTGTGAGCTTCTAACCTCTCCTGAAATTAATGAAGGGTTCAAAACTTGCCCTCTTAAGATGACTATCCAATTATCCAAATCCTCCCAGCTAGCATTACTGATTGATGCGTCCCATATATGCAGTACTGCACCAGTCAGCACTTTTAAAGGGTTAACAGAGATTTGAAATTAATCTGTGACTTCAACATTTGAATTTTGTCATTTATAAACCTACCAGACTTTTAATGGCAATACTGATTGATGTGGCTGTACAAGACAGAGTGTTGAGTACATACAGAACAGATGTCTTATTTGCTTATATAGACAACACTAACTGTACCTAGCTCAACTCTCAGTTGTTTCAGTAGCAAAGAAAGGCAATATCCACAGTAATTTTGTATGCTGTACTAACATTACAAATCATATCATCCCCATTTAAATGCTATTCAAAATTACTTCAGCCACAGAAATTCAAACAACATTCAGGCAGAATGGGACTAAGGATGTACTACATAGTAGAAACATCAGTTCGAGTGAAATATTGCACTGTGTACTGGAAAAGATAACATTTTACTTCCAACCAACAAATGTTTCTGGAAATTAACTTTATGGTCCCAAGGATTAAGTCACAACATTTCTCATAAAAAATGATTAATCTTTACAAAAAGGCAGGAAAATGAGACAGCTACTGCCGCCCACTTTGACATTTTCGTTCTTTGAAAAAAAAAAACCAAAAAAAAATACACAACAAAAACCAAAACACAACAAAAAAACCTGAACTAGTTTATGAACAACAGCTATCAGTAATACAGATTGCCAGATGAAATAATTTATCAAGCATATTTGAGATAACGATCTTTTACTCTCTGCATTAAGAAAACACAGTGACATTAAACGGCTTTACTAAGAAATCTGATAAGCTTTGCCATTGAACACACAAGTCCTGAGTAAGAAAGAGGTCACATTTTCTATAACAGCTATTTAAGCCTTATAGGAACACAAATAACCATATCGTTGTTGTTGTTGTGTCCAATTGATGCTTGAAGTCCCACTCATTTGTAGAAGGCTCACCCAAGAATCCTTTCAGCCATTTGAACACT
This sequence comes from Egretta garzetta, assembly GCF_000687185.1. NCBI lineage: Eukaryota > Metazoa > Chordata > Aves > Pelecaniformes > Ardeidae > Egretta > Egretta garzetta. The sequence continues at coordinate 1,474,448 of NW_009259043.1, read as the reverse complement.
TGCACTTAATTTCCACAGAAAGTAAAACAAATAAAACCCCTTTCCTTCAAACAATGATACTTCATTCCAGTGCTCTCACTTACTTGAGTTATTTTTTCAACACCTTGAAAGCCATGTTTCTCAAAATGTTCAGCTATGTTTAGGAAGGTATGACGTTCCAGATAACGGCAGTTACTGAGTGCAATTAAAAGCCTCTGTTCCTAAAAATTTATATTAAGAAAAGAAAGAGTACAATAGTTAGAAAAAAGAAATATCAGCATGACCAATACTGCAAATGTATAGTATTTTATTGACTCTGTGTGTTTGATAAACATGCTGTAAAGTGGTGTTTACAAATATTTTTGTCAATGAAACACCAAGAACTGAGTGAATATCAGGTATGATGGTTGAATATGCATGCTTGTTCTTACAGGATCTAGAGCATTCACTGGAATAGCTGTGACTAATACAGAATCATGGTTAAGACTTCTTTACAAAAATTAGGTTTGGACAGCTTTCCAGGAAGCTGTTTCTGGCTTTTACTTTGTTTCAAGAAGTATGCTAAGAATTATTATGACCTTCATAAAATTAACTGAAGATCATCTTCACTTTCACATGAAGCTGGCTAAAACCAGGGAAGCAAACCAGGTACTGAATGAATGCACTCACCCATTCTAAAATACTAGAAGGTTCAGAAGTACATAATGTAAATTCAGCAGTTAATTTGAAAAAAAAATTAGGTGGTTATAACTCATGTCTGTTCTTCAATGATTTTTTTAATTACAAGAAGGTCTACTACATTGTGGAGTTGAGATACCAGAATTGCCTTTCCCTGACCTCGGTGCAATAAGGTGTAGTTTCCAAAGGGACAAAGAACCAAACAAGACAGAACTACTATTTAAATAGATTTAAATAGATTTGGTGTTCCCTCTTCCCCTCTCCTTCTCCCAATGGGAAAACATTTTTTTTCTAGTTCAGATGGAAGTTCAAAATCAATGCCAGAAAATATTCTGAAAACAAAATTATTTGGCAATGAAGTCATGGTAACAGTGAATATCTGATTAAAAATATTGGTAAGTGTTGCATTTTCACACTCAGAACAACTCCTGACAATTTTGTATTCCAGTAATATGACGACTAGTATTGAGATGTGCGGTTGCATACTACTTTAAATTATAATCAGTTGACATGCAGACTATTAAAAAAAATGATAATTTTAAAAATACAGTGACAAATCTTACTCTGGTAAATCACTTTCTCTTTTCTCATTACTCAATCAGGAAAGAAAAGATAAAGTCTTCTGTGATTTACATAAAAAAATGTGACACCACGGTAACTGAACATTGTCTAAAATTGTTGATTTCTTTTTTACTGAAACATTCATACCTATGACACATAGGAACAAGTCACAGCAACAAAAAGTTACTTTGACAACAATTAATGAAGATTTATGTGTTGCAAGAATAAAATGATATAAAGAACTAATTATTATAGTCTGCAATTCAGAAACCTGGCCTGATTTGGTAATCTGTGATTCTTTATTGTAGTAGGAATGCTTATTGCTCTTGTAAATGAGGCAAAGCTGGGCTTCTGACATTTAAAACCTGTACTAAGGAATATTGACTTCACAAGAGGTTCTCACTAGGTTTCTTGCAGGGATCAACTACATTTTTTTCCATCAGCCACCGCACTAGAAGAAAGTACATTAACCAAAGTCAAAGTGTCAAGAATATTAAAAACCTTTCTTCCAAGTTCCTAAAAACCAGACCCTAATACAAGCAAGCCAAACAAATAATCAATACTTACTCTCGGTAAAGTAGGTTTTTTGGGAAAAATCTACACTACTGAATATCTGTATCTTCATGGGCTTTAAAAAGTAACTAATAATCAGACCTGTTCTTAAAGCAAGGTGATAAAACAAAAGTCAGATCCTCAGCTGTCTTAACACCAGTGCTATTTTCACTGATTTCAATGCCATGTTAGTTTCTGAGGAGGACCTGGTTTCAAAAAATGTCTTCATTAGTTACCTTAAGAAGGTATACTAAGTTATCATAAACGAACAGTGCTTTTAAAAAGGGCCTTATATTCAAGCCTTATATCCTTGTATTTTCTTACACTTATATACATATGTATCTAAGAAAATGCCTCTAGAATACAGAACTGCTCTCTAAAGAAGGAAAGCAAAAACCAAACACTTAAAAAAAAGGACCACATTCCTGTGACTTTGAGAAATATTAAGTTTCACATCAGCTTTTAGAAATAGAAGCCAAACTTACTGAAGAAAGACTTGAGTCTTCATGAATGCTTCCAAACAAATCGGGAGATGAAACATCAACTGAAAGACTAGGAATATTGTTTAAAAAGTGAGTAGTATAGTGCTTTTGATTATCTGAATCATAGTGTATTCAAATGAACAGTTGGAACAGAGGACTGAAATCTCGTTTCAAGCCCCCTCACAACAGTTAAAGCACCTCACGTTGTTCAGTTTTTCTAAGATGTCCACAAAGCCTGCAGGAGCTTGGTGGAGAGACAGTACTATTCTAGCTACAAACCCTTCCTTCTTAAAGCATTTTAATTTTCTATAATTTCTCTGGTTTGCCACAGATTCCATTTTGGTTTTACACCTATTCAGCCAACAGAGTCGTCCAAATAGCAAAAAAAAAAAAAAAAAGTGGCATTAGGAACTTTTCTACTGTATATTGCAGGTACCAGTATTTGCCAAGCCTCTGGCTTTTGACAAAGAAATGATTGGTACTCTTGGAAACTCAAGCGATTCTGACTTGGTTTGGTCTCTAAAGTAAGTGGCTCATGAGCAATTATCGAAAAAACAAACTTTCAAGAACTTAGCAGAAATACCAACAGAACCAGTCAAAATAGAAGGGAAGAAAAGACAGGCAGGGGCCGTTTCTCCACGACTAGACATTACTTAGTGACAAGGACAACTCATTCCATGTAAGGTCCTGTCAAAAACAACATACCTGTTCCTACAGCATACAACTACGGTCATTAAATAAAATGGTATAAGCAATACCATATTCATTATTTTGTACAATATCTATCACATGATGTCCCTCAATTGTTTGGCATAAAAAGTATCTGCTCTTATTTCAAAGCATCACTAACCAGAAGCAAAAGTATTCACAAGAAATATGGAATACCAGAGGGAATAAAACCACACCACCACTGAAATTTGAGATTTGCACCCACAATTTCAGAATACTACACATAGGTCCTATTTATTTTACTTACTGTGCCGTATCTATGTCACCATCAGGTTTGGTGCTCAGTTGTTCCAAACAGTCTATGAAGACCTAGGAAACAATAAAAAAGAGCTACATTTTCTGCCAGAACAACAACAAAAAAAACCCCAACAAACCACCCCCACCCCCCAAAAACCAAACCAAAAAACCCAACTTAAATTCACTTTTACTATATCAACAGAAGCAGAACAATCATCATCACCTTTCTTTGTCCTAAACCTTACATAAATACAGTAACATTTTTGTTACACCTTTTAAATACATATTTTCAATTCTGTATGCATCACAATTTACTTGTAGCAAAGCACAGGAGTTATTAATCCTAAGTGATTCTCATCATGCACAGCTAAAATTATGCAGTGATAATCTGCTGATTTGCAAAGAAGGCATTGTTAATAGTTTTCAAGTGTTCAAGCTGAACAGTTGATCCCAAGTAAACATCGCAGAAGCATCACTGAAATCTATTTTTTGCTCTGGCTCATGATTTCTTATTTGAGAAGACTATAAAAATGGTTCAAAAGCCTAAAACTTGCAATTATCTAATTTCAAATATATTTAAACCCCCCCCTCGATTTTGTTAAAAAGAATATTTTTTTTCTGATAGAAAAATTAAAAGCTAGATCTTCAGCTGATGAAAATCAGCATTGCTCCTTTTACTGCAGTATATCAATGTTAGATGACATCAGCTCAGCAAGCGTGTCTCAGTCATCAGTAAAATCTTGAACAGTCACAATCAGTAAAATACTTGAATATGTCACTTACCCTCTGAGGATTTGATATCATCAGATTCGGCTAGTAAGCTCTACATACTTTTAAAAATCAAACATTTCTCAGTATCCCAGAGTGTATCAGAGGAACAACAGAGTCATCAACTTAAGCTGCCTTTTGGGAGGTGGGCAGGGTACAAAGCACACACTTTTGTTGATTGCTTGTGTTCACAATTTCACACTTACAAGTGCTCGAGTTACCTGCATGATCCCAATGCTTAGCTGGCACACATCTTCCTGTGTTTTCTGCTGCTGGAAAACCTGAAGATGCAAGCATATTATTGCAGCAGAACAGCTTCATGTGGCCTTACTCTCAGGGAAGGCCTGAGTAACCTATCCCTAGAGAGATGACACAATTATAGGAATGGCTGCTGGGACAGAGTGTTTTCTCACGGATCAATTTCAGTTTTTCCCTACCTTAAAAATGGTGAGAGAATATAAGTCCCAATAAGCAGTTTGACAAGTATGAAGAGATAACACATTAAAAGGAAAGAAGTCCTAGTACCTAGTACACGTGATACATATCATTGCTGGCTAAAGAAATTGCAGCAAAAGCTCCCAGGATAATCAAAGAACTTTGTACCCTAACAAAAAGGGCACAACACTATGGACTGCAGATTACTTTTAATAATGTTCATTAAGAAACTAGACAAGCTACCCGTAAAAATTAAAATAAGAGAGGAGAGAGAAACAGAGGGGTCCAAAGGACTTCCTTAGATCACTGAAACCTGAAAGAAAACATCAGTATCACAATCAGTCAGGGCCTCAAGGTACTAAGTGGATAGGGATAACCAGGACTCCTGATTTAGAATAAAATTTACAGAAGTAAAAAGCTGAATTCAAGTTCTGGAAGTCGTTGGATGCAACACTGAATGAAGCATAATTCCTAGGAATGCGCCCTCCCACCCCCCCCCTTTTTTTTCCATGTAAATAAAGTCACATCTACTGCCATCTGAAAATTACACTAGTAGGGTTTTTTCAAAAGAACAGCTTTAAAGAGTTAAATATAGGTCCAATCTGCCCCATACACACACAATTACCCCAACAAAGGAAACACAAACAGAATTCTAAAAGCTAGCAGCAGTGAAAAGGGTGTACAGGGAAAAAACAAAGAGGAAAGTTTCACCCCTGTATCATTCTCTGAAAGTTCTTGTTCTGAAACCCAACAGTAATTTACATAAAAAGAACAAAAATAAAAGCATAAATCAAAACTTACGCTGGCCTCTCCAGGTTTGCAGTCCAGCACAGTTTTAAGAGATTGCAAGGAATGGATAATGCACTGTTCAAACTGGGATGGCTGAAAGGCAAATGACTTGTTAGCTTTAGATAAGCATGTCAAATGTATACTACACAAATATATAAAAACTTCAATGCCACATGGTAAGCTCTTTATTTCCAAATTATCACAAATAAGGGAAAAAACAAAATAAAAGCACAATTTGTATATTACCAGAGGACCCTTTTGTAGGGATGTACTTTTGTACTTAAGTTATCTACAGAAATATTACCTTAGATCAATATACTTTTTTTTTTTTATCTGAATGAGAGCCTTCTACACCGAACAGCTCCCTCTAAAAGGGTCATGTAAGATTTTATATCTTGTTTGTGGTAGCATATAATGACAATTACATTACAGATGCCTGTGACACCCTCCCTCCTCCCCTCCTTGATCTAAGCTGGGATAGAATTTCACCTGGAATATCTGATATTTCTGCATTTTATTTCAGCAAAAGGTTTTTAAGAAAAATATATTGAAATTGTTTTCACATGGAGAAAAAAATTATCACAGGTTTGGAGGGCTTTCTTTTACCTTCAGGTTTCCAAACCTGAAGTACCAGTGCTTGATGCGTGTATCAGTTTCACTCTGAGAGTGCAAACGAGTTCACAGCATCAGTCATTAGTCAGTTTTTCCTTGTCTTTCTGTCTTCCTTGTTAAGTCACACCTATTTTTTTATTTTAATGAGGCTGCCTGCTGGTATTAGGCAGGAAGCTGTTATACAGGGCCACGTGAAGCACAGAGGCATCACTGTTCTAGGGGGACATCATCCTATTGGATTTGGGTCAAAGAGGTGGACAAAAAAAGCTTCTAAGCCATGTAAACCCGCTTTTCATCCAGTATATAGTTTATGGCAAATCACCAACTTTAGGCTTAGGAGTAACTTTTATTTCTGTAAATGCTAGGCTGGAGGTGGATCATGAAAGCGATGCCTGCATGGCAACCTGAAAATCATTAAAAAAGCCACTAAGACAATCCGTATTTATTATTTTTGGACCTGCTTGAAAGAAGAAGAACAGCAGTAAAGTGCTGCTCCTGTTTTTTTTGTTTCCACATAATAAAACATCACACCTCAGGAGAAGAAAACTGTTCAGACATGTTATCCTTTGGATATTATGAAACCGAGGAAAGTTGGTTCTGTGTCTTACTGTATCTTTTACCTGGAATATAAATGCTGAAGGGGTTATCAACCAGTATTTCCTGCAAACTTAAAATACAGTTTCTATCTCAAGACTAAAACGTTCCCAAAGAGACTGCTTGACCCTTGTTTGTACTGGTTAATTTTTGTTACAGTATTACCACAATGAACTCTACTTTAGTAGATAAATAACCCTGCTATGACAAAACATAGCCAACTGCCACCATTAAAATTTGGCACATCTCAACCATGGCCTCAAAAGGTACCTAGGGAAGTGGTGTATACAAGGAATTCATGGGTGATTTCTAAATCCAAAAAAGACCGAAGCTGTTTTTAAACAAAGATGGGTTAGGATACAGCAAAAGAATAAAGAAACAAAGCTTTGTGGAAGATCTTTCCTCCTCCCTCCATTTTACAGATGAATAGAATGAAAAACAGAAATGTTAAGGGACTTGCCCAAGTCAGCAGCAACTGAAACCAAGACCAGAAGCTGTAAATCTGGTTATAATACTACAATTGCCCAACAACACTCCTTCCTACAATGTGTCTATTGTGATTGCTTAATGCCCTCCTACTCAACTTCAAACATGTATTTATAGAAGCAAATAAGAAAACTAAAAAAGTCTGTGGAGCATTCTCTCAGATAATATACACAAAGCAACTCTCCCTCCCACAGGCCCTTTCTGCTTTCGCAGATTGTTTTTAAGTCACACCTACAACTTGCTTGCTGTGTTTTAGGCATTACTCATTACTGTGTATTTCCAGAAAGCATCTCACTAATTTATCTGAATTTGGTTTCAAGTCATTTGTTGTTTGTGTGTAGGCAATCTCCTAAATTAGTTGCTTTTCAGTTCAATTTCTCATTATAACATATAAGTGACCTATTTATTTAGCTACAGACCAATTCCATGGTAGTGAGCCTACTAAGTTATGAAGCATTTTGATGTGAACTGAACTTGTTGTGACCTCAAAAATATTTTTTACTTCAGTAAACCATCCCTAAAATAAGATGCTTAACAATGAAAGTTATTGTTTATCTCCGCAAAATCATGCTAGAGGTCAGCAATAATTATACTGATACATTTAAATAACCCTACTTAAGGCAGAAAGTCATGATACATATCTTGATGCCCAATTCCTATTTATTTTTGTCTCTCAATACACAGCACAAATCTGCAAAGCTTTTGTTCATGCTTTTTTTTTTCCCTGTTTTGCAACTTCAAAAATATTGCTGTCTAGTAGTACCTTTATCACTTAAGCTTACTTCAGACATAATAGTTTGAGAAGCACAAATAAAAAAAGAAAAAAATAACTTTGTGTTTGGTGATGAGATCTGTTAGGAGTGCTGTAAATAAGTAACCATCCAAACAAAACATTTTGTATTTATCTTCCCATAGTTTCATATTTTAATAAAACTATAGACACCAGTATGCACACACATAGACAAAGTCCAAAATAATTCAATTTTTGGAGAATACAGAAACATTACACTTGCAAAAAAAAAAAAATCCAGCAAAGAAAGTGCCTACAAGACACGTAAGGATACCCACCAACGATGTCAACCCTTCATTGTCAACAACCCAGTCTTCCTTTTCAGCTAACCTCTTTATATCTGTAAGACAGAGCAAGAGGGGGAAGGGGAGAGGGGGGGAGGGAGAAGGTACTCATTTTCATTATTAAAAACTCCTTGAACTTGAAAAGATAAACCACAGACATTGGGACTGCAATGACTAGGCATACAAGCAAATAGCACTAAAAGCTTCAAAGCTTTCAGCATTCTCAAATGACTAAGAATGGAACTCATACATGGTATGCTGGTGACACCACATAGAGAAGCGTATCTGCGATACATGGCAAGACTTGCATGAAGCACATCTTTTACTGGAAAGCTTAAAATTAAAGAAATATTGTGAAGCCTTCGGGTTTGTTTTTATTTAGTAAATTTTTAATCACAACATAAAATACCACATTTAAGAACCCAAGTCTCTAGTCAATTATACTCCAGCTCTTAATTAAAAATGAAAGAACAACTGCCTAGCATTTTAGCAAAGACAGAAAGGACAGCATATAATTCATATTTAATAACTATAAAAGAGGCCTGGAGTCCCCACTCAGGGTCAAGGATCCACGTCGCTAGACTTTCTTCAAAAATACATGAAGGCATATACAAAAAGCACTCTCGTCTGCTACCCAGAAGCTGCCAACTTCCTGAAGCTAACAGGAGCTAAGTCAGGATGTGAATCCAAAGCTCATGCACTGTAAAGAAAATTCCTCTATGGATGCATGCTTCTGCATCCTTGTTTGTTTTTGGGGGGCTTAATCGATTTGTAAACAGAACAGAGATGAACCATGTGCAGTTCATGGGGGCTTTCACATACAGTTTTTCACACACATATTGCTCATCAGAACTGTCTGTACATCATGAAACTGCCTTCTAAATGACAAAAAAAATTCAGTGAATTACTGTCTCTCCTCAAAATCCAAGAAAAGAGGGTAACTAATGCATCCTGAAAGGTATCTTCACTATCTTGGTGCTTTAATTAGCTGAATTAAGAAGCTTGGTTATAGTGTTATACCCTGCAATTCTACATCTCATGGAAGTATAGGCTTAGTGAGGATAAAAAGTATTCCAGGATTGTGCAGAATAATTACTCTGTTCATTTCCTTATTTAGTAAACCTCTTAGTTCAACAAATATTCTTGCGAGGCTTTATATTGCACTGGTCAGCCTTTACACGTTTTTGTGGCTGCTCGCTTTTGCATTCTGTTCTGAGCTAATACAAATACAAAAGAAAGAAATTTCTTTCTCGTATTTTATTGCTCACCAAATTCCAGTCAAATACATTCATGTAAACCCCCTGCCTAGTCTGGCATTCACATAATTTGGCTTTCATGACCTTTATGACCAGTGATCACATATGAGAGGGAAAGAACACAGCCTGCTTCTCAGGGCCAGCATGAGTATATGGTGTTTATCATAAGACAACAAGAAAACCCTGTGCGTGGGCAGATCCATCCTATTTAAATAGTTAACAGTGCTCTATTAAAAATTTTAACTAATCTGAGTGCCTTTATGAACTTAAAACATGCAGCAAGAGATGAGATTGAACTTTGTATCAACAGTCTCCACAGCTCATATTTCAGAGAGATTACAGAGGAGAGATTCAAGTCCAGGAGGAGCCTTTTTGACACCTATTACAGATATAACTACATCTGAGATCCATTTACATAGCTCCATGAGAACTTCCATTAACTGTTCTTCCACTGGTTCCCCAAAAATAACAGTTTCTCCAAGGGCCAAATTAACCTCGTCCTGTCCAGAAAAAAAAAACAAACCTATCTAAACTTATTTAAGATACACAAATTTGCTTTAGCTGATAAAGAAGAAAAAAAAAGGGTCCCATAGATAAGGCACACAATGCAACAGTATGGAATGATAGGCATCATACAGGCAGACATCTTTTTTCTTCTCGTGTTTGATGCACAGCCAATATGCAAAACTGCTTTGCAGACAGGGGATGGAAGCAGCAGTCGAGGAAGGCTGATGTTACTGGCTAAATGAGAGAGAGATACATTATCCAGCCAACGTAACATACCGGCCTCTTAAGGGATCTGATCTACTTTGATTCAAGAAAGGAAAGTATGAATGTTCAGACCAAATAGAGAATCATTCAAACAGATTGGTAAATCTGCTTTTATAAAAATCCAAGGTACAGATTACTACAAGAGTTGTTCCTCCACAGAACATACGTGGCCAGTAACCAAGATGTAAGAAGCAGAAACTCTGGATATGAACTGGGCTATTATTACGACACATTATGCAAAACTAGTAAGACAGCAGACTTTTTGGCTGAGAGCTTCATCGTTAATCATGTATCAGAGCTCTCTGGACTGCATTGGAGAAGGTAGGTGGACAGCTCACAGAGATTTGATAAGCTAAGGATTGTCAGCAAAACGGTTCGGAGCTTAGATGCTAGATACTTCTTTCCTTTGAAACAGTCAGGAAATTGGAAGAATCACACACAATTCCTAGACAGAGGGCAGTCAGTCTAACATGACATCCCCATGTCACAATTTATTTTTTTTTAAAAAAATCTTTTTCACCTGCCATTAAAAAAAAAATCTCAATGGTGCTAGGTGAAGAAAAGCCAAAGAGGCTTTCTATACTTTCAGTGAAATGTGAAATAGTAGTAGTACTTTCCTTGAGGAGTTTCAAAGAGAGAAGACAACCTATATACTTGTATGGCCAACTGGTTGATATTCATGCAGAAAAATAATGTTAACACTGAAATGGGATTTAATAAAAGAATTAAGAGCCAAGAATATAATTAGTGTCAACATTGTATCAAATAAACCATAGAGCCTTTATGATTTGTCATCACCAAAAGTTTAAAAATTTGCTTAATTAGCCATTTGTACTTCGCACACTTAAGACTTGGGTAAAACACTTAGCTTCATGTCAGCATACAAAATAATGATGAATCATATGTTAAAGATTAAAAACTGATTAATTTTAAGATTAAAAAGCCCTGATTTTTTTAACATTGAGGGTAATCAGTCTTCTGGAAAAAACCCTGCTAAGTGAATTAGTAGGTCAATCTTCCCTCAGATTTTAAGAGACACATTTATTTATGGAAGATTTACTTCATTCACGTTCAGGTTTCAAAGTAGAACACAAGACGGTAAGAAGAATGGCCTCTGATGCACAGAGTCACATTACATTTAGAGAATGTGTTACTGGCCTTGACAATCCAGACATTTATGGCAAAAGCTACACAGTAGGAAGCCTGGGGATTTTAATATTAGTAAAAGGCCTTGGAAAACACACAACTAACATACTTCATAAAAGGCTGTGGATTTTTTGTATTGGGGGTGGGGCATTGCTTATGTAATTCTTCAATTCTGGATGATCTCAAAAAAGAACATAAACAATATTTCAAATATGGAAAAGCTGCATCATGAGATAAATCACTTGCATTGTAAAACTGTCTCAACTCAAAAGAAATGGATCTAACATACTTTATCAATTAGACTAAGGGAAGACTCAAAATACACATTTCTGACAGAAAATTAACTCTTGCGAGGTATTACAGAACTCAGAGGAGTCCACTGCTACTATAACATCTGTAACAAACATGGTTATCTTCCAGAACATGATTTGGCCTAATCAGAGACAAAAAAATATGATAGTAAGCAGAGAGATTTTTATTACCTTCAGCTGTGTGTTGTAAGGTGACTATAATGCAACGTACACGAAGGTCCAAAATAAGATCCTGGATGATCTGAAGCATATCATTGGGTATCTCGAGTGCAGTAAGAGACTCAGAACTAAGCCTGGAAAGCAAATAAAATTAGACTGAAGTGTAAATCTGCGGGGTTTTTTTAAGCTGATATAACTTCATTGAATTTTCTAGATGTTTTCTGTGTATGCGAATACAATAGCTCCATCCACAGTGAGTCTGAAAACTGATTATCCCATTCAGAAAAGATTACTTGCTTAATTCAGAAGCTTGCAAACACATTTTTTTTTTGTAACATTACAATAATGTCATAGCAACGTGCCAACTTTTCCTACTGTCTTCTTGCACTTCTCTGCCTGCCCTTCTGCATATCTGTCTCTCATCCTATAATCCAAGAATAATCCTTTTGGAGCAGAAGTAGCTTTTTTTCCTGTTTTTAGGTGAATGCCTAGATAAAATCCTAGGTCTACAACAGGGTTTCTCAGATATTGTTTACCCACATTTACAACAGTAACAGCCATCAAGCTGCCACAAATGGTGATGTGGCTGTGCATCAGATTGCCAAGAGTACACACATTTAAGGAGCCAAAATACCGCTACTGCATCACCTGCAAAGCAAAGAGTGAATTAATTCACTGTTTGGCTCCCAACTCTGACCAGGCACAAATCACTGACTGAGGATGGAAACATTAATTTCCATTTTTTCCTTTAGAAATAGTAATACAGCAGCTGCTTACAAGGAATAGCATTTCAGCTTTTAACTAAAAGGCTGCAGTTGTGCTCATACTTTAGTTAGGGGCACAAAGTGAGGTTTACTGCTTTTATCCAATTGTTGGGTATTTAAGCAAGGATAATTCAAATGCAGTCATTACTGTTTGCCCTACTGCTAATACTGAGAAAAGCACAGGTACTAGAACATGCCAAAGAACAGGAGTAGGAAGGTACAAACAAAAAAGTTTGAGTAATAAGTGGAACATTTCCAATCAGCCACCTGTAGCCTTCAGTTCCTTACCCTCGGTGTTGGGCGTAAATTATCAAAACCCCACCGTTAACCAGAATGCTCTCTGCTGGGCACAACTACTGAATTAGTAGATTACATAAATCCACACTAACTCAGCCATCCAGGAAACACAGGATGTAAGTACCCATCTCTGAGAAGTTTACACAACACAAAATTCTTGCTGACAATGGCTTCACCTTATTGCATAGCTCTGATTTATCCTCTGGAACCTATTTAAGCTGGGCAATGGTAGAATGGGATACAAGAGGAAGACTGTGCAACCACCCCACTTTAAGCTATATGATACATAAAGACAGGCAGAAAAATTAATATTGCACAGATGTAATGCCAACGCCCCATCTAATTTTGTAAGTTTTAGCATTCTTAAATACAAGCAGAAAATGGTAAATCATTTGTGAGATGACTGAGAAAGAGCAAAAATCTATCATGTGCTTCATAATATTAGGAACTATAAAAATAAGACTTAAGCTATCCCATAACTTTGCAACAAGTAAGGTTTTTATGCAACGTGTAGACTCTTCATAAGAGTCCACCTCCATCGTTGGTGTGTGTCACAAGAATTTATTAGACTGTCAAAGAGTGTGGGGGCATGAAAAGAGAAGTACTTGCAGCACCTGCAAAAATTTCTGACCTGGTCATCAGTGGTCAGTACTCCATCATGGTATGTTCAGTTCCTCTTCTCCAGATTGCCCTTTTTCTTCTCTACTTTTGACTGCTTTGCATTAAAGTCTAGCTCACTTTGGTAAAGTGCCAGCACAGGCTTCAGTAAAGAACATGAGGTGGGGAAAAGAGTGGGAGGGGGAGAGAATTTCCCCAGCTCTCAGTTCAGTTGTTCATTACCAGGGAAGTGGCCAGAAAGCAAGAGGAGATTCTCTGAATAAAAGCCTTCACATATCCTAAAACCTCAGCCTGGATCACACCTCGGGTGGCAGGACTCTGAAGCATAACCGACCTCTTCAAGCCAATATTACAGATGTGCAAGTGTTAACTTCTAGAATTTTATAATTTGAGTGAAGTTGGATTACTTCTCATAAAAGGGCAATACTGGTGCCAAAGCCTGTTCCCTTGCCCCTTTACATCTTTTCATCAAATGCCAAGTCAGTTCCTTCTTAAATGGGAAGCTTTCTATAAAATTCAGCCAGAATAAGAAACTTCACATGGAAATTTTTTTTCTGAAGGGTTAAAGTACAGATAACGTAACTGACAACACTGGGAAAGTGTTAAACAGACTTGAGAACAGGTATGTATCCATCCACAATAAGAATACCTATATGTGATTATAACCCTTTCTTTTCTTCCTCTGTGCTTTGCTTGTTACCTACTTTGAAAACTACACATAAAAAGTACAGTATCATATCCAGGTATTACTCAAGTTTCCAAAAGATAATGACAATTCTTGTATCCTCCACAGAAAAATGGAAGTGAATTCTGTGTGTTAATGAGACATTTTGTAATTAATGATGTGCACATTACTAAGTTTATAAAAATATCATTATAAGCAGAATGACATTATAAACAGGAGTATCACCCTCCATAAAGCAACTGTAAAAGTAAATTATGATTTGAAAATGATACACCCATTTTTGCAGAGATGGGAAGATGTGTAGCAAATAAAGCAGATAACTGCAATTGCTTTCTACCCTAAGGAATCAAATCCTGTTTCATCCATGGAGTGTCTATGCTGTGCCAGGCAAATATTTTATTAAAACGTTTTCCTAAGGTGCTACAGAAAAAAAATTAATATATCATTACATAATAAGGCTATATCATGGCGCATTATTAATTACACTTGGACATAGAATCCTAAATCTGTCATAGGTAATGCTTTTGTAATCCTACTTTTGAAAATGTTAACATTCTCACTACTCAGGGTATTTAACATAATAAATAACGCAATTTGTCTTAAACCACACATATTCCAGGAATAGCATCATTTTGTAGGTCCACAGGTCCATTTACCTTACAGTCTGGATAACATGTGTTAGCCACTGGCCAGAAAGTTCAGATTTCATCTCCCAGCCACCATATTGTCTTGATTCTCCTTCTCTCAGGCTGAATGGAAGCAAAGCTCCTCGGATAAGTTTTACCAGAGAATGCATCACTTCCTGAATCATTTTCTGCATCAGAATAAGAGAAAGAAAAATCAAGCAAAAAGCTCTATCAATGTGCTTAAGCAGCCATGTACTTGCTACACACAACAGCTTGGAATGTATGATTTACAGGTGGCTCCACATGGTAGAGAGTAGATAAGGAGGAGGCATAAGGGCACACAGACAATTTGAGAAATCTGATTTTCAAGGTGGTGACACTACAGTATCTTCCTATGAGGGACAACTGAAAGAATGCAAGGTTTCCCCCCCATAACTTACCTTGAAATCGTTTTGTCTTTGCCTAGCGTTTTTCTTTGATCTTTCCATTTGGCCAGATTTTTCAGCAGTCTTGTGAAAATGAGAAAATTGAAAAGTGTAAGTAAGTATCTCAAGAACCACTGTTAAAATAATTCTGAAAAAGGGGGTTTCAAAGTGAAGGAGTGAAAACCAATGAGTTTATGATGCAATTATAAAAACTAACTCATGGCATCTCATAAGCAAAGACTATATATATATATATATATTTATCAATAGCCTCTACCTACTGTAGGTTAGCGTGCTAATGTTTAATTCTGAGGAACAACACTTACTTATGACAAAGTCAGAGACAAGCATAAAAGAATAGCTCAAGCAGTACGAACTTCATAAGGTCAAAATATTCTCACTGCAACGTTAGTGAGAAGTAAAACATATATAGTCCAACTGTGCATAAAGTTTATATGAAGAAACTATTTTCTCGGCATGGAAGCTGCCCAGAGAAGGACATAGATGTGAAGTGGGAGACACTTCTTGAAATGAGGGCAGTTTGGAACTGTAACATTTGAGGGGGACAGTTGAGGGGTTTTTGTTTGGGTTTTTTTTTTTTTTTGAACAGCATTTTGTTGACAATGATTTCTAAATAGTCCAACTAACTGTAAAAGAGACTCTGCAAAATAATCATCATCTACATGGACAGTTTGCTTCTTTGAAAACTGAGGAACGTGCGTACACTTTGCATGAGACAGTTACAGTTGAAGAAAAACATGGTTTGACTAATAGTCTTCCTGTTTGTAGGTCTAGCCTTCTGTGGAGTCTACTGAGAACACAGTAGAGTAAATTATACCAAAAAAGTTATTTCAAATACTCAGTTAAGAGTAGATGTAGAATTTTATAGTTAGAAGATCTTATATTTTATGTATGTACAGCAACATCTACTGGACAAGAAGTGCAATAACATGACAAGAGTGTTCTCAAAGAGAATCAGTTTACTTTCAAGTAATTAATTTGAAATGCTATATTTTTCAAACTCCCTCTTTAGCTAAAGCATTTCAGATTTTTAAGGTAAATTAAATAATTTGAAGTGAGCAAAAACTGGAGAAAAATAAAATTCATTAACAGTTGTGGAAAATACATAGCTATGCGACTCTCGTACTTTAAAGCTCTGAATTATACTGTTTCAGACAAGAACAACACTCGAGTTATTGCTGCATATAATACCCATTTCTCTCTTCTAATGCCTTAAAAAGAAAATGAGCTGTATTCCTTTAAACCTCAGGTATCAACTTAAAATTCACACTGTTTTGCAGCTAAATTAAAAAACAACAAAAAAATTCACAGATCTTTGATTTTTTTTTTTTTCTTTCTTAGTGGTTTTGCTGAAGACCAATCTTAAACCTTTCCTGCACAGACAGACCAAAACTATCTTGTGGTAAGACCAACGGTTACTACTCACATATGCTACTTCACCTAGAGTGATTCAAAGAACTCCACTTTTTAAACTGTTGAAAATACCACGTAAATCTTTAACTGACAATATTGTAAGGCATATAGCTAACCTTTCAGAACTAAAAAGGACATCCCTCAAACCCCTACAAACTGAACAAGAGAAAATAAATATAGCTTGTTATTCTTATGTGGGAATTTTCTTTCCACATTTCTAAAATGTCTTGAAGACTTTAGTAACCTAACTGAAACAACCCTCTATACCATTTTCACAGGATTTTTTCTTAAAAAAAAAAAAATGTTGCAATCACCTTGCTTCCTGAATGACAATAAATAACAAGCAACATGGTAAAAAAAAAAAAAATTCTTCATGGAAAACTAAAATCTGCATGTTTTCTGATAGAAAAACATACAAGCCTTGAGTCTCGAATGTGATGTGGTGACAGATATTCTTAGGTGCTCCAGAAGTCTTCTAGCCTAAGTCCCCTCCTCCCATTCTTCCTCATTTAAACTGTGGCATGCAGAACACACAAAAGGAACAGAGGGCACCATCCCTCCTCTCTCCCCAAAGAACCTGGGGGGTTTCCATAAGGACCAAAGGAGCAGAAGAAATCAAATGTATGTGGATTAATTTCTTACAAACTCAGAATCTGGCCCAACAGAAGAAAGGTAGACGTACCTTAGATACTAACAGGAAAACTACCACCTCCTCCTCTTTTTTTTTTTTTTTTAAATACATGGAAACAATGTTTTGTTCAGACATGACATAAGATCACTGCATTTTCCACTTGCAGTTATTTTCATAAGCAGAATTTCTCAACCTTGTTTACAGTTCAAGTTTCTGTTTCTCTAGAAATTGCTTTCTTTTTCATTGTGCTCAGAGAAAAAAATCATCATAACTTAACAGGTGAATTTGTAAAGTCTAATTTCCAGTGGTACTGTTGTCAAACATAAAGGTATCAATTCCCTTATGAAATTAATTATTTTTGTGAAAGTCAACAGTACTAAGACTCATTCTTGATTCTACTTCCTTCACTGAATGTTATGAGTAAATGTCATACCTTTCTTTTGATTTTATCATGTAAAATGAGTATCACGAATATGATACAGAGCTATAATGCTCTGTATTTTGTGTTCAACGTATAAAGGGCTACAGTACCTATTACTATCATCACATGAAAATGTTATATTGATTTACAGACAGTGACAATAAACAGAATGACCTCTTGAGAAATTAATTCTCTAATTAATCAGAGAAAAGGAAACAAACTTCCAAATTTCCTTTTCCCAAGGTTAATTTACTTTCTACTAAGGCCGCGAAGAATAGTAGATTGCTACAGCTGTAGTTCTGCTTTAGGGATGATTTTGTAGCAGAATACCATAGCTATGATGACTTAAGGATTTAAGCACAGCAGGACACTGTAATCATGGCAGGATAAAAACAATCTCAACAAATTAAGTGACATAGCAACAGTTAAACAGAGAAGTTTTAGATGCACAAACTTTCAGGTTCAATTTAAAAATTGATCTGAATAATATGCATGTTCAAAAGCTTGCCTGTTTTTTCATCCTGCTCTGTGTTATCCCAACTGTCTATATTTCTTTACAGACCGTGTCTTCAGAGTTTTTTAGGACCCAGAACAGTGAGTCTAAACTCCACTGAGCAAGATGATAGCTGTGTAGACGAGGTGTGAACTAGTGCCTTATCACCTGTTGATGGAACAGAGAGCTGCCTTGCCCTACACTTTAATCATGTGTTTGTCAGACTTGCTCCTTGGGAATATGCCAATACAGTT
Source organism: Egretta garzetta (assembly GCF_000687185.1). Taxonomy (NCBI): domain Eukaryota; kingdom Metazoa; phylum Chordata; class Aves; order Pelecaniformes; family Ardeidae; genus Egretta; species Egretta garzetta. The sequence goes on along the minus strand of NW_009259043.1, from coordinate 1,456,181 downwards.
CTTCTGGAGAAGAAACACCATGGCCTGAGGACCAGAAGTGAACTCTCTGTAAAACATAATGTAATTCTTTGACCAAATTTTAGCAATAGCACAAACTCAAAAGCTATTTTATTTATCTGGTAATGATTATGATGGTAAGTGATGGTAAGCTGTATATGACGTATATCAAATTAATTATGAAATGTATCCTTTCAGAATCTGTTAATAGTGCGCACGTGAAACTGGTATGTCATGAATCATTACTCTTCTTTTTCCTGCTTCCTGGATTATCAACATTATATTTTATTTACATAATTTGTAAGAAACAGATCATGTGAGCAAGAAGGACTAGAAGCACAGGTGATTGCAGCTGACTACACTTCCAGACTAGACTCCCTACAGTATGTCTGCGTACACTACTCTGGGCCTTGGTCATTTTGCGACTCTGGTCTAGAAACTATCCTCACTTCCAAATACTTAAAGCTCAAGAAATGAGTACTCGTGTTCCAAAGAAAAGAAATATTTTTTTTTTCTGTATGACTTTGTCTTTTACTTATCTCTATCCTTCATGCAATTTGCTATTTCTTCAGATCACCAATGAAGGGCTGCTGGCCAGCTATGAGTAAGAAGTGAAACTATACAGATATTGACTCCAGCATCTGGAACACACACAGACACACCACTAGCAGAGTTCTAAGTAATTCCATCGTATGCTTTTATTCTTTTAAAAATAAACTGAGGAGTCTCACTTCTATAGGTTAGTACTGCAACAGAGGTTACTAGTCAAGGTAGTGTGTTTCAAATGTGTAAGAGTCTACTTATTGTTTTATAAAAACCCCTCTGATTAAAATAAGCCCAGTCACTTCTTCCAGTGAAATATAATACTTCAAACATAATTACTAAGGAGCTTTGTTACTTAAAAATCACTATATAGAAGAATCCATACCTCACTGAATAAACTTCCATTCACATAAGAAATCCAGAGCTTCCAGAAGTTGGGCAGCTGACTTACAACAAGTTTTGTCAACTTTTCAACAAACACAACTTGCTGAGGAGCTTTGTATCGCCAAGCTAAAAGGGGGAGAGGGGATGGAAAAAGCAAAATTAAAAACCTTTGAATTAATAATAAAAAACGTACTACTAGCTTGCCACTGCATTTTATTACACAAGTGACTATATAGCATATATATAAAACCTTTCAGGTAGGAGTGGAAAAATTTGAAGCTCAGTCCATATATGTGTACACAACTGGAATACACGCAAGCCCTTTCTTCTTTTCTCATATGCTTACAAGGTACCAGCATTATGACAGTATATAAAGAATAGGCCCCTTTGTAGGCGTATCTAATGCAATCCATGTAACAATCCATTTAGCCAGTCTTCTGTTTTCAAACCATTCTAAAAGGTAAAGTAACACAAAAGCAATCAAGACATTAGAAATTTCAAATGAGGTGGTGATGCTGAAGAAACAGGGCTACTAGGATATGATGCTAGTGATTAAGGCAAACAATGGGAACTAGAATATCTGCTTTATTTAAAGCTCAAAAAAATTTCCATTGTGGCCTGGGGCGAGTTGCCAACCTCTCATCTGCATTTCCATTTGTTTGGTAAAATCTTTTATCTGAAAAACAGGGGAGATTCCAACATTTTTCTTAAAACTCAATAAACATATCACTACATATATATTGAGATTCTCGGATGAAGGACACAATCACGATGAATAATATCACAGCATCTCTCACTTCATAAACCTACTTACACTCCTGGTATACCGGCTATTAAAAACACATCACGAAAATAGCTTACATTTTGGCAGCAGGTAACTTTTCTCAGTTTCTTATCAAATGGGGCAAAGTGAGGTGGAGGGGGAAGGTAAAGAGAAAGCTGAAAAGGGGCAGAAGGTGCCAATTAATACAGAAAACAAAGGAAACTTTGTGAAATACTTTTCTATAACCATCTGCCCTCTCCACGGAAACTTTATTGGTTATGATGTTTTAACAAAACAAGGTATACAGATAATATAACAGTGATAAGAGACTTGTATTTCAACTCAAGAATTGGAGTCCACTTTAGAATGTTGGGAAAAAGAACAACATTTAAAGAGGTCCAAATTTGTTGGATTTTTTTTTTTTTGGTATGAACTCTGGTATTTTATAAATGATAACATTAAAAACATCCTACATAACTCTGTGGAAAAGCAGAAAAATGTTGTGTGAAATTGCATATTTTGTCTTCAATCTGTTAGGGAATATTGCCTACACAGAACCGGAATTCACCAGTTAGGCAAAAATAGCTGCCTAATAGCGTGTTATTTAGCTAGTAAGCTTCACCAGAGCCTCACTATTTTCTTGTGTTGTTAACTAGTAGTTTTGAATCTCCTTGAAGCGCAGCATGCTTTCAGCAGTACCCATTTGTTGAGGTGGAGGTCAATTACTGGTCCATTTCTTTAGCGGACAAATAAACACTTGCCCTACTGGAAATATTCTTTTTCCTCGGGGCCAAAAGGTTTAGGGATTCTGGATTAGTATTTGAACATTAAAATAAATAAAATAAAATAAAAAAAACCTCACAATGGAAGCCCAAGATTTGGAGAGAGACTCTGACACAACTGAAGTTTAGCTCTGCTGATAGTGGTGCAGCTGTTTAAGAGGCATGAAAACTTCACAGAAGTTCAACCAGTAAAGCTCATAGTGGGGACACAGATCGGGTGTCAGAGCACTGTATTTGCCAGCTTAGTTTAAGACTGTCAGAGAACTGGTCTAGACCCAGTAGCAGAAAAACTCCTCTTGCTAAGATAGGCTGTGACTATGCCAGGAAGTTGTGCCAACACTGCTATAGCAACAGAGGCTCTGTAACACTATCAAACCCCAAGCTCTAACAAAAAGATTTCAGCTCCTTTGAGAAACCATCTCATCTTTGCCAAAAGCTCCAGCACCAACCCAAGATTATAATCAGGGATGTCTGTTCCTAACTGTAAACACACTGCCAAGATTTACTTCACATATGAAATTTTTTTCTCCTCCAGGAAGCATACTTCAGGTCTATTGCAGAGATTGCCTTAGTCCAGGGTCTGCAGACAGTAGATATTTGTTAGAAGAAGCTACTGCACATCACATCAAAAGGACATTCTAGCCATAAATTCAGAATATTTTCATTTTTTTTGCTAGAGAAAGCTCCAATCTATGTTAAAGCAGGAACTCTCTTTTATTCTATTTATGCTATTACAATCTGTGCTATAGCATCCTAAAGATACAACTAGAGCTATTGTTTACATATTCTCATGAACATATGCTCAAACAAGAGCTGAATGTTATTTGAATGCTGCAGTTTCAAATTCAAAGTGATTTTTTCAAACAATCTCAATCATTGTCAATCACATTGGGGGAAAAAAAACCCCCACACCAAAACCCCAAAGATGCTGCTCCTTGAATTTGCTAAAAACCCAAGAGGATGCACAAGCAACCTGAAAACAGAGGCCATCATGGCATATTTGGAACAGCAGCTCCTGCACAGGTATCATAAGTGGTTGATTTACTTTGGCTCTCCACTCGGAGAAAAGCAAGGATGGTAGAGCTTTCAACTGTTCGCAAGCATGCAGTGGGCACATGCACCTAAATACCAGTGAACTCAACTCAAGGAAACTCATTCTAACTGTAGGGTCTTTGTGGTGAATTGGGCTCCTAAGGTATTATGATGCTCTGATCCTCCAGTTTCCCTTTGCATCTTTGTTTAAACTGTGGGCTGCAGAATCTGCAAAGCTTGCTGAAGATGTATCTTTTCCAGTTTGTAAAAGGTTATGAATCCATAACTTAGACTCTAAAACCAAAGATAACCAATGGAATTGAAATTGCCGTCCGCGGATGTAACTATTTAAGCAGAGACACATGCAAAAGAATTCAGACGAGGAAAAAATACACCGGATTTTGGATGTTGCTTGCTACGTTAAGTGTGGCATTGTGTATTAGTGGATGGTATCTAACAACCAGTAATTTACTGTTTTGCTCTGTAACACTTGTTAATCAACTTCATGCAAAGTGTTGGGCTGAGAAAGGACAAGGGCAACAGTAATACAGTAATGTAATTACTTGATATAAATCTATATTTTGAAGAGTCTAATTTGTATTTTGAAATGCAAACATTCAACCTCAAACTGTGATGCAGTTTAATGGTCTTTCATGTAAAGATACATTGTGGCAGCAGAAGCATATACAATTCTCATTATGCTTCATTCTATGGTCTTGAAAGATACCCTTCATTCCTCTTCTTGCTCAAAAAAAAAAAAAATCAAGATATTTATAGATGGTTTTTCAAGGAACTCCACAGAATTGGGAGAAGAGCAACATCAAAGCAGAGCAAAGTCAGAAAGCTCTTCATAAAAACCAGCTTTCTGCAAGAAAGTACTTTGGTAAGAAGTGACGTATCCTGTGATGTCATCACTGAAAGACTCCCGAGATCAAGTTGTTTGTACAAGTGTGTTGAAGACACTTACGACACACAAGGGCTCAACTGGTTGTGGACACACTGCTAGAGCTTAGTCACATGCTTAGTTTCTCGGTTTACAGAATTAGAGAACAAGGGCCAGCTATGTGAAGTCACAGAAGGAGAAAATTAAGTAGAGCCACCTGAGCTAACACACACAACAGGTATTACAATTACAGCAGCAAAAGGTGGTAGGCAGTAGGTGGTTACGTATGCCAAAAAAAAAATAATTCTAGTTTTGTAGAAAAAAAAGACTCTTACCACCTTGCCTACATTTTAAGAAGCAGATTTCAGTTATGAACTGCTCTTTGCTTGCAAAAAACCACAGAGGACCTCTTTAGTACACACTAGTAATGCATGAAAAGAAAGAATTTTATTTGGTAACAAACCAAAACAAACACACAGAATGTGGGTTTTTGTTTGGGTTTTTTGACTACACCACACACTGGACATAGGGGACTGCAGCTTTGTTTTTCCAAATAAAACAGATGCCTACCATCATCACGACCAGACTGAAAGCTGCTGCCCCTTTTCAGTGAAGCAGTTTGACTGAGGTGGCCAATTGGTGATGGACGCACATCACTGTCCAGGTCTATCATGGGGCTGTGGAGCAATGAGTTGCCTAGGGAGAGGGGGAAAAAAGTTATAACTGTTTTGCACATCAACTGACATGAAACTGCATTTGGAATTCTAATATAATTCTGAAGTGATACAAGACAAAAGTTATCTAGCAAAAACATTCTTAATCTTGCTTATTTAGACTGCCTGTTCATCTACATCAAGACTGTTCAATACCACCACTATTGACTCCTGCAGCAAAGCCAAAACCACAAGTACCATGTGGGAAATATTCTTTGGTCTGTACGTTTCTCTGTTTTTACTTTAATTAATACCCTACAATTAGTTGCTTGAAAGCCACGGATAAGTATGTATTTATGCCATTAGTGACATGGCACACTGGTGTATGTCTAAATATACTTTTCAACAGCAGCAGTTTCTTGTGCCTCCAGCTGAAACAGTTAAGGGCAGAGCATTCAGCTACTACTTAGCTGTTTGACTTGCGCAGAGTTCAGGTAGAAAGAATCCATCCATCATGAAGCAGATGAACTAACGTCATTGTATGCTTGTGCATGTCTGTAGAACACTGCACACTTACACATATCCACAAACACACAAAATATTTCCCAGTGAACCAGTTACTGTAACCAAATAATTATTTTTTTTCTTTGGGTGCCTGTCCATACGTAGGTCACTATTAGCAAGTTCTAAGTAGTGATCTAACCTGATGGAGGTGGATACTTGGAGCCTAACGTATGTTTTGGAAAACAACCATGTCGTAATGAACAGACCATGATGATTTTTTAATGTACTGTAAGACTGCCAATATTGCTTTTAAAGTCTAAATTGCTGCTTTATGCATTTCACCATAGAGATACATTTCTGAAAGGAACCATCAAAAATTATTTCAGCATTGGCCAACTGAGTCGTAACAGCTAAACTAAAATTAGTCAAAATTCACAAAATAATAAAACAGTCCAGGTTGGAAGGGACCTCAAAAGATCATCTAGTCCAACATTTCATGAGAAAGGGAGCCTGGGTGAGATTATCTGGCACCCTGTCCAGTTGAGTCTTGAAAACCTCCAGCTATGGAGACTCTATCACATCGCTGGGGAAGTTGCTCCAGTGATTGATTGTTCTCATGGTAAAAAAAAAAAACTTCTTTCTTATGAGATGAAACCTCTCCTGATAATTCATGCTGAATTTTGCAGTGAGAATCTCAGTGTTTGAGTTTATGTGCCTTGATCATTTCCATCAATACTTACGTTCACTTACAGTAACAGGAAGGCCACACAGTAAGAGCACCAGCTGCAACATTGTAATACTCAGACTCGAGAATAACACAAAGTAAAAAGGATTTGAAGAATATTTATTCTGAATTTATGCTGCTGTCAGACCAGTACGGCAGTAAAGATATACCTAGTCACTTTACTTCAACAGCTGGGGCTTAACGAGCAACGTTAAGTATTGTCAAACTTATCGCAAACTTCCAATAGGTGACAGTATTGGGTTTTAGTTCCTTTTGAAAGAAGCTGCTCTTCCCACAATTTTTTTTAACGGCTTTTAAAGAGATTTCCTGTGGCCTTTCAGTGTGGCCTCGCTGAGGCATTGTCATTATCGAGCTAACGGTCGGTCCTCCATTCATCTCATTACTGTTCACATTATAAACCACCTAAATAAATAGATCCGTTTGCCATGTAGTTCACTGTCGTGATGGACACGCTGCATTAGCTGACTTGGTGAACCCACCTGTGCTATCTTTAGCCTGTACTATGATTCTGTCAACTATTTAAATCCTACACCACTTAGTAAAACCAGCTAATCTTTATGACACCTTTAAAATTGATGAGTTTTCAGCAATGTGGACGCTGCTACAGTGATTTAAGTGTATTATCCACCACAGAGGAGTTCTATAGCGAGTTTGAACAAGAATTTGGGGAAAGACTCTTCCTTCTGAATGAACTAAAAATACAGAATAATAAGGAAAACACCCTAAAGCTATCAACTGCTTTTAAAGTAGGTATATATGCTGCAAGTACAAATAGTTAATTATGGACACACACTACACAACCGCCCATGTAACAGAGATCTGTGTAAGGTCACATATCTTCTACATCTACAATTTAAACACCTATATCTTTAAAACATATCTTAATTATTACAAATTTACAACATTAACTTCTGTGAAAACATTCCAGCAAGCCTGCAGAATGAAGTAAAAACAAAAAAAATTTCTTCCGCTCCAGATTGGAAAAAAGCACACATTCGATACCTTACAGAGATTCTACCCAGAATAAGAAGAAAATCATATAGAAGACCCTGAGAAATTGTAAGTGCTTTGCATAGCTCTTGAGCTTCCGTAAGAATTTGACTCTCAGGTTCTACATACCTGCATTTTATTTAGGTGAAAAAAATTGTACGCCAGGGACAAATGAGAATTGTCTAAGGCATTGCTAGTTAAAACATATACTAAAAAAAAACCTAAACAAAAACCCCAAAGTGCAGCAATGCTATCTTCACAAAAACTACAATTAGAAAAAGACACGATAGGCGAAACTTCCTTCTTTGATGTCTTTGCATAGAATTTAGGCTCTCACCCTTCAAACGCCTTGTTAATACGAGGAATTTCTTGTAAACAGATTGTTTCTAAAAATGACAGTGCCAATTAAGCCTTAGAATTAAGAAAAACAGACACACTTACCAAAACATCTTAATGTGAATTAGTTCAATTAAAACCATTTGCCTGAGGTAGCTGAAAACCTGAAAATTCCGTATTGCTGCTGATACACTAACCCCACGCCGCCCAAATGGTTTATATATTCACCAGTAACAGAAAACATGTAAAGAATACTCTCTTGTTCCACCAGAAAAACCACATCATCAGTTTGCAGCCGTACCAGGAAAAGAAAGTTTAACATGAACTAATTTCTTAATTGGTTGTCTAGCATTACAAGCAAGTATAACACAGCAGCAGGGAACTACAACAGCACATATACCCTCAGGACTAATAAACATCTGGACTACATTAGCAAAGCCGATTTTGCTTTCACCCGACCAGAAGATAGCGCTTGAAGACTGCACACTAATGCATAAATCTTGTAAAAAAGTGAGAGTTAACTTACAAACAATTTTTTCTCCCATCCCAACTTGTTCCCTCTCTGGAGCCAGCAGCTTAAATTTAGCAGCATAATGTAATACAATGGATTAATATTAGTATGGAGTGTAGACAATAATATTTATAAACCTAAATAAACTACCCAAATAATAATTTACTGCCTATTCATTTTTTGATTTGTGTACTATTTCTACACTCCTAGATCCTGAGCATAGGATAGCAACAATCTAAAGTTTCAAGAAATTAACTTTTTACTGCGTTAACAGGTTTTAAGATGTTGTCTAAACAGCACGAACAATACATTCCTGGCAGATCTTAATATTTTTAAAAACTATACTGCAACTTTGAAGTCACAGAAGTATTTTTTTCCAAAATACAGCATTTACATGGAGCATATCTGTCAGTGACTCCAGTGCCAAGTGTATATTTAACCAAGGAAACACAAGAAAAATAAATGTACTACATTCTCTTCTTCTACCAAACAGTCATGACAAACCAGAACTATAATTTAAGCCTTATTACATTTACAACTGTAAAATCATGAGAAGATAAAATAAGAACTTTTAAGGACCTTAACGTTGCTTTTTTTTTTTTTTTTTTTTAAAGGATTTTACTGGGTTTCAACTTTTTGTGCATGGATTTTTTAAAGGTATGTAGAATGAAATAAAAGCATTCAGATACTGTGTGAAATATAAATAGTTCAATGGTTTTGTTCAGTTCTCTTCTGCTCTAATGCAGTAGGATCCCACCAAAATAAGGACCTGAAAAAATAAAAGAACGCAATGCTTTTTGAGGTAGTTTATTTAATTTGTGCTTTCACTTTCTGTAAATTAAAAGTCACCTGTGCTGACCCTTAATTGCAGGTTTTCTCCAAGTTTATCAGCACTGGAGTTGCTACAGGGTACTTATGTGCCTACAGCACCTATGGCTCCTGTACATACCTTGACCCCATTTTTTTGAGATGTTACCTGCACGCAGCATGTTGCGGCTTCAGTGAAAAAGACAACTAACGTGAAGTTTGCCTAAAATAGATTTTTCCATGATCTGCAAACCAGTCAATTACTTAAATCTTCAAACACAGCTTTACTTTCTCATTTAAAAACTATTACCAAACTGAGTGTAAAAAACTTTCTACAATATCCATCGCTCCACAACTCTGCTCGTGTTTCTTCCCCTCGCAGTCTGACAGGCGGAGATTTCTCGTGGGAGTCGCACATCTTTCGCCTCCCTCTATAACCCAGCCTCAGCCACTCTGCAATTCTGCCAGCTCGGTGCATCACTTACATGACATTCAGCTAAAGCTTTTTATGAAAGCTACTGGTTAATCAGGGGATAATATACCACTAGTACTTTTTGCAGTGAGAAAGAAAATTGTTAACAAGTGACCAACCTCAGGCTGAGTAGCATTTTTGTGCTATTTTCCACACTAAGTCAAACACCAGTCATTACACAGACTACGTGTATATATACAGCATATATATGAGCAAGATTAAATTAAAAAAATAAAATAAAAAAAAAAAAAAAAAAAGACCCTACAGATGTGCAACCAGGTGAATACAGTTACTGTATTCTTTCATCCATTATGTATCTTACAGTGAATTTTCTCACAGGCTACAATAGTGAGGGAAGGCTGATCTATAGCCTCCGGACTCTCTGAAGGGCGGCAGACTTCCTTACCACCCTTAAACACCTTTGAACATTTTTTCCTGTGCACAGCGGGCCCTTGTCCTGTGCTACAGCTTGACCACCCACTGTTGCTTGTTGACCAAACACACAGTGCCGGGAGCCCGCACCGACACAACCAGGACAAGATTCCTTTCAAGGACACCGCACTGAGAATTTCAATGTCTATGCAAGAAATTAGGCAAGCAGGAAAAATTACCGAAAAATTAACCTGCTCAACAGATGAATGACTGCATTTTATTCTTTTTTTTTTTTTTTGAGTACTTTTTCTTTCTAACCTTACATTTATTAGGAAACTGAGATTTTTAGATGATGAAGAAGAAAATAGGTTGTATTTCTAGCAGAGATGAGTGCAGAAGATTAAAATTGCTGCACTTGATGGAAAAAATGTTTCTGGAATACATTTTAAAATGAATGCTTTTTTAAATCTTAAGGCTAGCCTTCATTATACTAAACATACTTATAATAAAATTATTTTTCAGTTTACCACAAAAAGCGTAATTGGGCCTATTATTTCTAGTGGTGTTCTAAGCATTTCACAGCCTGAGGGTAAGCCTTATTGTCCGTCCTACAGGCCAAAAAATACTGCAGTGAGAGCCAAATGTTTCAAGTTCAGCACATAAATAAAAATGACGTCATTTTACTAGCACTAGCTCCAGTGGACATTAAGATCATCAGCAACTTTGGAAACAACCCGCTTTTACTTAATTGCCCAAATAAGGACTTAAAAGACTGGAGCAGACACCAAGGTAAAATTCTGGCCACAGAAGTTTAGCACTACTGAACGTAAAGTGAATCTTTTCAATTTTGATTATAGACTACCTGTGCTGCTTTTTAATCACAATATTTACTGTCTTTATAATACTTCATATATTATTTAATTTATAATACTTTAAATAATTTTTAAAGTATTATATAAGATAAGAATGCCCCCTGCACTTCTGAACATGTCAGATTCTACCAAAAATTCTAAATAACAGCAAAGTTACAGATAGAGGTGGTGAAACAGGAAAAGAAATCCGATGCCAAATTTTGTACTGATTAATTTTTTTTTTTTTAATTAATAACCTATTAAGGGTTTGCTTGACATCTGCTGTCAAAAGGGTATTTCTGCTATGGACAGGGGATGTGGTTTAGACGCGAAATGGCTCCCAGCTGCAAGAAGTCTTCTTCCAGATGTACAGTAAGCAAAGGCAATGGAAGAGAACCAGCTGCTAGGATAACAAATTGAAAAGGCCCTTTTGACACAAGCCTTGCTGGCCTGTCTGATCTAACAAAGATGGATCATTCATTGCAAGGTGAATAGAATCTCAGTGTGGCACAGAAGAGCAAGCAACATGGTCTACGCATCCATCCCTCTCCTTCACACTACATACAGCTGCTGTTACTCTGGCACAGAAAAACCCTGCATAGCTTCTTTACAATATCTGGAGAGCTGTGCATCATACTTTTGAGTGCTGCAAAACTTGTATTTTTTTCCAGCAATAAGAACTACAACAAAAATCACAATGATTGCACTAGTATACCCCGGTTTTGAGAACTGTCTCCATGTTGGGAATTTTAATAGGTTGTATAATATGTTTTGCAACCCAAAGGGCAGCAGAAAGATCACACGACAACTTTGTTAATGTTTCCATTTACAATTTTAACAGGCATTAACAGATAGCTTATTTGCAATAATGTTACATAATATCTCAGGAAGACCTGTTAAGAAATGAAGACTTTTTCAGTCAGTTTGATAACTGGATTAGAGTCCCTACCCATTTTAGTCAAAGGATCATGAACCTACTAAGCCACTATTAAAGTCTAAGCAAATAACCACTGTCCACACAGAAAACAGTCTTAACCTCCACAGCTTCTTTCCTTGATACTCATGTAAAGAATCCCATTGCTTAACTCATTTTGGCTATCTGCCCAGTGCCCCAGGCAAATTTTAAACTAAACCTCATTTATTTACATTTATTTTCATGTCATTTTATGTCATTATATCCCCCATGTTTCCTGTACTCCAACAAGTCTGGGAAGCATAAACCCTAGTGAAAAACTACAATTATGCCCCAATAATAGGGGAATTGCCAAGTAAAGTTAAAAATTACAAATATGAAAGCCATAATTGAAGGAAGCCATTTACTATCCAGGTACCAGGTTTGAGAGTCCCCAGACTTCTACAAATCATAAGTTCAAAATTCAGAGGAAGCAATTCAAACTTTAACCAATACAAGGCATAAAATAGCAGCACAATTCCATTTCTCATTCAACCAGCTTTTGCTAGAGATTTAAGAAATACTGCTTTGAGTGAGCATAGTGCTCTTCCATGTTAAGCCTTATATTCATAGCCTTCAAAAATGCTCTTTTTCCTGTCTATTCAGTCTCACGCATCTCCTTCTCTCTGACATATCTAGATACTAAGTAACAGCAGCAAACCGGCTTTACCTACTTCAGGTCCTTCCAGTGGGCAGCAATAGTGGGATGCAATCCGATCTATAAAAGGAATCCATCAAATGCTTCAGGAAATAGCTTCATAATCATAAAAAAAAGTTTAAAAAACCCCCAAGCAATAAAAGAGCACAACTGCCTATTCCATTAGTAAGGCAGATAAACATTACATAGAAAACAAAACGTTAATAAATCCATATATTTACAAGCATTACTACATCAGCAGAGCTAAAGCTCCAGCCCATTGCATGTGGGTCCTGATCTACAGCTGTGCCATTAATGGAAGAATCTGACCATCAGGTAAGCAGGAGAATTGCTTAATATAAGGACATGAGCACAGGAGCTTTATGATTTGGGCATCCCCTGTACTGCCTCATGCTTCTACTATGACTTTGGCTGTGCTGTTTGGTCTCTTTGTCCCGGCTGCTCATACTTCAGAGCAGGAGAAATTTTGATCTGCTATCATATATGCATATTCACTCACTCCTTAAAACATGTGGGCTTGGATTCCAAAAGTTTCTTGTAATATATACATCATCTGCCTGCATTTTTTTTTAACCTCACAAATGAGGAAGGTCTCCTATGGGTATACAGAGCAAGAGATAGATAGGCTAAAAGGCAATGATGGGTAACAACAGCCTGTTTAAGACTGAGGGGAAACAGTACATTAATACACATACAGGGAAATTCCTCAAGGGAAACACACTCCGAAATGCTGCTGTAAAGTACTTCATATACAGGACTTGAGAAAATTCCCCATCCTACTTGTACCTGTTGAAATAAATGCAACCAATCAGCTAATGATCTGATTCCTGCATCTTTTACGATTAATAGTTGTTAATTAAAATCAAAGGAAACATCAGTTGAATAATTTGTTGTTTGTAGTTGTCAGCCTTTAAGCCACACTACCAAATTATCTGATAAAGCTCAGCACAGCTCGATATACCTTTCAGTTTTTGGAAATAATAGTAACACAAGTTGGATTTACTGAAAACAGGCAGCATTTGAAACACATAGGATTTCTCCTAGTAATATCCAAGCACAGAGCCTTTTTTAAGCTTTTCATGTGATAATACTACTGAGAGTGAAGGATTCACATTTAGATCAAAAATACATACTTAGGTATAAAACTGAAATAAACACATATTTAAATACGTATCTAATAAGCAATTTTCTGGTAGCACTTTCAACCACCCCAGCATGTATATTAGCTCACTCCACTCTTCAACTATTCTTAGGAGAGCCTAGAAAGTACAGTTATTAACAAGAGAGCAATCATCAGGCAAAGATAAGGAACCTACAGAGGACGTAGAAAAGCAGATTTACTTCTATCAACACTGGGGATTTGTCCTGACTGCCATTACTAGTGGCCTGAATGAGATGATACATCACTAAATCTCTTTAAAAAGATAGGAAAGATGCTATTTCTAGATAAGTAAATTATTTCAGTTGTAATGACTAAGGGTCAACCTCCTAGCAGTATGGAGACACTGGAACAATTTTGTCCCACTAAGAGTACAGTGTCGGCTTGTCATACCAGTGCCTGAATTTGAAGCGAGTTCTCCTTAGAATTCATTTAGGTTTGGTTTTTTGCAATTATTTGCTAAACAAGCTATGTTAGCCTTCCCTTCCCAAATACATCATACCTAGCAAATAAATTCTTTGAGAATATTTGCTGTCTCACAATCAGCTACAAAAGTCCTGTTCAGAATGTCTAATAGAGTTTTCAACAAAGACATTTCCAGGTAAGAAAAGCAAAGGCTTTCGTCTAATTGCAAACCCATTTTGGGTAGTAAAATTCATGTGTAACGACTCAGGGCACAGCTTTGCATTGAAAACTAATCAAATAGCAGCAAAATGCTTTGACACAAAAACCCCAGTTAAAACCTGAAAAATTGCGCATACTTGCAAAAATAGATACAATCCTTTAAGTTTACTACGCTAAAAAGCTTTGACTCAGTCTGTTTGAACCCACAGATTCACAGTCAGCAGAAGAACTAAGCTAAGAATAGATAGAAATTGTTGGTATGTTCAAGGTGGTACTGTAATTGCTGTCTGCTTATTCCAGCATCTGCAATATGAAGACTACCATCTGCCAGAAACAATGGCTGTTATCCCTGTTGAAAAGGGAAACCTAGAAAAAGATTTAATGCCCTTTTCATTGGAGTATCAACGTTATAACCCACCTTTTCCTCCAAATGCTTGATATATAACATAATCTTTTTTGGAAGCGTGTTTTAAGTGGAGGACTTCAATGTTTGAAAATTTATTAGTATTCTCTCCTAAAAATAGCCTGTGAATTTATGAACATATAAACCACATTTATGACTTATTTAAGTTGACTGGATTCCTCAAAGTCATGCGTAACCAATTTGATGTCTACGAGAAAAAGCCCACACTTTTCCTGTGTGAAAAGCATAGATCTATTAAAGTAGATTAAAATACATTCCATGTCTCTGATCACAATCAGTATCGCTCTACTTGGCAGTTAATACCAGTTCTTCCAAGTTTTTTTTTAATCTTTCTCCTGTCTGGTATATGCCAAAATTAAAGATCTATGGCAAGGAAAAACCATGTTTAGCAACCTTCCTTTGTCCTACTAGATACCAAGTGAGAAAATCCATCAACTAGGATCAATTCTTGAGTATTTTACAATCTGTACAAAAACTATATTAGGAAGGACCACATAAAAGACTGGAAGAAAACTACTGAAATTTGATGAACTATTTAATAAAAGTGGTAATATATTAGCATTTGTTTCATATATGCACTAAGTATTAACTATTCATACATGCATTTACTGGGCATTCAAGTTATTTAAATTCCCTCTTCTGTGAGCCAAACAAAGCTGCTAACATAATACCCCTTTGATATTAAGGCTGAGGTAAGCAGATTTTTTGCAAGAAAAACACCAAACAGGTTGAGATTTTCAAGACAGGCCTAGGAATTTAGACACATTTTCCATTCATTTAGTGGAGCCTGCAGATCAGAATTATATAGACTACTAAAACAAAAAAATCTTGAGCACTTCATATCTTCGCGCTCCTATTTTTCTTGCCAGGAAGCTGAAAGATGGCTACATAACATTTTGCAAGTGAGTGGAGAAAAAGATATCTTAGAATTGTTAACAGTGGCTGTTTTTACAAGTGAGTTTTGGTCCTCATAGCTGTATGTTGGGGTGGTGGTTGTCTCAGGATTTTGACTAGGAGGGAAGTTGGGGAGGTTTTGGAAGTGTTCTGAATTTTGACCAAAAGGCCAAGAAACCAACCTGGTGTTCCAGCTGGTCTCACAGCACTCCACACCATGTTGTGGAACAAAGATGGTCTGTGCATGCCTTATGCTAAAACTTACTGACCTCACTGTCATATGCGATGTGCCCTGTGAACTCTATTCGTAACCTCTGCTACAGAGAGTTTAAGCCTCCTGCAGCAATTTTACAACACATTTCTGCAGCAGTTCCAATTCAGTAAAGTTTCTGTGGTTTCTCAGAAGAGAACACATTATTTGGTTTCGGATATATATGCACTAACACTAAACATGGGAGTTATCTATAAGCCAAGAGAGGCCAGATTCCAATATGCCTACTCATTTCAGAAATAACAGAAAGCTCGATAAGATTTCCTGAGAAACAAGGCACTACTTGTCTTTTTCTAATCTAAAAATCCAGTTTTCAGATTTTACTACTAGAAATGCCAGGCCAATAGCCTCCCACTGATTCCCTTTTGAAAACACACTAATGTGATAGATCATGTTAACTGGCAGCTAAGTTACTGCCACAGGTGAAAACAATACCTATGAGCATGCATTTCTTTGAGGAACAACACTGGCAAAGTCAGAGACAGAATACAACTAACTATTCACATTGATCTTAATATAACATTGTCTAAATATCTGATTTGTCCAACTCACAGGTCTGGGCCTGAACAGTGTAATCTGAATTTTGAAACTGCACACGAACACAGAACAAGAGAACACCATATTATCTTTCACTGCATATCAAGAAATTACACGTTATTCCACTATGCCCCAATGCCCTGCATATCCATATACTAATGGCATATCTTGTGACAAAGAAATCTAACCAGCAGATTCAGACAACAATCCAAACTTCACAATAAACTTCAGATAAATGACTGAAATTTAATGCTTTTCCCACGTAACGAGCTTAAAAGTTATAAGTTAAACAAAAAGAAAACTCCAACTGCTGTTTTGTTTTTATAATAGAACAGAGAAAAAAATACGTCAGTATTCAACTTTGTAAAAAGCTATCAAAATCGATAGAAAAAAACCCGCCAAATATCATTTGTACACTAAAACTTGTCAAATAAAAAGCAATGCCAAATTCCAAAGTGTCAAATATATATATATAAGAAAACCAAAAATATATCCTTGCCTTTCTGTTCCTTAACATAGCTCTCCTTACAGTTGTGCATGAGCTGCAGAATCCACTGATGTTGAGCACCAATGCACTGCCAAGCAGGGTCCCCAGGCGCATGAAGATCAGAAAGATATCTGTAAAACCCAGTCCAAAAATCACAGCTCTGACTTTACACACTGAAGGCCTCATTAAAACAGACCAAAGATGTACTAAGAAATAATTTTTTTTTCTTGTACATGATTTTAAAATCCAAGAATAGTTGTTAAGATACTCTCATACCCAATGCAAACACAAACTTTGCATTCTCCTCATTTACTGAAGCAAATTTCCATCAAAAAATCTTGTAGAATAAACAAAACCATACATATTTAATATCACATTAATATGTATTTTCAGTTATGCCTCTAGTAAAGTACTTGGGAAACCAAGCTCTTTATCTGCCAAGGTTGCAGTTCAGTACTTCATGTTTCACTTGGAATCAGTGATGACATCTCAAGCACATAAAATATGGTATTTTTCTTCCCACTTTATATGTCCTGATTGTATCATCATGTAAACCTAACAAGTATGTACAGAAGGAATTAATTTTTGGCAGCTCATTAATTTTAGCACAGTATGCACAAACAAATGTAAACCAAGCTCCTGGTTGTTTTGGTTTTGTTTTGGTTTTTTTTTTGCATTAGGATGTGCACACACAGTCTGCAAAGAAAAAAAAAGGGGGGGAGGGGAGATAATGAAAAGGAATGGGGCTTGTAATACACAAAAGCAAAACACCCTCTGTCTTTGGGGAGAGAGGAGTATTAGAAGCCTGCTGCTGTGATTTCCAAGAGAACACAGTAATATAGTCTAACATATGGCATTCAAGAGTATCTGACAACAGTACTTTCAAAAGAGTATTTTCAAAAAGCAGTGGCTACTCTACTGTTTAACGTACTCCATTACATTCTGAGTTAATGAGACTAAGACAGATTCAAAAATTCAAGATGCTCAAGGTGAAGTACATTGATTTACCGTCTTAAGCAGTACAGGGGATGCTCAACTCCTTCACAAAAGCTGCATTACTCCAATAATACCTAATGTTAGTTAGGACTGTGTTGCAAAATTCTGTCTTTGAGAACTGTCTGCAGTACTTGAACAAAAAAATAAATTGTCAAAGTAGGATTGGTTGGATGGATGAGAACATTGCACAACCAACCATTTTGACAGGATGGCATTTATAACTTTTGAGCTCAAGTCCTTCCTCAGTGTTAAGCGGGACTTTAGTCTTTGCCTAGACACAAAATAAAAGAAATTACCACTGGTCCTGGAAAAAATACATCTATTTGGCTGTTAAGTGATATGGCAAACTGTTTCTGAACAGTATAAAATAATTATTAGTGTAAATACCATAATAAAATGAGAAGAAAATATGAATTGAAGCCTAATTATAAACACTGAATATCTGAGGGGGAAAACCACATTATTTCAGGTCTTACTCAGCCTTAGACATTGAAGACGTATAAAACAACATATCAAGGAAGAAAAAAACCTCATAAAAATAGCAGGTTTTACACAAATAAAATCCGAATTGTAAAATTTATCTCCTCCTAGTTGAAGTGCTCTGAAGAAGGCTTTCTTCACACCTTGCGTCCAGAAAATTTACACTTATATACTTCAGCGTATCTAGAATAGCAAAACGAATTTAATCGCTTTGTATGCTGGGATTCTGTTAATTCATTAGAACTAAATTATTCCATATTTGTCCACTCCCTGGTCTCCTTCATTATACTGTTCTACACGTGGAATGCGTTCGGTAGTTACATTAACACAATCTGCTTTAAGGTAGGCTGGGATATTTTTGAAGATTCAATACTTCAAGGTAAGGGGCTAGAGAAAAAAAACCAAAAAGCACACCACACAAAACCCCAACCATCCCACCCCCCGCAAAAGAAACAACCCCCCCCAAACCCAGAATCAAACACATAGCACATATACAATTCTGATGCTTCTAAAGAATCCTTAGAAGAGGTGGTAAGACTTGGCTTAGATAAAAAAGCTGCTCTTTAAGGTTTTCAAGACTGACATAGAAATAGCACCTTCTTCAGAGACACAAAATGCTTAACTACTCACCTTAAAATATAATGCCAATAAATAGGCAATATTTATATAGGACCCAGGAGAATGAGAAGCACCTTATATAAACATACACTGGCCACTGTCCTCAAACTAACATAACGTAAAGGGACCCAAGACACCGATACCACACTTAGTCCTGTGCGACTGGGCCTGGTGAGCATACAAAACATTGAATATCTCACACAGGTGTCAAAATTTTAAGAATGCTTCTCGCACAATGCATTTGGTCTACATCTTTTAAGATAACTGAAAAAAGCACTGAGAATGTCAAACCACACGAGGAGCCCTAGTAATGTCCAAAACTCAAAAGCTTTCTAAGTAAAGCCGTCAAATGTTCCAGAGCACTGTCAAGTTTGGCTCCAAGGACTGTAAAGCAGGTTAAGGTCTACCAGTAGAAGAAGGTCTAACCAACTCATATCAGTATGCATACAACAGACTTTGAAATCAGCTTTGTGAATGACAGAAATATCTAGGAATTTCAATGAAAATTGGTAAACTGGTTCATATTCATGAAATATAAAGGAAATACATTATTTAGACTGAGTAATAAAAGAGCCAAAACCAAATTTAAGTGACAGTCTGGATTAAAACCTCCCTATTATCTGACTCAGGATGATTCCATTTCAACACCAAGTCAAGCTGAGGGTAAGACAAGTTAATAAGGAATCTATTTGAGATCTGCAACCTGTGAGTGAACATTTCAGACATAGCTTGCAATATGATGGTTTAGAGGAATCAACAGAATCTAAACATACCTTAAAGATTTTAAAAGATTTAATCTCAATTATCCTTTGTTAAATTGTTCTCATTCAAGAACTGTTTTTCAGTCATTCATTAAACAATCAAGAACCAATCCACTGCCATTATTTATGTAATCTGTAAATCCCCAAATACTCAATTTACAGCTTTAAAATTAGTATTTAAGCCATAGTAAAAATAGTCACTACCCTATTTAGGAAACAGATTTAAAAGTCCATCTAACACTATGTCTGATGAGGACACTAGTCAAATGATTACCTTATATAACGTTTCTGATCATGCAGTGTTGACGGAGTCTCAAGCAGCTTATCCAACAGAAGTTCTCTTAAAGCTTCAATTCTGGTTTCAACTTCAGCATAATCTAGGAATAGGGAGAGGAAATAAATCCAATGTGCGCCTTCAGCAGTGCTATGAACTGAAAATTACGTTTTTTTTCCTAGGACATGAGACACTTCTGGAGTTAATATGGAAATCAACAGAACTCATTTTATAACAAGCCACATCTAAAAATTTTGTATAAGACAGTTCCACAAAAACAGAAGACTGGACTTTGAATTCTTTTCAACAATATGTCAGTGAGAGATACCTGAAGCCACATTTTATTTACTGTAACTCTTTTTTATGTCCAGTAATACCAAGCCTTAATAAATAAATAGAACTGGCTGTGATTTCACATCTTGTAGTGTATTACTCACTTAGAAAACCTGCCAGAAATATTGCTTAATTTATTCCTATAAATCCATAATTTTTATGGATTAAAATTCATATAAACATAAAGCTCTTTAGACTACCATCTGCTTTTAGCCTTTAAGTTAAAAAAAAAGCAAGTAACAGACCCGTATCTTACATTTTTTGAATACTTGAACCTCTGTCTTTCCGAAGAGTGACTTCGCTTTTTCGTAGTCATTAATAACTACGTCATAATCGCCCTTAAAAAAAAAACAAACCAAAATAAACACACACAAACAACAAACATTTATATTTGTCAAGAAAAAGGTAACAGACTAATTTCAGCAAATGGAAAGTATTTTTAATGATTATACCTTCTGGATATTTCTTTCAATATTCAAGGGAAGGTTGAAAAGAAATTTAAAACGCTGAAGAACATTAAGCGCGTTTCTCGTTGAATCAGCTTTGTCCTTGCGACCCAGCACTTCTTGGAATAAGGTATCTGCTGTGTTACTGGCTCCTATTTTAAAAAGGAGAAAAATAAGAAAAAGTAAAGTAATCAATCAGTTGAAATGACGTACTGATTTTCCTCATTTTAACAAGTCATTCAAGTTTTTTTAGAGCAATTGAGTGATTATTGCTCAATTTTTATACTTTTTTGTTCAACTGTGTTAACGTTTTACAACTGGTGAAATACTATTTCAAAGTGAACCACTTAGCATTTCAATGTGGTAAGACCTCTTTTTTAGTAAAAACAATCCCTCTTTCCTATTTCAAATGCTTAACTTTGCTGCAGATATTTTATAGTTTGCTTTGGCTCCAGATCTACATTTTACAACTAAATTATGCATCTCAGGATATGGAAAAAGTCATAGAAAGTTTTCTTTTAGAAAAGTATAATTTAATTACATTAATGTCATAGCTTTAAGAGTTATCACTGGGTTTTGCAAACAATTCTGTTGTGTTTTCAAATTAAGTCTTAGAAGTTATTAAGAATATTTGATATTTAAGTGAGTCACTTAAAGGTACCAATGATTAAGTCAAAGACAATGACGTGACTGAAAAAAGTCTAACTAGCTGGTCACTGTAACAGAATGAATACAAGCTGTCTTCACACTGCATTAAAAGTCTTACTGGCTTCACTGCGCACAGGATCAAGCCTTGGTCAACAATTTCATGCAATTAAGTTTCTATGCTATCTGTGAATATTCTTCAATTAATACAGCCTTAAAACCTTTTGTATCCAGGCTAAAAAGCATTCTGTTTTGTAATAAGGACAGTTTCCTAACACAGAATAATAGAATATCATTTATAGTAGGGAAGATTTACATTGCATGTGAATATCTGCATTTTTCAACTCGTGACTTATTTTTAATTAACCAAAAAAAAAGTGGAACTGTTTTAGCCTTTTTGATCATTGTGTGTAGAAGTTTCTACATTATCTGGTCTAGTGACTATACTTTAAGCAAAGACGAAAAAAATTACATCAGTCTCGCTGGGTGGCTTGCATGCCATTTTCTCTAGTCAACACTGTGGGTGGCCTGCTCATGTTAAAAGTAGTCTTTGTAAAATAATTGTTATATCTAAATAATGTTTAAACTTTGTTGAAATTTTGAAGCCTTGATGTAAAAAAAGTTTTGTCAGGATAGCTATTTCTACTGCATACTATTTAGCACAGAATACTCTAATCCATTAAGGAGAAATACACAATGAAAACAACTAGCTGGACATTTAAATACAGACCACTGATAAAGTATGATTTTTCTCTTGAGGTTATAATAAATGCTTGCTTTGTAAATCCTTCTAAGTAAGTAACATTTGCTTTGTATGAATTCATATGTTTCTTGTCCATTCTTTTAACAGCAAAGAAACAATGTCTGGGAATTAAAGTTATATTCAAAAAGCATTTTTTTTTAATTCAATAAAAATGTTTTTTAAAAGGTAACTGACAACTGCAGGAATAGCACAGTGATTTCCATCTTTAGTTTAAAGCTACATGCCTTCATCTCTTTATGAACTAATTTGCTGTAGAAATTCTCAATTCAAGTAAATGACTTTTTTCTATCGGCACTTTTTCTGTTTTACACAGAAATTGAAATATATCAAATTACTTATTAGTGTCTTAAGAAAATTTAATACCTGATGCAAAACAGGTCTGTCTTTTTAAAGAAATAAAAAATATTTTAAAGAAATAAAAAAATACTGTAAAATTTCTTCCCTCCTCACCTCTCCAAATCCTTTCTACGTTAACAATCTTTATCTCTTGATTACTGATGAATAATCTAAACCTAAATAGTAAAGCCCATGGATAAAGAGTCAGGTCCTATATTGACTAACTGTTTCCAAAATAGATGATTCATATACTGTGTGCCAATTTTTTTATGTCAAAATAAAGCTCTAGTTATCCAACAGTTGTCTTTCATAGTGCCTGACAAAAGCACCACATAATGGAATTTGATTGACCTCTTAAGATACAGTTCTTCATGAAATTCATTGCAGCACACCATTTGTTTTTATAAATATATATTTAATAGCTTGTTTAGCAATTAAGTTTAGCAATTTAGCAAAAACTCCAAACACTTTTATAGGTCTACCTATAACATCAGATCATGCTTCTACTATCCCATACCATTTCAGTCCAATAATTTGGCACCGTCGTAACATACATTCAGATGCTGTGGAAAACATCCTTATTCTTAGGAGTCTGTAATCAAGCTGACACCACCAACTGTCTCTCAAAAAATGCACCTACAGTCCACAAAAATGTAAAATTCGACTGAAGATTTTAAGTCATTTTTCAAAGCAGGCCCTGTTACTCGTGGATTATGGAAGCTTTTCAATGGTCAGACAAGAAACAAAGCTTTGATCCTAAACTACTTTGCATAATATTATTTACTCTTTTTAAGTCCTTGTATTCCTGCTTCCCTGCCTCCCACCCATCATGACTTGCAAAGTATCGGGAGGAAGAGGGGCCAATTCTTTTCACAGCAGAGCCAAACTTAATACCACTCTGAAGTGCCTGGCACAAGTTCCTCTACAGATCCAACTTGAAAAAGACAGTCTGTGTTATCTGCATACAGATTTCAGCCACCATTTACCAAACGAAACAGCAATTATATATTATAGGTAGATTTGCCTCATATTAATGTAGGTAGGAAAATGTCACAGAACTAGATTTTTGCTTTTCCATTTTAAATCTGTCACACAATTTTGTCAAAGGGAAAGCGCTCAGCGAGGAATCTGTGCTTGGTGCATGACAAGGCATAAATACAGAGCACTGAAGACTGCACTGACAAATTTCAGCAAATGCTTTTTTCCTTCTACCCGATATGTATCTAATATTCTGGACACATAGACATGCACTGTAGGCTTTATATAGTATGCATGTGAGGGTTTTAGTGGGGTTTTTTTGTTTGTTTGGGGGATTTGGGTTTTTTTTTGCGTTCCAGGCAACAAGATGGGAGAATAGCAATGTTCAAACGACACCTTTATTGTGAGCATTAATGAATCTCTACCGCAAGGAGCTAGAGCTGTTCACAAAACCCCCTGCTTTCTTTGTGCTCCCCACACAAACACACACATACAGTCACTGCTTTCTTCACAGAAGAGAAGAAAAACAGTGAACTTCCATGTCACTTTCTTGATTTCATAAAACACACTCAGATTTTTCAGCAAAAAGG
The DNA here is from genome assembly GCF_000687185.1 of Egretta garzetta. NCBI lineage: Eukaryota > Metazoa > Chordata > Aves > Pelecaniformes > Ardeidae > Egretta > Egretta garzetta. The sequence continues at coordinate 1,432,330 of NW_009259043.1, read as the reverse complement.
GAAACATCCCTTCCTCTGTGAAAAAAATCACAATGAAACAAAGTAAAATTATCTTGGCACACGTCCCAGAATTAAAAAAGTAACTTTTTTGATCTGATGAAACACATACCGAACTGCAGTAAATTCAAGCCATCTCTCAATGCAATCCTACAGCTAATACAGAGAAACAGAAAGTACCGACTACTTTTCAAGGTTTCTAAAAAGAATGCTAATTCCAAGCAGTCTAAACGGCAGCGCATTAAGTGAAAAAGATTCTGTTAACAGACCTTGTAATTACAGCTGGTATTTGTGTTTTTCCTCTTTTGCTCAAAATTCTTACAATCTTGGTATTTAGCTTTGCTTGTCCTTCTACAATTCTGTCTATCCATGAGGCTCCCGTTTTCTTTGTACACTTAAAATTGAGATGCCACCAGAATTCACTTAAAGTGCTTTAGAACTCCTTTAGTCTGACATTTATTTTCTTTGTTATCACGAACACCACTGAAAGTCACAGCAAAAGCTGCCACTTACTTCAAAAGGTGTACCATCAAACCCTAAAATCACCACCACCAAACACGAAAAGGCAAGAGAGACTGTACTGTTTTCTACTTTCTACCATATTCCTAGGAATAGATTAAAGCTTGTTCGAAAGTCCAAAGTCCATAAATAGTTGCTGCTGGAAGGACAAAACTTACTGTTCAGTACATTCTCCAGTTTTTGCGTCATGGATCCTTCTACTTTTTCCGTTCCATCCGCTTCCAGTTTTTGATGGATTGCTGGAATAAAGTGTCTAGTTAAAATGCAGAACATTTTAATAGGTGGGAATACATTACATCAAAGTGACACTTTTAAACATTTTTAAAATTAAAAATAAAGTGTTATTTTTCTTGTTAGACATAAAAAATACAAACATGCTTCATGGCAGCAGAGTCTAGTGGAAGACAGGGCTTAGAGCCAGACATTGCTTTATTTTAACCATTGCTTTGACACAGGCTTCCTGTATCTTCTTGAACAAGACACTAATGCCCAAGGGAAAAAAAATGTGGAGAGAATAATCCCAATTAGCAATCTTGTAATACAAGTGTTAATTCAACTCACTATTTTGAAAATTAAGCATCATTTAAGCACAAAATACTTTTGCTTCGTAAGGCAAAATTTTTACACTGATCTCACCAAAAAGGAACTAGCAATAGTTAAAGGGTAGAGAGTCATGGGGAATTTGGGTGACCCCAAAACCAAGTGCTAGAACACTTCCCCACCAGTTGTTTTCAGGTATAAAAATGCACTCTCAAAACACAATTTAAGAGTATCTTGTAGCAACACACAGCATTAACAATTACACAGAAGCATTGCGATGCTTTTGCTCAAAACAACCTGAAAATGGAGGGAAGATGCTATTTTTCTCCTATTCTAAAATGCCAAAAGCCCCAATTCTTGTTTTCACGTGGTATTACTAATGTATACGGAAATGCATAGTACCAGCATTAATTTGTTGTTTTATTACAATTCCTTTTTCATGAAGAATTCTTTTACCAGCAGACCCTGACTACAGTATACCGCTCTGGAAACATGAACAGTGAATGGAGCGTAGGTATTCCTCCCTTCTACTTCCCCTCTCTTGCACAGCCTTCCTTCCCTCCTCTTCTCTGTTCAGTACAACTGGCACAGATTTGTGTTTCTTATTCCTCTTTTTTTCCCCCCCTAAGGTAGTATTCCTGTATATATGCATACAGCATATACAAAGCAACTATTTAAAAATATGATTTTCCTTTCAAATTTTTAATCTGTTAACATATGTAAAATCCACTCTATCAAATAGCCATCAGTTCCTGTTGCTTCAGATAAAATTAAGGCTTCTAAAAATCTTTCTACTGTTTCCTGCTGGTTCACAGTAGGATGAAGTGAAGCTAAGTTACCCTTGAAAACAGTGATGCTCAGTGCTTTGAGGAAACTGAGTAATAATACATTTAGTTCAAAACACAAATACAGCGTTGAAACCAGTCTCCCAATTGCCCCAGCTTATCTTGCTTTGGTTTGCACGGCAGAGCAACCCGAGTCCCTCAGCCAGACCCTTTTACGATGAAGAAAAACTAAAAGATGCACTCCATGAGTATACCTAATGTGCTCCAGGAGATAACTGGAATTCAATCCAATGGGTGATACTTGAGCTAGACTAAAATACCACCCCAAACTGCATGTAATATGCACATCAAGGTGTCATCGCTAACTGTTTTCCTCTACGACATCATCCCTACTTGCCCATGTTATGTAGATGCAAATAAAGAAAAAGCAAACATGGACAGAAACTACCTTTAAGTAAGGCAGCTCTGTGGCCTCAGTCCTAGAGAGGGTGGCTATTCTGAAACAGGATGACCCTTGATAGTCTCCAGCCTCCCTCAAAGGAGGAATTTTTTGGGGGGAGGGGGGTGGTGGTGCAAGTGATTTAAAACAAACAAAACCAAAAAAAAAAGAAAGAGAGAGAAAATACTCCATTTTCTCAAACATCTAAATTTGACCCTCTAACCCCTTGACCTTACACAAAGAATTTTAAGAAGCTTTGCTTTCTTGAAAATGTAAGAGCACCTCTTTATTTTTGTTATTAAAGTCATTATGGCGGGGGGGGAAAATCTAACTTAGGACACCACATTTCTTAAGACAACACTTAAATGAAATGAAGTAAAAATAACAGATTTTTGCACATTTTAAGGAACAGAGGTCTACCTTAAAAGATGGTGTGTTGTTAATTGTAGTGCATATTTTATATATGAAATGGACACCTCTTACCCACAAGAATACATCTACAATTTTATAAGTCAGAATATTTAAAGGCTTGCAAACTTCAGACCTGTGGTGAGATACTAAATAATAACAGTAAAGAGACTAAGTTTAGCGCTCACAATCTCTAAACTGTCACTAAATGCTTCAATATTGGTTATTTTTGGTCAAAATGCATGCAAAAAGTTCAGTATGGCAAATAAGCCATAGTACAAGCCTTGTAGTAAAATAAAGTGCAAATAATTTATTGCTGCTTGTGTTGAAAATAATTTTATTTAATCTACGGAAGGATATGGTTTTCTACTTGGCAACCGTAAATCTAAAATTAAACCACACTTACCACTATTATGCAGTTTGACTTGCAGATTGCATTCTTGATTTACTCATTAGATATTTTTAAAGTATATTTTGAGATAGGCACCAAGAGTGGTATTCTCAAAATTTCCCCAGCCTAACTCAGCTTCAAAGCAAATAGATGCAAGTTTTCTACCATTTTTCTGATTAAAAGATGGATAGAAGCGCACTTGACATATCTAAAAATCTTACCCATTTCCACAGAAATATGGTAACGGAGAAGAAAAAAAAAAATCTGAAACTAATCAAACCCTTTTTGTCAGATGCAAAAAATAAGAGCAGGAAAAAAAAAAATACGAAAAAGGAAAGACTGACTAGCAAAGTATTTCTGAAGATCTGTTGCAGTAACTATAAAGAACTTGGCACCAAAGCACAGTAACGGAGGGATGAAGAACACATGTTAGCACGATGCCAGGATTCACGCCAACGCATGAATAGAAATGCCTTTGGTTCCATTTATCAAAAGATTAACAATTTTCTGTAATTTGAACAAAACATAAGAAGGTTATTGATGAGGACAGCACTCCTATGTAGAGTAAAAACTCTTCTGATTGGAGTCAACAGGAGTGCACAGCTATATATAACGAGCAAAGCAACACATAAAGACAGCATGTCATGAACAGAACTGGTAGAACATTACACAATGAAAACCTAAAAACCCTAGAGTTTGTTACTATGGCCAATAGCCAATACGGCTAACTTTTTTTTATTGGGTTTGGGTTTTTCCCCCAAAATTTCTAGATATTTTTGCAAACTGCATGGCAAACTTGGCTTTATTTTTGTAAACACTGCTAAACCAAGCAAAAATTACAAAATATTGAAGTAAATGTAGTATTGTCTTTAATAGCCTTCTTGTGTTTTGTTTCTCTCTAGCATTTACTTTTTCAAGCTTGCTTACCTAACACAGTGGCAACAACCAAAGAAAATGGACAGACTTAAAAAGATTAAAAAAAAAAATATTAAAGCACAGTGCTAGGAGGGGAGGTTATATGGCAATAAGAGACCAAAAACTGCAGTCTCACCAACACTGTGAGGCCTGATAACTTTGTTCTCACACAGGTTTATATTTAAGCAAGTGTGACATTTCTAAGCAAATATCTCAGAAATGGACAGGAAAACAGAGTTTATTATTCTGCTTATGGATACACTAAGAATTCCAGGATTGGACCCAGGCTTTTGCCAGGATACTTCAGAATTTTAGAGTATGGGAAATGCTATTCTCTTTTTACTGACCCAGTGATGTGAATATGAGCCTTCTGGATTTATGACAGCTACTAGTAGAAAGAAATAAAAGCAGCTTTTAAATGTTGAATGTATTTTAAAAGTGGTATGGAAATCAAAATAGCATGATATAACATGAAATTAAGCTGGTTTTATGGCTTGTAGGTCAAGTCTGGCTCAAATTTAATCATAGGTAATTTTTGTACCCTTGCCATCAACTGAAGTATTTCCTATTTGAAAACTGCAAGTGCAAACTAATCTTTCTTTCTGATGCTTTAGTATTTCTCAAATGCAAACAAAAAAATTGAGCTTACCTGAAAAACACAAATTCATAAAACATGACAGCCACAGTAGCTAAAAGCTGCCGTGACTGCATCCATTTGGAGAAATTCTGCTAGTAATTACTTTACATCTCTAAAACAATTAGCAATTTAAAAGAAGCTATATGAGCAGTCAGCATAAAGCCAGGTACAGGCTTCGGCACAGAAATTTCACTATGGACTGAGACAACTCCTGCTGTTTCACAGTTTTTCAAATCAGACCATCTTTTGCTTGAGACACTGAAAAAAACCAACACCCTAGACAATGCTATGCTAAAGCCTGCATGAATGAGCCTTTTTATCAAGCACTACCATAGAACTTTTGCTTCTTTAGAGTTGCATTAAGATAATAATTGGTCTGCCACAGAAATTGATTGTAGACATTGCATGAAAAAGAAGCATCCACCTGAGACTAACCTACCTACCACCACTTACAGACTTCACTGGCACTCCTCTGCCAGGTCCTATCTCTCTCAGTATACATTGCTCATTGCAATGTCCCCCTTGTTATCTAGCGCTGCAAGATCACAACACAAGTTTTCAACAATCAAACTTAAATCAGCATGCCTATTTTTTCACTCTGCATTCGTGAGAAGGCCCATAACATAAGGACAAAATACGTAGCAATGATAGTGCAATTGCTTCTTATTCAGCAATTTTTTTTTGTGTAAAAGCGCAGCACAAGGATACCTCAAACCTTCAGACATGAGCATCCGCTTGGAAAGCTAGACAGTGAGCCTAGAGCATATCACCTATTGCTTCATGACTACCTAGAGGCATGATCTTAATTCTTAAACTGAAATAATCTAATTGGCATCTACTGTGGGGCACATACATGCAGGTAAACTGTTACTGTGAAGGGGCTGATATGCTGTTAGATACATGCCCGCTACATGCGGCGTCTTAGTTTATCCTTGCCAGCTTGTTTCCATGGCCCTGTTCTTTCTTAACCGCTATGAATTACCATATCACCCTAGAATGGGTCTTAGGGGATGAAGTGTAAAAATATTCTATAGGAAGGAAAAAAAACCCCACCAAACCAAAAAACAGGCATTGACCAGATATAGGATCGTTTCGACCAGGTAAACATTATCCTAGCACATGTATTACGCAAGGTATTAGACAAGAAGCCAACTACAGTTCCCCATCACCCTGGCATTCCCATAGGTCATATATCTGAAGAGGAGTGGAAAGGGAAAAAGGAGTAGTGCTGTGATAGCCAGCGGTGCTTCCTTTGTATAGATTTTTTTCTGAAAATCATGTAAGGTATGTTTGTAGTTGCAACTGCACAAGAACAACTGTTGCCATGACAAACTGGAAAATCAAATCTAAATCTCAAATTTGTTCAACATATCTGTGTTTCAAAGACAACACAGCATCTTCTTTACTTGCCAATATGGATGTCATACTTGCATGGTTTTGCATAATTGAGCAACTGAAGTAGTCATTTCCCTATTTTTTTTCCTTTCACTTAAATAAAAAGAAACTCTGCAGCCTAAGGCTCTTTCTAAAGAGCACTTGTGAAAAAGCATATTCAAAATAAATGGACTTTCTAGCTTTCCAAAGGCTTCTGTGTGGGACACGACTTGCTCACGAGAATAAAACATGACTCGTCTACAAGCATATAAACAGCAGCCCTTTCAGAAATGCTACTTGTTAGGTTGCAGTTAGAATTATGAGAAATAAATCAGCTAAACAACTCGATGTTGCCAAGTGGGTCAAGCTGAGGTGAGCCCAGTTCCCCTCAAGCTCATCTTACAGCTCCCTTCAGCCAAGGAAACAAACTTCCTGTTGAACATCTCCTCTGCAGCAAAGTCACTGTCAAACTGTCAGCCAAGCTAACGGGCAGCGAGACACCAGGATCTGATAAGGCAATGCTATTTTCCAAGAAATTAAACCAAACAAGCAAGGGTTCTGCCCTATTTGCCCTCCTATTTTCTTAGTAAACGGCTTCTAAAAATCACAAAATACAATAAACGTCTCGGGATAGCTTTTTATGGTTTTCATTGCTGACTTGTGAAAATATTAATACTCATTTAAATGCGTAATACAGTCTGATAGCACGCTTAAGATCAGACTGATCTTACTGATCCCAGCTAATGAAAAAAGCAGCACCATAATCAGCAGTTCAGGGCTTCCCAGATCAAGTTTGCGTGTTTGAAAAACATTGTTAAAAGGATATGAGTTCAAAAAAGCTCATAAACAGATGCACAAACAGATTAATATGAAGTACCTGGTAAAGCAAGCGTTACACCTCTTAAAGAGAGCCTCCGACAAAAAGGAACATCCTGTACCAATTTAGGGAGACCTAGGAGGAAAAACTGTGCACAGATAGCTCTGCTCTACAACAAGAGAACTGACCTAGAGTTTATAAAGCACTGGGTTTGGAAGTTGCGTTCTGGGATATCTGGAGGGGAAACCTGAAAGCCTAAACTTTTGCCCATCAACAAAAATGTATCTTCAGAAAATGCATTCGATTTTAGAAATCTTCCCAGAGGACATGAATTTGAAAAAAAAAACAACCAACCCAAACCAAAATAAAGCAGCTCAGGAAATTTAAATCATATTGGAAGACAGTATTCAGTAATGATTTTCCCTTGAGTCACTTTTCATCTGCGACAGTTGTATGCTCAGTATCAAATAATGAAAGTTTGTAGAACCAAGACTGCATCCCTAGCAATTTGTGCTGAGACAATAATTCAGCTTTCAAATATAAACTATTCTTCATGTAGCTTTGTTTAAATGCATATAAATTCTAGTTACACCTTTTTAGAAGAGAAAATAAAACACAGAACTTCACCCTTACATATCACCTTGCACAAACACTGTATAAGTGGAGTATAATTGGATTTTTAATTTAATGTTCTTCTGTTAAAGAGCTTTAATTTCAGAGTTCCATGCCTAAGAATTAATGGTGTGCGTTTGGGTTTGGTGATTTTTTTTTTTTTTTTGGTTTGGTTGTTCAGTGGTTTGGGGTTTTTTTGGTTGGGGCTTTTTTTTTTTTTTTTAAATTTTGCATCTGAGCTGTTTCTCTAGATCAATGCTAATAATGCTTACACTTAATTCTTGCCAACTTTCCTTTGAGAAAACTGTAGTGATCCACTGTTCTGGAGAAAAGCTTTGACATCTGACAGGAGGGCTGGATGATGGCATCAAAGATCCTTTTTTCTTGCTGCTACTGAAGCCTCTCCACACCCAGCTTAGCTGTTGACTGTACCTATCACAGGTTCAAGTCTTTCAAAAGTTAAGCAATTTTTCCAGCTACACTTTCTCGAAAATATTCTGCACAAGGGGGAAGAAAGGGCAAATAGGTAGTTCTGCATTACAAAGCTGAAATTCGTATGCAGTAAGAGGTTTTTTTTTGACTGAAAAGAATCAAAACCACTTCTGTGCATGCATTTAATAGGAAATTTCAACAGAAAAATACATATTAAAATGCTACAGAAGGCAACTGTGACCTGCATTGCATTCTCATTAAGAATTTGGTTTCAGAATTTAAACATTAAATATTGTATCAGTCCCTTGAACTCCAGTGTTACAGCTTTGAATTTGTAAGAGATTAAGACTTCAAGTCTCTAATTTTCTTCTACAACAGCATCAAGGCCATTCTTTCTTAGAACTATTTTAATTCACTGTTTAAAACAATACAAGCTACAAGTCTGCTTCCTTTTGAGCACTTAAGCGGGATCACTGGGGGGGACGACAAAACCAAGCCATTTTGGTTACAGACAAAAAGTGGCAGCAAGAACCATGTGAGCCATCCCAAGTTTTGAGTTCATAATTTATCTAAAGCACTGCACTAATAAACTCTAATTTTAGGTAAAAATAACAATCCCATACAGATAAGAGATACAAAACAATATTACAGCTATTACAATTTTTTAAAAT